>NW_015505229.1:627863-718526 GCF_001515645.1 Sinocyclocheilus grahami
TATATATATATATATATATATATATATATATATATATAGCCTACCTCAGAAAAGCCAACAATACAACTTTGCCAACATTGTTTTATTATTCTCATAAATCAGTCAGTCAACAGAGGAGCCTACGTTTTTATTACTGTTTTCATGTTAAATGTGCAAAATATGACAGGTTGGATGCCACAGACTTTTTTAATAACAGTAAGGAAATAATTGAATTATTTATTAATAAACTAGTGTTTTCTGAGTCAGTGTCGCAAAGATGAAGTTGCCGATCCTAACTCGTTCATCTCATCGTTGGACGTGCATTTAGAGAGAAATGCATCTTTACGGATTACATAATGAAAGAGTTTTTATTTTGAATTTGAATCATTTTGTTTTAAAGTAGTCATTTAAAGCATTCTATAGATACTGTATATTTATTTATCATGTCTGTCAGGCAAGTATTCGCTGAGTTTCGGTTCATTTTTGTGAAGCGCTCCGGCTTAAGACAGAGACGGCAGAAAGCGCATTCTATTTGTTTTCTTTTTTAAATTACAAAAGCATAACATTTTGTTGATATTGTGAGTGAAAAACACATTATTTTCCACATATTGTACATTACTGTTTCTCCTCTATGCGCTTTCTGAAACGCGTTGATTTTTACAAAATTGCAGGGCTCTATATTCGTTCCCTCGTTTCAATTAAAAGTTCCCCCTTGGCTTGACGGGCCCCCAATCTGCCCAGGCCATATGCACCTGCATACCCAGATGCACCTGCATAGATTTATATGTGTAGAGTTCAGATGCAAAATCCTCTAAGCATGTCTGACATTTTTCTTTAAATTTAGCATTTCTTTCTGGTTACTACGTATAGGTTTCTATGTAAGTACTGGTACTTATGAATGGGTTGAGGCTGGTATTAAGTGCATTTGAAGTGAAAGTACTTGATGAACATATACTATGTGTGGAGAGCATTCACTCAGTATCGTTATCTCATTTTAGACCAAGATGTCCTTTAGAGGCTTTTGCATTGGAACTCTTTATATTTACAAAAGTACGAGAGTCCTTCCCACCTCTTTAGAGTCTTTCATACTGGAACATACTGGAGCATGAACATAAGGAGCCATGTCAACAGTCTCCAGGCCTGAATGTTACAGTTGGTAAGACCATGACCTCTGTCAGATTCAAAGCAGTGAAAGAAGATGCCACAGCATAGTGATGAGAGGAGGACAAGAAACAACTAGCTCTGAGAAACTTGATCAAGCCAGACAAACCACATAGCAACTCAAAGTGACAACTTCTGAATGTCAATGTTTTGCTGGTCAATACTTTCATATAAATCAGACAACAGATACCACCTCAGAGATCAGCTACTCTTCCCTCTCTGTATCTCCCCTTTATCTCTCTCTTCAATTTTCACATGTAGACACACTCAGAAAAGCCTTGAGCAATGAAAGTCTGGGACTACATCGCTGGACCACTGCCAACGGTTTATTTCTCTTGATGAGGTGGAAATGGCCCCTGATTAAACCGTTATTTCCATGGTGCCAGGGTACGCACTTAATAGAACAATTCAAAGAGCTGTAGCAATTAAAATGAAACAATAGCCGTGAAGCCATTTTTCATGATGGATTTTGCTGTGTAATTATGGCCTACGGTTGTTGGTCTGCTACAACACCAGCACACACATCGCTATCTCCATGTTACAGCGTCTTGTAGAGTACCATTGTTTCACCCATCAGAGGTCATAAATGCAAGGTCAACTGACACAAAGCTTTGAATCCCTTAATGAACTGGATTGTGTTATGAATATTAAAACATACACAAATCACTGTTCATGAGCAGGCAGGAGTTAATTACAAAATTATGATTTCTAAAGCAGTGGTCAAATTACACTTTGTTTTCGCGACTTGCAAAACATCACATTTGGTAAACTTTGACCTGTAAATTTGTACATGATGTTTGCCCAAAATATGAATCAAACTTCACAGATAGATCTCTTGGCTGATAATCATACACCAATTTTGTTGGTTTATCATCAGAACATGTTTAAATAAATACACATTTTGAGAACAAGATTATAGTAGATGGTAAATTGTTAATATATTTAAAAATTGAAGCTCTGGAACGGGACATCACACATTGTTGCTCATATACGTAATGAGGTTCAAAATAAATTTTATATGCTTACAGACTAGTGTGACCTCCACTAAAGAATTGCATAAAGATCATCATTTAAGAAGCAAAGAAACACCAATACAAAAAAAAAAAAAAAGAGTTACACTTATGTAATTTCCGCCGCTAGAGGGCGCGTATTCAAAATAAACAAAGAGACAAAGGCATAGTTTGATGATGCTGTGATTGAGTGTGGATTCATGGGAGTTGTCGTCTTCATCCTCACAGCCAATGCAATCCGACGGGACTCGGGCAGAAATCATGTTCATGGATGAGCTAATGATTTATTAACGTAGTAGAATGAAGCAGGGTGAGGCTGAAAGCCGTCGAAGCGAAACAAGGCCGCTGAACGAGCGCGACGCACGAGCTCGAGCTCGAAAGCAGCGGAGCTTTTATTATGCCACAGTTGACCGCTTCCGCTCCTTCCGGTCTTGCGTACGCATGTGGGGGAAAAAAGCAGCGCTGTCTTATCATACTAGATACATTTGAAAGTTTTGTTATTATGATACTCTGTGCAGTCGTCATCAGTCTAATAAAACGCACAACATATTAAAGCGTCTTTGGTGTTTCCATGTTTTCTACAAAACAAAACCGGAAATCGAGGGTGTATGACGTCATTGGCAGGCGACACAATGACACTATGGACACGGTCCGTGTCACTAGTTAAAATTGTTTATTTCTCTGGATTTAAATATTCTTCGAAACATTTGTGATAATGTAAGTACACAAATCAGCAAAATATATAACATTGTTCTAGTGGTTTTTGGATATTTTAATAAAAAAATCGTACATATTGTGCCTTTAAAGGCCTGTTCCTTAACATGTATGCTAAAAAGGTTTTGATTGGTGTCCAAATTACACAAATAAATAAATACATAAATAAATAAAACAAAGATTTACTAGAGTTCACCAAGTTCCAAAACATGTATGTATGTATGCAGAGCTTGGTAGATTACTTATAAATTGTATTCTGTTACTGATTACAGATTACATGATGAAAATTGTAGTTAGTAATTTAATCAAGGTTTATTCATTTTAGGTACTGTAATTCGACTACTTTTTAGATATATATATTTATTTATTTTATCAAGCTTGTTTTAAACTTACATTAATTGTACCATATTAAAATATTAAATTTTCATAAAATACATTAAACATTACATTACACCAGTTTTTGCCAAAAACTGAGCTTAATATAAGAACTGCAGTGTGTTTGTAATTTCTAGGTATATTTATATGTAAAAATAATAAAAAGTTAATAATTAATTGAACCATAAAAATGCACAATAAAAATAGTTTAAACCCTTGAACAATAAAAATACAAATATTTTATTTGTTTACCTGTATTTCCATGTGACCACTAATTGACATCAGAGAACTTTAAACATGTGAAAGTGTTGTCAAATGATTTGAAATATTAACATCCTCAGAAATATATCAAGTGTATATTTTATTTGAAGGAGTTTGGCTGACAAAAACATTTGGGAAGCCCTGCATTATATGAACAAACATTTAGAAACATGAAAACAACAATGACATTTCATGCCCAATTCCTTGAGGTTTGAAATGTTTTTGTCCAGACTTCCATTATGAATAATTTACTGCCATTGTGTAATTAATATTTAATCATGTAATCCATAAAAACTATACTACTATACTCTAATTACAAGTATTTGATTTTTGGAATATGATTAATCGAGATTATGTAATCAGTTACTACCCAGCACTGTATGTATGTACAGTATATATGTACATATGTATCTATCTATAGATAATTTTTATAATAATAATAATAAACACATTTAAGTTAATAGAGTATATCCAAACAATTTATAAAATCATAGAAGCACCTAAATTTGTTTTGTGATTCATGCGGTTACAGTACATCCTTCTATCTATTAAAAGTATATTAAAAGTGATTTATTCGATTTTTACATTTGAAACACATTGTGTAATTAATATTTAATCATGTAATCCATAAAAACTATACTACTATACTCTAATTACAAGTATTTGATTTTTGGAATATGATTAATCGAGATTATGTAATCAGTTACTACCCAGCACTGTATGTATGTACAGTATATATGTACATATGTATCTATCTATAGATAATTTTTATAATAATAATAATAAACACATTTAAGTTAATAGAGTATATCCAAACAATTTATAAAATCATAGAAGCACCAAAATTTGTTTTGTGATTCATGCGGTTACAGTACATCCTTCTATCTATTAAAAGTATATTAAAAGTGATTTATTCAATTTTTACATTTGAAACACCCAATGCTGAATGGCTGTATATTTTAAATTGGCTTGTTATTAAGAATTTAACAGAGGATGAAGTTCCTCGCTGGAAGCAGATGGCAGCCCAGTGTCCCACAGGAAGAGAAGAGCCTCACCTAAGAGACAGACTGGCAACAGCGTGACCACTATTTCACTTTCCACTTAGCAAGTCTGCCCACCACAAAAACCTGACAGTTACAAAATCATTAACAACATAATTTCTCCTCCATTCCCAGTCGGGCTGATATACAGCCCGTGAGAAATAAGTCACTACCACTGAGTAGAATTTTGACACAATTACAGAAAATGAAGAGGAAGTCACATTCATTAAACAACCAGATGTCCTGGTGATGGGATAACATTTGCTTTTTCAGTGCAACGGTCCACAATTACAGTCCATCTAAATAAACAGATGATTAATTAGAGAATTTATGAACACTTCTGCAGTATATTATAATAGTTTTGATCCAGGCTCTACTAACGGACAGTATAATAATTAAATGACCAAAAACAATAACACTCCACTAGTCACGTGCACGCCAATGCTATTCAATCCAGATTGTCAAAGCCTAATCTGCACCTTGTTTAATTGCACAATTTATTTATTATGTTAAGAGGCATTTGTATTTATTGCACAAAAGAAGAAGATGTATGTTCCTGACTGTGCATACTAATCACTGCTTTTGTTCCTGTACTAAACATGCAGCAAAATGTTACACAAGTTCTCAATGTGTATAAATTGAGATTGCAAGTCCCCACCATCCCTCTGCTGTAATCTGGCAGGTGGTACAAGTTAGAAAAGTGTATCGCCATGTAAACTGCCCGCGTCCTGTTTGACTACAGATAACGGTTTCATTGTGTGGCCCTCTCATCATTGCACACATGGGGCTGGTAAAGGGCACCTAAAGGTCACCTGGGCCGGTGACTCTTGTGAACAACAGCATCCTTCCTACGCAATGTTAAGCAAGGAACCATGGGGGAATTATCAGGACTCGTCAAAATGGCAGCATATTAATGACGGCGATAAATGGAAAGACGAAGGCAGGTCTGTGTTCTTTCTCTGTCTTGGCATTGGTGCTGTGATTTTCATTTGTCTCTCTTATCTAGTTTTCCCCAGCAAATACTTTTTAATGTCAAGTCCTGAGCGAGCTGGGTAGGAATATTGCCTTTTTCCTCTACCTTCTCCTCTCTGCTCTTCAGAGAGAGGAAGACGCTGAATGGTCAGTATCAACACTCCCTGTGAGATAGCAGAGAGACCTATAGTTTACTTTACACATGCAGCACAAGTAACTTGTCAAAAATGTGTGGGTGGTATATGACCAAAATAAAGGCCTTTTTAAGGTCATTAAAATGTATTTGCATTATTTGCATTAATGTAATAGGGGGGAGGGGGGTCAATAGACAGCACTACATTATATATATATATATATATATATATAAAAATATACCATAGTGCTGTCAAACGATTAATCACGATTAATCGTATCCAAAATAAAAGTTTTTGTTTACATAATATGTGCGTACTGTGTATATTATTATGTATGTATATATAAAGACACACACATACAGCATATATTGTGAAAATATTTACATGTATATATTTATATTTATATAAATAATATCATATATAAATATATTTTTTATATATATATATATATATACGTTATACATTATGTTAGGGCTGGACAATATAGCAAAAAAATGTATCAACTATATAATGTTTCATATCGTTCGTTATTGATAATTATTGAAATTTTTTTAGAACCTTTTTTAAAACAAAGAGCATTGGAATTTTTTATTTTTATTTAACCACTGTATTTTTAAATTAACCCAATTTATTGAGACAAACAACAAATATTTTTTGTTTTAACAATCAAACACAAAATAAAAATTAAATATCTTCTTTCTAATGTTTTATATACAGATTATATAGGTCTTAAGGAAACTTTTGTCTTGTCTCCCGAGGCCACAGGAGAGCGCAATGAGCAAAATAATGCAGCGCATTTAAATTGTCAACGCAAGGAAGTTACTCTATAAAAAAAAAACATGCATTACGTCTAAATTAACTCATAAAAATCAAATATAATTTTTAAATTGCATAAACAATTATGAACAAAACAGCATCATGTATTTATGCATTGCTTAATCCAAAGAACCGAAGCGCCATTCACACAGATTGCATTAAAAAACATATGAGACGCAGTGAAAAGGAATAAACCTCCACAAATCTGTGACGTGTTTTCTAAAAGTTTAAACTGTTTTAATATTGCATGGCTTTCTATACATCTCTTGTGTGAGATGTGAGTGCAGCAGTCATATTTGTCCATCTAAAAAATGCGCTGAATATGCATTCTGTGCGAATTGCTTGGTTTCGGTTTTAACCTAATGAAGATCTTCTCTGCGTTGAGCTTCTATATTTCTCTAATATTTTTGAATGAATAACGCAGCAGCAGCTAGAGACTAACAAAACATTAAAATGAAACAACGTCACTTACATCATTCATCACCGCATCTGATGAGCGCCACTGATGACACTCCCTGATGCACACCTAACATTCAAATACAAATGTTTATTTTAAATTCGACTAATATTCATTCTTTATTCACAATCTCCTCATCACAGGCAGGCACAGCACTCATTTCAGCATGTGTTCGTGTTTGTGTGTGCTGTCTGCGTCACTCATAGCATTTGCCTATATCGTACACTATATCGAACATTTTTTCTATCGTTATCGAAGAAGGTGTACCGTCAATAAATATCGATACCGTTTTATTGCCCAGGCCTACATTATGTGTATATTGTTTAATAATAATATGTGACCACAAAACCAGTCTTAAGTCCCTTGGGTATATTTTTAGCAATAGTAAAAAAAACATAGTATGGGTCAAAATTATATATTTTTCTTTTGTGCCAAAAATCATTAGGATATTAAGTAAGATCATGTTCCATTAAAATATTTGGTAAATTCCCTACCATAAATATATTGAAACTTAATTTTTGATTAGTAATACACATGGCTAAGAACTTCATTTGGACAACTTTAAAGTCGATTTTCTCAATATTTTGATTTTGTTGCACCCTCAGATTCCAGGTTTTCAAATAGTTGTATCTCGGCCAAATATTACCCTATCCTAACAAACCATGCATCAATGGAAAGCTTATTTATTCAGCTTTCAGATGTTGTATAAATCTCAATAAAAAAAATGTACCCTTATGATTGGTTTTGTGGTCCAGGGTCACATATATTTCTGTATTATAAACATTACACATGCAACAGTTTTAATAATAATAATAATAATACAGCAATATTGTGCTACTTAATATTTTTGTGAAAACCATGATACATATTTTGGGGATTCTTTGATGAATAGAATACAAATGGCCAGATTTAGTAACAGATTTAGTCTTTTGGCATTAAAATAGTAATGTCAGGATTTACTAAAGATGTGCAGTGAAGAATTAGTGCTGAAAAGGCGTGGACACGCCTGACCTTATTGTATATGCATTTGTAGGAGTTTCCTTTTCAGAGGCAAAATTTATGGGTGAAGAGTATTAAAATGAACCACGTAACGTGATTTACTAACGTTGGCGCTTGTCAAATTATTGGTATTTGCACCATTATTTAACGCCCAAAAAGCATGTCTTAAACTATTGTGTGCTTGAAATTGCTGCATTTGTTGTTGCTAGGAGGAGGCACCGCAGAGAACAGAGAACGCATGGTAAGGGAGACGATTTTTTCCACACATATTAATTTATTTGGAATGCCAGAAGAACACATTATCCGAATCCAAAAATATCCTTACGCTAATTTGCGCTGCGCTTGGTAGATTGTGTTGGTCATTATGGAAATGACATGTTGCGTCTGTGTTCTTTAATTTGCGCGTTGTCAGTAAATCACCAGCAGAAATTTCCACACCCATCGGCGTTGTTTTGGAACTGCGCTCTCGCGCTAATTTACCCTGTTTAGTAAAACTGGCCCAAAGAATTTTACAACACTGAATTTTTTTCAACATTGATCATAATAAGAAATATATCTTGAGCACCAAATCAGTATATTAGAATGATTTCTGAAGGATCATGTGACACTGAAGACTGGAGTAACGGCTGCTGAAAATTCAGCTTTGATCACAGGAATTATGTTTTAAAACATATTAAAAAAGAAAACTGTTATTTTAAATAGCATCAATACACACACACACACACACTATCTACTGGGTTTCCTACAATGATAAGATTAAAAGACTAAAAGACTAAACCTGACTGAGCATGGAGTCAGGCAGTGTGTCTCAGCCCTCTGGCTCTTTCTGAACAAGCCAAGTTTGGAAGTCTGTATTTTTTTCCTGTGCCCCACTTTTTGCTTCTCATTCCATCAGCTTCGATAAATTTTTGCTAGTTGCACTGTCCATAAAATCAAATTAGAAAAAAGTCATTATATGGCAAACCATCATACATTTCCCACACATCAATGTGGTCTTCAGTTAGACTTTTTTAATTAAGCATGGGATTATACATAATGATACGGTTATAAAAAAAACACTTTTTCATTTCCTGCTCTGTATGTAGGACTATGAGTTGATGAAAGAATCAGAATAGGCTATTATGTTCGTGTGTATTCTGATTTAGATTAAACATATGTTTATTCTGCAGGCTGTAGCTGTATGATGCCAGTGCTACATTTTGTCTGTCAGAAAAGAGTTTCTCACACTCTCTCACATTCGTAAACACACACACACACACACTCTCTCTAACTGGCTGGTGAAGATGGCTTTTTACAGCAAGCCTCTGCTTGCGTATCAATAATAAAGAAGGACTCATAAAGCACTAGTGCTTTTCAAAATGCAGAGAGTAAGGAAATTGAGCCATGGGGGGACGTGAGAGAGCAAAACATGAAGGCCTAAAATAGAACTCCCTGTCTCCCCTGAGGAGGATGCGGCACTGAGTGAAGCACAAGGGAAGTAGGAGGAGTCAGGAAGAAAGAGGGCTGGGGAGGCATCCCTGACTAGTCTTGAAAACTGTTCTGTACATAACTGCTTTTCCAAGCCAATGCTGTTTACTTCTACAGGCTGATGCTAGTACCTTGGCAGCTTGTTTTGCATCCTCGGTCACACTAGCAAGAATCCAAGAGTGATTCAAAATGCAATTTAAACCTGGAAAAAAAAAATCTACACTTTTGGGGGAAAAATGAACAAGAAATATTTCATATTCTGCACTTTCTAGGTCAGTAAACAAATTACATTTTAAAGTGAACTCCAAAGAGCATCTGCTCACACTGCAAAAAATGATCTTCTTAGTATTTTAGTTTTGTTTTCTATTAAAAATATGTAAAAATTCTTGAACAAGAAAAATGTCTGTCAATGAGGTAAGAAATCATGATATGCATGTTCATTTCTCAATTCATCTCGTCATCCAAATTGTTATGCTGAAAGCACAGTTGTTTTCTTGCTTGTTAGCTGCTAATGTTCGAAAAGAGAAATGTGATCATTAGCTTATGTATCAGTAAAATTGATGTTCAGTTGATTATCAATAGACAACAGCTTGAATTACCACAAGTGCATGAGTGAGGAGAATACCAAATGTAAATTAACATAACACTAGACAAACAATTCAAGGTATTTCAAATTCCAAGTATTTGAGTGCAGTGTCCATATCAGAAATATATAGGTTTTCAGAATCCTCACCTGTTTATCAACAAATATATGCATTTCTTTGAAAAACAGACTATAGATATGACACAAATAATGAGAATGTGCAGAACAGGAAAGCATGACAATATCACAGCCACTGAGCACGAAAACTTTACCATGGTAGCAATTTTCTCTGCTTCTGTGAGAGCGTTGATGCATTCTTGGATTAAGTCCGAGAAATGCACTTCTGTTTGTGTGGCTGTGGTAAATCCAGCGTTGAGATTCTCTACACAAGCGTTATCATCTTTACATGCTGCCTGACATTCCACTGATAAACTTAAAAAAACAGCCAAACAGAATGGAAATGCAATGTTATATACACATGGGTAAATAATTTTACAATTAATTTGATAATTATTAAATGTATATGATTATACTAGTGCTGTCAAACGATTAACGCATCTAAAATAAAAGTTTTTGTTTACATAATATGTGTGTACACTGTATATTTATTATGTGTGTATATATATATATATATATAAATACACACATACAGTATATATTTTGAAAATATGTCCATGTATACATTTATATTCATATAATTGATATTATATATAAATATTTAAAATGTATAAATATAAATTTTTCTTAAACATATACATGCATGTGTGTGTATTTATATATACATAATAAATATACGGAGTACACACATATTATGTAAACAAAAACTTTTATTTTGGATGCGATTAATTGTTTGACAGCACTAGATTATACATATGTTTGGTTCCTGTAAATGTAAACCACTGTGATATTACATACAAGCATACTGTATAAGGTTTTCTGACTAACAAAATCTCATGGACAATATTATGTTGTTTTCCTTGAAGGTCTGACAGACCCTCATCATGACAGATGAATCAAATATTTTTTACACAAAGCACATCTACAGTAACCATGGCATGCAGTGAACCCTTTTTAAATCCTTTGATTTTGCATTGCATGCGGCTTTGTAATTCCTTTGTAAAATAGCATAAAACAATCAACGTTCTATATTAGACTTTAATCTTTGTACTAGAAACTCGAGAATGCAATGAGAAGTGCCGCATTGGGACTTTTAAATGTACGCCAATAACAAGTATCAGTAGACTTTCGCACCAGCAATGTTTAAGGCAAACAGAAGGTTGGTTTTCTTTACCGTGGTGCACAGCGATGTTTCACACTAAAGGCATGAATCCCACACTTGCCTTGGGTGAGACGAATACTAATGAGCAACTGTCTGTCTTGATTACCAATAAAAGCCTCTGTGCTTAGCCCATGAATTGCAAAAGCCAAGAATGTGCCAGCTACAATGTGAAAGAACTGGCTCCAAGACAAGATAAAAGACAGAGGGAGAGAGAATGTGAGAGGTATAGCTTGGACGTCCAGAGGCTTAAAGGCAACTGTTTTCTCTCCAGGGGCGACGATTGTTTCAATGCAATGGTACGTCGGGCGAAACAGCGGAATTAGTCTGAATTACGATTCTCAAGGAAAATAATCACACCTAGTGTCCTGAGTTATGACTCTGTCGCTCTTTGCTTTGCCTCATTTCTCTGCATAGCGATGAGAGGCCGGAGAGTAATTATGCAAGCCTCCTCGCAGCCAAAGTCTACTTTCCAGGACACTTAACAGCCCGGCAAGATAAATGGACGGCGCCTCTCAGCAAGCTGACTTTTCCAGGACATTTCAAACCTGGGGAAAAAAGTTTTAAAGTATCCTAAATGAGGCTGGAAGGCCTTTAGAATAATCCTCCTACTTTTATGACAGACACATTCAATGCTTTCAAATGATGGAATCTTAAACGTTCTCTGAAATGTCTTTTGCCCTAATAAAAGTTCAAGCATGGTAAAGTAGCAGTAGTTTGCTGGTACTTCACTTTCATTTGCCCTTTTAAATTTGGGAGAGCAATTTGCTGTTCTGAAGGATATCAGAGTTACAAGCAGCATTCTACAAAGGTCTCCCCAATAAAGACATTTCAGCGCAGTCACAGTCGGTCCAAAAGCCGCAGGTGACGAAATTACTGGGATTGAGAAAAGTTGAGATGCACAGTGTCTGATTCCTGCATGGCTTGACCTTTCTTAATCATGAAGCTTGTTACTTAGATGGCAGGGAAAGGTCATGTGACTCATAACAGTCAGTGCAGGGGGTGAGAAGGTACAACGGGGCGAAAAACCCTGCACAAACCCACAGAGCAGCATAAGGAAGGTGCTCTGCATTTTACCAGCGTCTGGGGAAAGGAACAATAAGAGTCATCAAAGGACCAAAGTTGACAAAAGCACTCTCTAAAATGTCAACGTCATCACAGAAGAAACACCAAATGTCTTTCCCTGACAAGCCGTTCGCTCCAGCAGGGGGAAAAAAGAGCCTCTTCTTGTCACAATGTATTGTTGAGAGGGAATCAACCCACTGAGAGTTTCAAAAGCAAAAAGTGCCCATAAGTATACATTTGCTTTGATTCTAACTTCGTTTTCTGGAGCTCTGATTGATGACTCCCCACACCCTCATCCATTGCTCCGTCAGTCGTTAACAATGCCTTTCAAACGCACCACTTTTCTAAATCCACTCTCCTCGCCTTTCCACTTCCTTCTAAAAAACGAGAAGACCCCTGAGGATTAGTCAAGGACATGTTACACAAAAACAAGATCTTTTCTGAGATGACCGCTTTGACAGTTGAGTTTGCTGACGGACATGTTTTGGAAACAGTTGAAATATCCCTTGATTAAATAATTTCAATCAAAGCTACAAATTAGGAAAATAACCACATGACTCTATATAGGCAGATCCTGTGTGATGGTACTCTATTTGATGTCTGTACTGTACATCTAGAAGATCATAGTCTGGTCAAACTTTTCTCATAAATCACAGTGTTCTCGAGGGCAGGAGGAAAGTTTACCAATAAACTCTGATCTTGCTGTACTAGATCTGTCACTAAACTACAGTGCCCTGAAGAATAGAAATATCCACAGTATAAAGTTCAGTTTCTGACTATATAGGGTATTTCGCATACAGTTTTGCACATGAACCTGTGGTTAGCAAATAATGTAGTATATTAAATATTCCATTAAACAATCTATAACAGAGAGGTTATCAATAAGTTTGAGGCCAAGTATCAATTTTGATATTATCAGTACAACCAAGTACTAACTAGACCATCTATTTTCACTCTAACTCTGCTAAACTTCAAACCATCTTAAATTATACAATACTTAAAGGGGTCATGTGATGCGATTTCAAGTTTTCCTTTCTCTTTGGAGTGTTACAAGCTGTTCATGAATAGATAAGATCTCTAAAGTTGCAAAGACTAAAATCTCAAACCCAAAGAGATATTCTTTATAAAAGCTAAGACTCATCCACGCCCTCCTAAAACACCTCGTTTAAACACTCCCCCACATGTCTACGTCACTAGGTCGGAAGATTTGCATAACACCGCCCAAATGTTAAAGGGGTCATATGATGCGATTTACATTTTTTCTTTCTCTTTGAAGTGTTACAAGCTCTTGGTGCATAAAGAAGATCTGTAAAGTTGCAAAGACTAAAGTCTCAAATCCAAAGAGATATTCTTTATAAAAGTTAAGAGTCAACCACACCTACCTAAAATGGCTTGTTCTAACACGCCCCCACATGTCTACGTCACGATGTGGAAAGATTTGCATAATGCCACCCAAATGTTCACGCAAAGAAAGAAGGCGTAACTTTGATTCTCGCTGTAGTATTGTTGCTGCCTCCATGTCGTGAAGGCGCTGTGCTTCATTGTGAAAGCAAAACTACTTTGTTTGGCCTTCCAAAAGAGGATGATATCCGCTTCGTCATTCCAAGAGCTGATCCGTGCTGGTCGCTGAGGAAATACATCAACTTCACGCTGTGGATCGCCGGATCGGCTTTCACTGTGGACGAAGTGGAGTCCAGACCGGGGTCGTCACATGTGGTTTCCGCAAGGCCGTCGTGTGTGATGCTGTGTTTCGTTGTGAAAGCAAAACTACTTTGTTTGGTCTTCCAAAAGAGGACACGACTAGAAATCAGGGGTTAAGTTGTATTTACCACACTGTTCCAGAACAGTTCAACCCAAATATTCAGATGTGTGCAGCACATTTTATGGAGGACTGTTTCCTGATCCTGGTAGAGTAGACTACAATGCTGGCTGTTCTGACTCACAATCTGTAAGTACGTTTTTTATATATAAAGAATTTGCCACTGACGATTCAAACGCGAGTTTTTAGCAGTGTAGCGATGCAACGCGTAAAAAGACAGTATACTGTAAGTCATTATAATCCGTAATTATGTCCCCACTGGATGCAACAAATGCCTAGTTTATAATGGGTTTTAATTTTTTTGTCTCGTCGCTCCGGCCGGAAAGGGCACAATAATGGATGAACAATAAATGCATTTAATTTGCACCTTGACATGATATCAAGTCCCCCGAAGTCTTGCACCATTTGCAGCAGGTCAGTTTTTCTTATACCTTGCTTGAGACAGCATGTCTTCCTGCGGTATTAATGGTCATGCACTCTCTCAGACTTGCTGCTTCATTCATCAATGTGATCCCATGATCATTTGCACATCAAATTACAAAATGTTAAGGGTGACATAAAGAAGGGTAATGGGCCGGAAATAAGCCAATTACAATAATTACACCACTGTAATTGACCCCAAGCCTTGTCTGTCCACATGTGCAAACATTAAATAGGTAGAGGAAGAAGATACAGAGGCATTAATTAGCCCCTGGATTAAACCATGTAGACGAATCTTATTTCAAGACTTATTCACCGTCCTCGTCTAAATGCTCCTGGCTGAATGGATACTTATTGGCCTTTCTAATTGTCAAGGAAGGAGAGATAAATGAATTAAGACCTATAGAGTTTGTCTCACACAGAGTCAAATTTTTCCAATATTCTAAGTTGTTCGAACATAGCTATTATTGTTGTAATGTTATGCAATCACATTTTTTTCCATACTATTTATCTAAAAAATGCACGCTTACATATATACACATATACAGTATACACATAAAAGTAAATAAATGGTCCATTTAATTATTAGTCATGCACTGAAATTAAATACAATTTTCAGTTTCAGCCTTTTCATTTTAATTAATTGCACAGCTAACAATTAATGTACCATTTACTTTCATAGGCATTTAGCTTTAATTGCATACAAATTGGATATGGACATCCTAGTAAAGGTTGCACCAAGAATACAATGGGAATCATTAGTGTGAGTAAGAAATGTATTAGTTGTGGGTAAAACTAAACTTACTGTATGTAAACAGACCCTATGTTATTTGATATTTTTATATTTTTCAGTGTTAATCACCAGAAAACTCACTGCATCTCAAACATGCCCCTGAATGTGATTCTTGGCCAATGTGTCATCCTCCACCAATCTTTTTAGCATGCTGCTAGTGTTTGATAAGTCATCATATGACTCTCTAAGCTCGGCTATTGAGAAACGTCAGGCCTGAGTGCTCATCAGCAAGTCATGTTGTTCAAATGACGAGTAGAAAAAAAGTGTGGAAAAAAGAAAGAAATCACAGTGCGCGGTGCCCAAGGCTTTTCGATTTCATTTAAATCTGTTAAAGTACTATGTCTCAAAAAAGGTATGATGAATGTCCATTACCCTTTCAATATGTATGAGGCCACAAACTGCTTTCTCGCCCTCTGTAGTGCTACAAGAAAGTCATGAATATTTAACGGGGAACGGAAGAGCATACTGGTATCTCCCCCCATATACCTCATATGGCACAGTCGCGAAGAGTGTTTCTCTGACCTAGTCCTTGACAATTTACCATTATTATTTGTCCTGAGTGCCATATGAGGTAAAGGGAAACAAGGTTCCCGCTACAGAAAAAGCAATCCAGGAGGCCACCTTGAATTCAGACCCTTTCCCCCCACCAAACCAGTGTATAACCTTTCACTCAAAAATGACTTCCTAAAAAATTGGTCTGCTCCTCATACAAATCTACTGTATGGCTTTAAAAGTCACACAATACTGTGCACAACTGCTGAGTTTCACTGTCACTTTTAAAGCACAACATTTTTTATGTTTCCATATCTCTTTGAGACATGTCCACAAATCCAGATCTTCACAGACCCACTGTGACTGGGCATGGTGCATGTTAATTGTGACCAATGGCACTTATTATAGCTTCACAATCCCAAATACTATGCAATTTAATTAGTTTAGCATTTTCCAATACTGAAAAAACAGCTTGAATATTCTCCTAAATAACTATTTAATGCTACGCTCCCAATTATTGTAATCAACAGCAAACAATGATATGACAGACTATTCACATACAGTATATTTGTAGTTTGTATTGCATACATATATAAGGAATTAATTAATTAAATGTGTTACCTGATGCAAGCAAGTTTTTCCTTTTCTTAAAGTGAACACAAAAAGTCTTTGACAGCATGCAAACTAAAAATTTATTAATTTATTGCACTTATTTGAAATTGAAATGAGAAATGTGGTTAATTGATTTGTCTAAGAGTAAATGCCAAATGAACAAAATGTAATTTAAAAAGTAACTGTAAATACTGTCCAAAATGTATTACACTGAAAAACTATGGTGTGGGAAATTGACTCAAAATAGTGACAAGTAACAAACCGAAATAAACATGGAATTAAGTAGAAAGGTCGATTTTTTTTGCTGTTGTTGTTAATTATTATTGATAAAAAAAGTACACAAACCATACACAATTATTAGTGAATGTGACACACTTCCCTTTGAAAAAACAAACACGCATATACACACACAATGCAAAAAAAAACAAGGAAGAAACAAGGGACGTGTTTCCATTTATTTTGGTGGGATTCAGATTCCATCAACAATCCGCCCCTGCCTGGGCCCAGTCAGAGGTGGAGAGGAAGCACACGAATGTCACACTTTAAAAGCATTCTGAATGAATCTTGCTGAACACAGGTTCAACCGCCTTATTAGCCTATTTTACGCTCCTGCGAACAAGGCAAACGGAGCGAAAGAGATATGCAAATATGAATCTAATTGGCCTGTCAGGACCACGGTCCCCCAGTCAAACGGGTGACAGAGAAGGGGAGAGCACACGCAGATTGGATTCAGCTGCCATCCTTACACATTTCATTAAGTCATTCTGCATGCATTATGCCTGGGGTCAATGCACTATCCTTGAACAGGTCTTTCAGCATTCACTACCGCAGAGTTTCTCTCTGTCACTTTTAAAGCACCACATGCTGCATGTTTCTATATCTCTTTGGGACAGATGCACAAATCCAGATCCCCCAAGAGCTTCCACAGCGACTGGGCACGGTGCCTGTTAATTCTGATCAATGGCACTTTTGAACAACAAATAGGCCGGATGTGCTTGCGATGATGTCAGTGTACCACTTTATCATAGCGGCAGCACAAATCAACATCAATTGGCAGACTCTAGAGAAAATCTTCTGTATTTAGCTGTATGATGCTCCAGAGAGACGACACAGGTGGAGACAGAATATTGTCTTTAAACGAGAATCTGTAACATAGGGTTTGGTTAATGTGCTAGAAACGAGTGGGCGGCACTGGACATAGACGTTCCATAAGACTTATTGATGCATCTAGAAAAAAACACACCTTCATTAGTGGACTATCACTCCCTGCACAAAGGGACTATGCAACAATGGAAGGGAGGAAAATCGATGGTGATGATTTAGCAAGCTAAAGAAAAAAAGACAGAAAGAATGATAATCGCTCTAGGAATGAGAATCAAGCAGACAAGGAGACTATCTGAGGAGAGAGCGAGACAGATTGAACAGTAAATCAGAGGGCAAACTCCAAAGAGCATTGCAGAGCCATGATAGAACTGTAGCTTAGAGCTGAAGTAAGAGACGAGTAAAGTTGGTTATAAGTAAAACCCCTCTCCGTAGCATGGCTTCACCTTAAAATGTGCTACATTTAAAGTTGGCCAATATAATTAACAATCACTGACACTGAAAGTGATCAAATATGTATGAAATTGCTGGTAAAGATTTTTTTTTACATCACATACAAAGATTTAACACAGGTATAAATTGGCTTAGATTAACACAAAATGGTCATTATTCGTTCAGACAGACAGACAGACAGAAATAGAGACATATAGATAGACAGATAGATAGATAAACAGTCAGTTTTTTCCACGTAAACACAGTCAGTTTTAAGTTAAATAACTGATACATAGACAGATACACAGATAGATAGATGAATGTTCACTGGTAAATTATTTATATCACACTGAGATCTGTTTCTGTAAAGTTCTAGACATATTTACAAAGCTGTCAAACCACAATGACTTGTTCCATTTCAGTGTAATCCAATGTAAAGCTCTTAAACATAAACTGTATAAAAACATAAGTTGACTAATTGTGTTTTACTGGCATATGTTTAACATAATTTGCCTCTTTCTTGTTAAATGGCTGCAGAACAACTAAATAACCTATGTCTCACATCAAAGAGAATATATACATAAAATAGTGGAACTAATTTAATCTCAAAACAAAACAATCCAATGGAAATGATTGCAGCTATGAACAAAAATACAGGCATCAATCTAATAGCAGCACTGTTGTTAACTGGATGTGGTACATTATCAACCTCTTAACCCACTGTCGCAATAAAAAACAATATCAAACTGCCCTCGAGCTGCTAGTTTTTGTTCCTATTCCAGCCCACACTGGCAATAAACACAACTGCTTTCAGCCTGTAGATTTCCAAAAATTGGCTGTTCTTTTCAAGAGAAGGATCAATGAGAATGATAATGAACATTATTTGAGTAAAGAGACACTTTTGATCCAGAAGAAAGTCAGCTCACAAAGAGCTGCAGAAGTTATTCAACAATCAATACTGCATTTATAATGTGGCTCCATCAGCATTCAGTTAATGAAACACCTGTGGCGGCAAAAACGGCAGAATTATCCACATAAGTCCACACCAAACGTCCTGGTTGAATTGTGGCACTTAAGGCTTTGAGGATTCTTACTGACTGAAAGGTTAAGTAGTATTCCTCTGTATGTACAATTAATTTTCTTTCGACTTTTCTCACAGTGCCAACTCTCCATTTGTGCATCACATCAACGCACCGCAGATTCCATTTCAAGGCTGAATGCCTGTGCAGTTATTTGCTTTGCACTCGTATATGTTCCATGTCTACAAACTTGGAAGTCAAACGTCGAGTCAGGGCTGAATTTAACGATGCATCTAAACTTCACCCAGAGATATTGGCAAGAAACTGTGGCATGTCATGTCATGCCGCCGCGGGCGGACAGACTGCTACAGTGTGATTAGCCTCTGCTGTGATCAGCTCCCAGCTCTATAATCACATACAGCCAAGAGAACAAGATTGACAGGATGTTGTGGAATTAAAGCAGAATTTTGGAATCCTGACAACTGATGTATTGGTTTAATTATATAAACCCAGCATTAAACTTATTTACTTCAGAAACTGGTTTATTACTATACATGCCATTTTTATAGATTTCAAATAATTAAGAATAATTAAAAATAATTAATACCATTCATTTGTAACTGAAAGCTTTATAAATATAGAAATACTCAAATATAGCGGGTAAAATAAGTATTGAACACATCAACATTTTTCTCAGTAAATATATTTCTAAAGGTGCTGTTGACTTGAAATTTTCACCAGATGTCGGTAACAACCCAAGTAATCATTACATACAAAGAAAACAAAACAAATAATTTCAGAAATTACGTTATGTGTAATAAAATCGAATTACCCCCCCCCCTTTATTTATCATCAATTTGTTGTTCTAGTAAATGTATCTTGGTTTCTGTTGGATAGTATTTGTTTTGAAAATCAAGACAAAAATGCTGTGGAAGACATGAATTGTTTTGTAGTGCATGCAACACTGTATGCCATGGCTTTACGAATGTAAAACATTTTTGCCCTGATTTAGAACTTTTTAAGGGCAAATTAAGATGTTTTAAGACCCACAGAAAACATGGTTCATGCTTTGGCTGAACTTGATTTAGCAGGGGAAAGTGGTTCAACACATTTGAAATGAGTTTTCTTATCACTACATTGAACCGTCCTTAAACTCCACTCCAATAACTTTTGTAGCAGAAACCTGAATTAAGTACAACAATAACATTCGACATGCCACAGTAAAGCCAATATGCCCAATAAAATCTCTCATCACTAGAACAATAGCATGTAGCATGCAAAACATAGATTTCTTACCACATGTAATGTTGGCAGAAACCAATGCCTGTAGAATTACCGCACTAGAATTTATCGAGTAATTGCACCCTCAGTTTTAGCACATGCTCCACTCTTCACTAAAATGGAAACCCCTAAAACTTGAACACAATAGAAACTCTTTTAAACACCAAAATTACATTATATTAATTTCTAACAAGACTCCCCTTGTCTCATTCTGTGCACTTAATTTCAACATTGTTTCTGCTACAAAGAATGTACTTTTTCTTTACGTTATCCCTAGAAAAAAAATTGTGTGACAAAATGTTGAAGAATTGTGTTGCATTAGCTTATTTTAATTAAGCAAATTGAGCAAGCAGCAGAAATCATTTTTAGTGTTTCTGCTGTGTTTTTAATTTATGGCTGCATTTTCTGCCATTATTTTCAACTTCATTGTGCATAAATTGCTGAAGAAAAAAAGCATAAATAATCAAGTCTCACAAAGCCTAGCTAATACCTCAGAAACAAATGCTAATAACTTGATCAAGCTAATAATGGAGTGGAACCAAAAACCAGTAAATCAGCTAAAACAATGATCTGATCATAACATTTGACTGCCTGAGTCACACTCATGGCTGCTGCCATAAAAAAAAACTCCCAAAACAACCTACTAATTTCACAAACACAATCTACAGATGATAGACGACAGAAAAGGCTACATAGGAAAAATATACACAATTTTGCGCTTTATTGTCCAACCACAGGAGATGAATAGCAGCTTGCTGAATGAATCCAACCACAGAGCACTGTGATTGAAGATTTGTAACAATGGCATCAGCTCGGCTGGTAGCAGATTACCTGCATCAACCAACCCTCCGGTTTTTATTATGAGTGCTTTGAACTCCAAAGCTTTCTATGAACTACAGAGCCTTTCAATCTCATTAGATCTGCCACTTTAACCTTTTATATATGCATTTTTACTTGTTCAATATACGCTTTTTTCCTTTTTCCTAAAGGCCCAGGTCTTTATCATATAGCCTTAAAATTATCTACCAGGCATAAAATCCCTTTTAAATTGCTTTATAGTTTACATCGTTACACAGCTTGCTCTCATTAACAAGTAATACTGATGTTTTGAGGTTATGACTTTCTAATCGGCTTAGTTTGAGCGCTGACAGTCATATACAGTATGTGCTTTATGATTCCCACACAAATCGCAGTACAATCTGGATCACGTTTCCTAAATACAACATTTCATTTCCAAAGTGCTTTTATGGCTGAATCTTACACTTCAATGTCATGTCTTCAAAAAGCTTGAAGAGCTCATGACAATATACTGTATATAAATGGAGGCAAAAATACCCATTTAGCAAACCACTCCTTGTTTTCAAAGACTATTTTCAAAGTCTTTTTAGAACGCATCTGAGAATATACCAAATGTGTGGAGGAGTACAAGAAGTAAAGGGTTAATAAACAGGCCAGCTGAAGATTCTTATGAATAAATGCTGAATATCCAGGGTATGATATACAGAAAATATCTGCATAGATTATATTATTTTTTTAATGTGCACAGTTCTATGGAAACATGCAGATTTGTAAGGGAACTAAATAACAATGCATTTTACTCATTTATATCACAGTTTATTTGCACACACATCAATTTAGACTTCAAATCACTACAGGAATTATGCAAATCAGCATCAATACATAAACACTGCCAAAAAAAAAAAATACTATACTATACTATGTTTGTGGATATATGCCTGGTTATAATAGCCTTCTCCAACATTTTATGAGTTACTGGTTGTCAGAAAATGTACTGTGTTAAAAAAACATCCTTTCTATGTAGCTCCACAAACTAAACCATTACCAAACAGTAGCTAGCAATCATAAACCAGCACTGAAAACTTAGAATGAAAGATAAGTTGGTCTTTGAGAACAGGGTTTACAAACATGTTATTTAAATATTGGTCTTGAAACTTCTTGAAAAAAAATTCTG
Organism: Sinocyclocheilus grahami; assembly: GCF_001515645.1. Classification (NCBI taxonomy): domain Eukaryota; kingdom Metazoa; phylum Chordata; class Actinopteri; order Cypriniformes; family Cyprinidae; genus Sinocyclocheilus; species Sinocyclocheilus grahami. Next base: position 650,114 of record NW_015505229.1, read on the forward strand.
ACAACCTAATTTTAGGTATCTCTATCTTAAGATTTAGGATCCAACTTTATATTAGGTGGCCTTGTACTTACATTTAAATTAATAATTTGATACAATGCACATATTGTATACTTTTTATAATTTTAATTATATTTTTAAAAAATACCTGCATGTAATTACATCTGTAATTAATTTCTGTAATAACATTTATAATTACACTGTCGACCCATTTCGGTAACACTTTATTTTAAGGTGTCCTTCCCCCAGTTTCACAGACAAGGCTTAAGCCAAGTCCCAGACTAAAGTGTAAGTCTGAGCTGTTTTAACTGCAGGAAACTTGCACTGACTGATCTTAAAATATATCTGTGCCTCTGTTTTGTCTCAAAATGCACTCCAGTAATGTTTTTTCTAAGGCACATTAATACAAATTACTCAAATGTCCTAATTGAACTATTGCCTAGTCCTGGCTTAGTCTAAGCCCTGTCTGTGAAACCAGGCCCTTGTTACACATGCTACATGTACTTCCTATTATAATAACAATAAATTACGCATAATTACATGCAAGAAAATCTAAACCAAACCCTAATCCATATAGTAAGAAGATGTAGTTAATTAATATTACTCAGTATTTAAATGTATAATTACACTGTAACAAGGACACCTTAAAATAAAGTGTAACCCCGATTTCTTACACCTTAACCCACACTTAAACCTACCCATACCACCAATCCTGTCTCTAACCTTACCCATTTCCCATGGTAAGGACAGTATGAACACAATGAGTACATTGTATTTATTTTTTTATGTAAGTACATAGAATTTAAGGCCACCTGATATATAGTGGGACCAGAGATAGCTTACGGTTGGGGTTTGTAAAATAATTTTTTACAGGACCAACAAAACATGTTGACCCAGGAATGCCTTAGTCTACAATGTGCTCGGTTTCTCTATGAAGTAATAGCTGAAAAGAGCAACGACGACTTCATTTAAACACACATAACAGAGCTCTACAACAGTACAGATGTGCAGTGTCTGGTTAAATTGGATTGTGGGTGGTTAGTGAATAACGTTTTGCGAGGAAATACAGCTTGCAAAATTGGCGCAGCTGTTTAGTGAATTCCCCCCTCAGAGAGGAGTTTGCCTTAAGTACTTGAAAGTTTGACAAAGCATTCTCCGAGAGCCAAAGGGAATGCGCAATCTTACTTTCGGTTCCTGCTCTGTGCAATCTCACTGCCTGAACAGCAAACCCAAATCATTCCTTCATTTTTGCCAACAATCAAAAAGCCCTAGTGACCCTCTCCAGTCCGCTGTCTCATTCCTTTCCTCATCTCAACTGCTTTCAGGCCAAATCATCTCAAAAGAGCCTGAGACAAGAAAGGAAGTGGAAAGATGCTGTACTCATCGACTCTCACTCTCACATGAGAACGGATCAGTATCTGGATCTTAGTGGCCCCTGAAGACAACAGGCTTTGATGTGCACTACCTTCCTTTATGTCCAGACCTATCTCACTTCACAGAAAGAGAACGTGTAAAAAGATTAAATGAAGCACATAAGAAAAGGGAGGAAGGGGAAAAAATGATTTTTTTCTCGTTCTGTGGTACCTTCATCGCAACCAGACGTGGTGCCAGAACCTGAGAGGTTTGATCAACGCCTAACACTTGCTCTCCAAGAGATCCCCCTCCATTCGAATATTTCCCTGTGCTAGGGAACTCATTTTTCACTGGAGGAAAATTAGTTTTCTCATCACAGAACTTGGCACCAGGCACTTTTAGCGAACACAATTTTGGAGGAAGGAGGGTGAAGAGCCAATATGGATTTCCATATTGCCAGCAGAGTATGGACTGGCAATTCAAAGTTTTACACAGTATGAGGTGCTAAAAATCTAGAGAAATCAGTGTTATTCATTTAGTTGGGAGGTTATCGCTCCTTGTGCTCCATCGCTCCCCGCTTGCAGCTTGAATCTGTCCTCAGAAATGGAATTACGAGTACAAATTTTAATTAAAAGAACATCATCATTTACTCTCATGTCATTCCCTCCCTCATATTATTTTCCTTTTTCTGTGAAACACAAAATGAGGTGTCAGGAAGAGTTGCTCTTTTTCAAGCAACAAGAATTGGTGTTGATTTTTTACTGCCAAGTTTCAAACAGGCTAAAAGCACACTGTAAAAGTGTCAGGACTGTTGTCTATATGACTTGTGCACTGTATTTCAGGTCTTCTGAAGCCATACAATACATTCATCTAAGGAATGGAACAAAATGGAAGCAGTTTTTAACTGATAATCTTTCTCCCTTTATGTTTTACAGATTGTGGCCTGTGGAATGTTGGTCCACTCTTCTTCAATGGCTGTACGAAGTTGCAGGATATTGGCAGGAACTGGAACTAGTGTACATAGAAAAAGTCTTAGATCTTTGAGTTCAGCTCATGAAAAATGGGGGCAAAAACAAAAGTGTTGTGTTTATAATTTTGTTCAGTGTATATTGTATATTATATATACTGTATATAACTACTAAAAGTATTGTCAGGAAAATACAATATGTCAGGAATAGTACTTACATGGCTAAGCCATCTTAGTTTGACCAATCTACACTTCTTTTTGCATTGTCCTGCACAGCTGACAGAAAAAAAGTGCACTAATTGTCATGACTGTCAAGATTCAAATGTATTTTTCCAGAGACTGTGCTACAACAAGTACCTTTCTGCATGGTTTAAACTTTTGACCCTTCTTGTTTTTACCTGATGTAAGAGATGTGAATGAATCCAAGACATTCAAGGGGTCTTCAAAAGTGGCTATTTAATAATGATAGAATTATTTATTTACATACACACACAGTTCTTCCCCATGCCCCTACAGCCTGTTAAGTGATAGATGCGTCACAGATCTTTTACCACAGAGGATTATTTACTATCAGACCTTTTTTTCAACTTAGAAACTGTATGCAGTGGCACATGTGCTGTATATTACTTTAATTACAGCAAGCCAGCAAAACAAGTGTGTTGAAAATGTATAATAACATCAAATAAGAGACATGATACTGCAAGTAGCACAAATATGCAAGGGGGAAAAATCTATGGTGATTGGATAAAACCTTTTGTGGCCAAAAATAGAGTGCTCATAAGCACAGATGGCTGCAAGCAGGTCGCATAATAACGGGGAGGCCTGCACCAGCTGAGCAACTGCCATTGCGATGAAAGGGTATTCTAACGGATCACTTTCTCCAGATACTGTAGACCTCCTTTGTTATTTCAAAGGCATCAGGCATCATAATAAGTCTGCTGCTAATGTGCTTCTATGAGCTCCTGCGAGGAACCCTCCTGTGAGATTAATTCTCCGAAAGTAACAGGTCAGCCAAACAACAAGTTATGCATTTCAGCAGAAACTTCAGGGACCAAAATGAAAATGCACAATATTAAACCATAAAAATTGCTAAATGAAATGTAATGCCAGGTTCTTTACAATCACACCATCAGTCAGGAGCTAATTAAACAGAGCCGTGGGAACTCTAAAGAGACCTCAAACCAGCAATGGTTTAGTTCCTTCTCATCTGCACACCTTAAGATGTTATTAAATTATGCTTGCAAATGATGGCTGGCTGAATTCCCAGTCTCTTACGGAGGTAGAAGTGTCATTTTAATCAGCGCTAAGGCCACGGTGGTGGGCATTTTCGAGTTAGGAGAGCTTTTAGGCACCATCGTCACTAATCAGAAAATGCTGTCAAATCTTATTGCATTTAGCTAAAATCTCAAGTCCAAATATTCAGCATTATAAGCATGTATCGTTATAATCATCAATTACCTTTTGAAGCGTTTATTTCAATCCTCTCAGGTGCAAGTCAAAGATAATACTTTGAGAGTGTGGCATACGAACCCCCATAATTAATTTCTTCAGTTATTAAAAGAGACCTCACAGGAATATTTTCCAACTTAACCATTTAATTAGCATGTAAAATAGTTTGTATGTAAAATTGATAAGCATACTGTCACAGTCAGCTTTGAGAAAGCCAGTTACTGCAGGGTAGGTCTGCTTCTTAAATTTTGTGCAGGTAGCATAAACAAAGACCCAAGGCTGATTGAAACAACACCTATATATCAGAATATATCTCAGAGGCAAAGGTGGTAAACCACGCAAGAGATATATGCGGTATACACTTCAGAAAGAGAAAGCATGGGAAAAAGGGAGAGAAAATCGAAAACAAGATGCTCCCTGTGGATCCAACACATTCTCAGATTTCTAATTTGGCTTTCACCTCAAGTTTCTGGTAACACTACTCAGTTTTAAAACACAAACATTCTTCAAAAACGGCAGCGAAATTGAACGAGTCACCTCACCAAGAGTATGGATGGATTCTCCAAGCTTTCATTCTTTCAGTTATCACCAATTCGTATGATTTTCATGTTTGTTTGTTTTCTACAACATATAATGCTGAAAACCTGGGAAGAATAGAGGTTGCTTGTGAATTTCTTGAAAAGCATCTGGGGACATCTATTGGATGCATCCCAATGGGCCACAGTATGCATGCAAAACAATAGTTCACACTCGTAACAGACACTGCATTTTCAGCATTCTCAAAACAACATGGGAAATAACAGCCATGCTTGGCTCAGCCGCTTCGGTTTGGTTCCTTAAGGAAAAAATTAGAATCATGAAAATGCATATACAGCATTGCGGAAAAAAAATACAAGACTTCCTAAACTGATTAGTGTCTACAAAAAGTCTGAATGTGATTTTTCCAGTTGAAACTTCAGAAATTGTCTGCCCAAGTGTATAAACTATGATGAAACTACATGAGTAAGAGAATCCTAAGTTAGTAAAATAGTTCCTCAGGTATGTTTCCCGACCCTCAGGGATCACTGAATGTAATTCCAAGGGAGGACAAAGATAGGGCACATTGTAAATTCACTTCATGTAGGTGACACTCTCGTTCGCACACATCATAACAAAATTCAATAATTCTTAGACTTTCATCCACAGCTGACCCTGGAGTGAACAGTGTTGAAATGACCCATTTCACGGTCCAAAATGTAGGTGGTCAAGTTACTAGGGTTAAATCAGCCATATTTGTGAAAAAAAAGGTAATCAAACACTTTCGAACAAAAAAACTAATGAGATCTGCAAAACATCAGATGAATTATTATTACTGCAAATCTGAGGACAGTTATTCGATCACCCGACAAGGTTATTTATATAAAACGCATGTGGTTAAATGTTCCTCTGCTAGCTTTCCTTTCTTTCTTTTTTTTCCTCAGACTGCTTGTTTAAACCACCCCCTAATCTGCTTTATTAAGCGCCTTCTAAGCATCTATATCTCAGATTAATTAACATGAAGCACAGAAACTAATTACATTTATCATTTAGAAAGCCCACATAAAAAAACGAATCATATTCCATTGTTATTTATTTACTTATGAATGGGTGTAGAATTGTAGATCAGCACTAAGTACATTTACATAGTCTGTCATTTATTTTTTTGGACTTCTTTGGACTTTGTATCATTTATAATAACATACCATGCTTATTATGAACCTCCAGAAAGATGATATACATGACCCTCCAATCAGCTCTTATTCATATTAAGCAAGCGACGTTGTAGAAAACAGGCCAAGCTGAAAATACATGTGTGATTTTTTTGCATCATGTACAACACCCTTAATTTTAAATGACAGCCTGTTACACCTTAGCGAGGATTGTGACCAGCACATAATGAACACTCTCTTCATCCACTAACAAGATCAAAATACTACCAAATTTATTTTACAATTTCGAACACAGAAGAGAGGCATTATTTATAATAATTTGATAGGAAAATCCACTAGCGTATCCGATTGATTTTAGACAGAATGGTCCAAACACAATTACAAAACATGCTAAGCGTTCCACCAAAAAAAAGCCATTTTCCTTGTTGAATTCACAGCAGGTTGTCCTTCTATAAAAGCAACACAATACAATTGCAAAGTATCCGAACTGCAGGCGCTGCGATTCTCTTTCACTACATCCTCCTATTCTCACTCTCATGTGTGGTTTTTGCAATCCATCCATAGTTTGCCTGGACCGCTTCCTAGCTTGGGTTTTGTTAGCTAATCTGGTGCAAGGAAGGCAAAGTTTAGCAGAACAATACGGCATTGTACATCATCAGAGAGAAGAGATTAATGGGAAAGAGGCTGGTGAAGCTGCAACCGAGATAAAGAATTAGCAAATGAAGCTGCCGTTTCTTTTTTGCCTTCCTCTACTGACTCCGGCTCATCCTTCACGGTAATTTGATTGAGAATGCTCCATGCATACTACAAGACCTACGCTATCTGCTCTACAGGGGAAAGTCTTGTTCCCAGAAATAACAATTCATCTTCAGGATCCCTGCCTCAGCATATATCATCGACTTGAGGCTCATCATCGTTATTTTACATCAAAGCAAGCTGATACATGGGCGACAGCGAGCGAGGCAGGAGAAAAAGACGAAGGAGAACGAGGCGAAGCACTTAACAATCCCGGGTCGTGTTCCCACACCCCAATTAATGCGGTGCCAAAAGGACGCCCGCATTCCTTTCTCTAAACAGACGAAAACAGGATTGATGACAAAGCCTCCTGCGCATAACTCACAGCCTGACGTGGAAGAGGAGAGTGGGACGGAGAAAGAAAGACGGAAAGAATGCGAGCGAGGAGAATTACGGAGAATGACGGATTGAGACGGAGGGCTTGTTTTTCTCTGAGTCTCCTTGGCAGCAATCTTACGTTTGTATCCATTGGCTCCCGGTGAAAAGGCAGTGAAATATCACCTGTCACCCAATCAGAGCGCAGCACTCATTTCCCAGTGCCGCTTTAACAACAGCTGCCATCCACCATAAATATGTCATTGATAAATCAAATCAAAGTAGCAAGTGCGCTGGACTCAAAAAAAGTTTAAAAAAAAAGTGGATTATGTAGAAAGTGATCCTGAGCTGTATAGTTTTTTCTCATTATTCTGAAAGAAAGGAATCAAAATTGACAGTCAAGACAGTGTTAAAAAAGATTTATATTTATTTTTAACTTTGTCTCTTCTAACAACTTATTGTGGTTGAGAAAATAAACCATGAGTGTTATCAGATAGTTTTTTCCCCCCTTCAGAAATGACCACCATAAATATGTCATTGATAAATCAAATCAAAGTAGCAAGTGCACTGGACTCAAAAAAAGTTTAAAAAAAAAAAGTGGATTATGTAGAAAGTGATCCTGAGCTGTATAGTTTTTTCTCATTATTCTGAAAGAAAGGAATCAAAATTGACAGTCAAGACAGTGTTAAAAAAGATTTATATTTCTTTTTAACTTTGTCTCTTCTAACAACTTATTGTGGTTGAGAAAATAAACCATGAGTGTTATCAGATAGTTTTTTCCCCCCTTCAGAAATGGTGACATGCAAGCGAAATATTCCTTAGATTAAGTCATGAAAAACAAAAATCACAATGCGTCTTGTTTTTTTGTGTTAGGTTCAGTTTAGGAGATCGTCATATGTGATGCTTTGAAAGACGCAAAGATTTGTACAGTGCCAAAAATACAAGAGTACTAAAAATTCCATAATCATAAAGTCAAAATAATTTTGTCACTGCAATAATTGTAAAATATATTTGTGTTATTTTATACTTTTTCATTTGAATTTTGAAGGTGTGTGAATGACACACACACACACACACGAAAAAGAAGTCTGTACTTTCACTGGAAAATTGAGTTCTGACATTTTAATTCAAATTGACAAGGTCAACAATCAATCAATCAGTCAATCATTCACAGTAAGATCAATAATATGCATTTAGAAAAATTATACTTTAAAGTACTGTATAACTTACACACAAGTTACATACTGCAAAGATGATCAGTCAATAGTCAGTGGTGATGCTGTAAAAAAAGCATACTGTCAGCTAAAAGATTCCCCAAGGTATGAAAAACAAATCTTTATCACCTGCACCATACACAGCATGCTTTTTAAGTGAAAGCTGCAAAAATAAATATATAAAAGCCAGTAAAGTGCTTTTTTCCAAGGCTGTCAGAAAGGAGATTAATTCTAGCCATTGTCATTTAATGAGCTGTAGAGAGTTACCTGTCACAATGCTTCCACATATTCCTCTTTGTGTAAAAAAAAATCACTTTATTTAATTACTTTGCATCTGTCAAGCCACCACCCTCCCCACATCCTGCCACCTCATCTGAACAACTTGCACTTGAAAACCAGTGAGTCGGAATCTGTCTTACATAAACAACACGCAAGTCATAAAGCTGTGTTGTCATTCATTGCTCCGTGAGAGGTGACTGACGCTTTAAGTGTTGACTCCATCTCTTCGAAAGCCAAAGTGCTCAATGTACGAGTCGTTTATCAAGGCCGGATGGTTTATTGAACGTTCGGCCATGGAAAGGGCGACAAGATCAACTTATACAAGGTCTGTGTGTCACCACAACAATGGAGATAGAGGCAGGAAGCACACTTGGAAATAACAGGAAGGTCAGGCGGATCTATCTCCATAGCAGTGCGGAAGGCATTGACTAAATCTCTTTAATAGTATCACTATGCTGCAATACACACAGAAGAATAAAGAACCACTACACTGAAGAACCAAGCCATTGTTGGCCATCCAGTGCTGTAAATTTCAGAATAATCCTGGATGTTCTGGAGGAAGCTTGTGTGTTTCACTGGAAAAGATTAGATATGGAAAAAATAGGCTTCAAAGATAATCAAAATGATCACACTCATGATTACACGCAAAAATCTGTGATTTAATAAAAAATATATATTCTGCATGTGCTACATGCTTCAAAATGAACCATAGTACTCTATTGGAACATATTGAAGGCATTATCTCAAAAGGGATTGTTTTAAAATGGCTAATAATAATAATAATAATAATAATATAAATAAATATAAATATATATATATATATATATATATATATATATATATAAAAAATTAAATTAAATATATATATATATTAGTAGTCAACATTTGAAGTGGATCAAAAAAGTTCATCAAAGTTGTCCTAAGACAAGAACGCATTTTGGTTTTATATTTTAGGACAACTTTGATGAAATGTTTTGATCCACTATATATATATATATATATATATATATATATATACACACACAAACAAATTATTATTCCATTTTATACATAAATAATTCATATTCAATGGACTGTGTTCATAGTACTCAGTCCATTATATAAATATATAAATAGTATACAAATAATAGTACAATTATTATATAACCCAATTTCAGTCTGGACAATGTATAAATCAATAAAAAAATCGTGCAGCCATAGAAAAAAACATGATTTAAATAGAATGGAAAAAATTGACTGTCAGGCGCTCAATATCGCAAAATAAACCCCAAAGCAAGGGGTTATTGCTACTTCAATACATAAATGGAAATGTTGGATGGAAACATTGATCCTAGATACAATGATTTGATCGTGAGAAAAAAAAAAGGATACGAGAGTCATGAAACAAGCACAGTGCAAGACACTGGATGTCAGAGACAACGGCTTCATATGCCTGAATACCATGATTGACCAATCAGAATATAGAATTCCAGAGCAATGTGTAATAAGTTAGCGAAGTCATATACCTGCATAAGGGACAGGGGCATCTTTGTCCAATGCGACCAGAGGGGGGTCGAGCAGTACCGTGTCCATGTTTTCGGTGATGACACCATGGTAGGATGTCTCGATCCATGGTTTGTGCTTATTCACTACAATGGAGAGAGAAAAGAAAGAGAAAAAAGAGAATTACAATTCTGAACTAAAAGTCTATTCAAGTTTTCAACAAACATCTCCTAAATAAGAATTTAAAAAAACACAGAGTCAGAGTCTTTTCTCTGTTTTCATGCAAAGAATGGCTAATAATGGCGATCGATTTAAGTCCAATAAGCATGGGCTGTTTGTCCAATTCCCCAAATGGCAGCATCCCTGTCTCCTACAACACATATCCAGGGAAACACCCTCATTTATTTGGTCCTGGCATGCTCTGTTGTTCCTAGGTTTTTTTCCGTGGCTGCTGTATAACAAGAGATACCAAAACAAGATGCTAATCAATGGATGACACAAATGCAATCTTCTACCCAGTGAAAGGAAACATCCCTGCAAGAGTCTTTGTGCATTAAACAGCTTGTACCTTAGCAGTGTTTACACTTCTCGGAAAAATCTACACGCTATTGCCTCACCAAACCATCGGTACACAACTAATGCCTTGTCTAATAAGTAAAAGAACAGTAGGGATTTATAAGGTTAATTAAAATCACAATTTTGTCAAAACCCTAATGAGGAGTATTTTATTTATCAGCACCTGAATATTAAAAAAAAGTTACTTTGCTGCAATGTAGTTTTAAATCTTCCATACATGCAGAATTATGGAAGAATATTCAGGACTTTTTTCAAAAGGAATTGCAAATTGTATTTTCATTTGCATTTTCCACATGTGGGCGCATAAATTGTGAAATAATCCAAATGCAATTGCAAATCCTGCATTACCGTTTGCATTTTCGCTTTTGCGAACACAGTGACTGCCACATTTCAAATGAAAAAGCAAAGTCCATTTGCAACTGTATTTCCCATGTTTTACCAGCTATGAGCCTGTTTTACATAAATAGCAATATTAATTACCACATTTGCTTTTTCACTCTCTCTGCGTCATGCATGTAACCTGCCAAAACTTTGCATTTGAATGTCCAACAGATACTCAAAAAGTGTACTTAAGTACAATACTCAAGTAAATGTACTTAGTTACTGTCCGCCTCTGTTGGGAGGTGAAGTCACTCTCAGACGACCGTGCCGAATGCTTTGATCAATAGAGGTAATCGGTAAAGGCTCCGCTAAAGGCAGCTGCCAATCAGTTCGTGCCTGTGTGAGCGAAAACACAAAAATACAATTTGCAATTCCTTTTGAAAAAAGTCCTGAATATTCTTCCATACAGAATGAAGGCAAGGGGAAAAACAAAAACACATGAAAACAAAAACTACCAATTGGTGGTAGAGAAATGAATGATGTCATAGGGGCTTTCGTACCATGTAACTCTATAGGAACTCATGCTGTGTTCAAGTCCTCCTGGGACGTCAGGTGTGTTTAAATCACTTTGGTTGGAACAAGATGGCGATTTAACTTTTCTAAATAAAATTCAATGATTTTTTTTTTAACTCCACTGTTTTTTTGCTTTTTTCAGGTTTTATTAAATTTACGGAGGTGATGTAAACTGAATCATTATACTGTATATTCTATGGTAATTATACAATAATAAATATTTTGTATATTAAACATATAATTTTATTATACATTATTAAAAAAATAATTGTATTCATTTCAACAAATTTACCATCAATACAGACACTACTATAGTCTTTGGTTGCATCCATTGCATCCTACACATTTTCTCACTGACACTCTCCCAACTCCATGGACGCCATGATCAGAACTGTTTTTGATGTGTGTTGTGGGTTTCGTGATAACGGAAATTGAATTGTGAATGCACAATTTACGCGATTGAAAGAGCAAGAAAATCTGACTAAATCTCCTATGACAACTTGCAGTGTTCCATACCATCGAGGCTGAGAAAAGAACACAACGCTACAGACAACAGGTAGCTAAATGCCGTTATTGCTGTTTTTCATGTTCGTGGAGTAAAAATTGTACATGTCTTTTTTAAAATGCCGGTGTTTTGTATGCTTTTAGCCAATCAGTGTACACTTCACTGGTAGTTCCTATAGAACTGTTTTAGACCCTACTCCAAAGTAGGAGCTAATTTAGTTCCCCCAAACGGAGTTCTTAGAACTAAGTACATTCCTAGTTCCTGTGGTGCGAACACACCGAAGTACACAGAAGTACTTCCGCCAAAAATGTTTCTCCGGTGCAAAAGCCCCTCATGACACTCAAACCAGGCGATGTTATGTTTAGGTACTGTAAGGTGGGTAAGGCCAGTTTATGCAGAGAGGTTTTGCATTTCGCTGCATTCCAAAAGTCAAGTCTGTTTAATTCAGACTTGTGAAATAGTTTCACATGAATGACCAATGGAAGAACGATATGAGGTGTGACAATTTATGTTGAATTTATTTTTTAAAGATGTTCCACAGTTTCTTTTTTCTTTTTTTTACCACAGCTACTCACACTGACTGTGCAAATGAGGGGCTTAGGGCTGGGCTCTTTTAACTTATCAATTACCCAGAACACCTTTGCAAATCTATAGCAACCACCCTGGCACGCACCACTCAGCACTCACTCCTTAGAGAATGAAAAAATACATATTTTCCACTATTTTAATTTCCGAGGTATATGGTGGAAGTGTTGGAAAAACAAAACATTAATGTGGTTGATGAAAAGCAATACGTTAACAGGAAAAAAGGGCTTTATTTGATTTCTCCCTTGTGTAATCAGAAATCCTCCCCCGGCATGAGTTAATGGAGTTTTAGATTAGTACTGGCTATTCAGTAACCCCTCGCATGGCTCAGTTCGAGATCCACCAAAGCAATTAACAAAAGAGTAAATTAAACCATTTCACACTTGTGGACGACTTTCAACACAGCCAAGTCTCAGAAAAAAGTCATCCTGAAAAGCTCAGAGTGTCCTCCTAACCCATAAGTAATCCCAGGCAGGGAACAAATCGTCTCATTCAGATGGACAGACGGTTAAACCAGCTGCCAATGTCATTTTCAAAGACTACAATCTTGCTTTCAATGAGTTTGTGCCATTTATCTCTTTCCCGCACTCTCTATTTAACTCAGATGCACTTACATGTACAACACTACATGTTCTTTCAAACATGCACCAATGCATTTCAAAAGAAACCCACTTTTTAAAAAAATATATCACGACCACTTGCAAACATCTCAGCTTGTTTTCTTACTTGAAAGTGGCTATTTGAAAAGACACAGACAAATAGCCAGATTGTATCTATCTAGCTGTGTTATCCATACAAAAGACACCTACCTCAAGCTCAAGAGAAGTAAATAAGTGTGTGCTGCAGATGTATGAACAAAGAGGTCAGATACACTGCAGTCTAATATTCCCATTCTGTAGAAAATGAATAAAAATTAACGCAAAAAGGCTTTCATTTAAGCTATGCAGCTTGCATGGCACCTCGATGCACTAATAAAAGCCTGATTCATTAGGTAAATATTTATTTGAGCGTTTCATGTGTGAAATGTCAGACTGGGAAAAACATGTGGCTGTCATCATGTACACAAGATACAGTAAATAACTGTTATTTGAATCAGGTACTTTCTATTATAATAATACATCTCTTCAGGCTCTAGTCACTGCAAATTCACATCGAACTCTCTCGTTCTCGCTCCCTCTCTCTCTAATAAGGTTAGTGGTGTCACTAAGAGCAATATGCCTTCTCTGTAATCCCTGAGCTATTACCCATGAGATGTCTGCAGCCATTATACAGCATTAGAGCTCAGTGATGGAAGCTAATTCAATGTGGACTTTTCTCTTCCATCCACTCTCTAGATACCTGCACTAGAGAGCTCTGCCTCACACACAGCCAACAAAACACAAGATGTAATGGCAAATGCGTAAGTGTACACGCACACCAAAATTTGCCTCGCATTTACCATTAAGGAAAACAACCACTGACAATGATGTGGCCAGATGGACGCTCTTACAGTGTTAGTGAAACTTTATTGGACGTTAAAATACTTTAAAATACTATGAAATACTTCTAAATATTTTAAAATAATACTAATAATTAGTAGCAGCAGTAGTAGTAAAATTACGCTTTACTCACACAAAGTGCCTCACATAAATTAAAAAAACAACAACTATGAATAAAGGAAACCATAGCAAACGCAACGTAAGTATATAAATAAAAATTCAAAATAGCATAAAAATAAACAAAATGATATATAATAACTAGTGTTGTCAAACGATTAATCGCGTCCAAAATAAAAAAATGTGTTTACATAATATACTGTATGTGTGTGTACTTTGTATATTTATTATGTATATATATATGTATATATATATATATACACACACACACACACATACAATATATATTTTGAAAATATTTACATGTATATATTTATATTCATATAATTTATATTATATATAAACATTTTTCTTAAATATATACATGCATGTGTATTTATATATAGCCTACATAATAAATATAAACAGTACACTTATATATTATGTTAAAAAAACTTTTATTTTGGATGCGATTAATCACGATTAATCATTTGACAGCACTAATAATAACACAACAAATAATTTATATTTTATTTGATATACTGTATAATTTTTTTAGAAGGTAAAAAAAAAAAACCTTACATTTCCTAGCATCACCCTGCAGTCGGTTCACCTATCTGCTTGTGAGCACCATCCAAATAACCTGAATTGATTTAAAGCAGGTGAGTCCAGAGTGAGGGAGGTAGAAAATTCAGGTCGGGTCTCACAAGAGGACAAGAAAGGGGCTATTATAGAATCAATTATTTATTCAGCTTGATATATAATTATTCCAGCATTTCAAGCACCTGATAAAATGTTGCCGGGGGAGGGAAGTGAACGTTTGCAAATCTACTTTGAACCTTCTTCAACTTGCTATAATGAAAATCCCAGTCAGCATTGCAACGGTAATTAAACTTGGGGACAGCCTGCAGAATTGATGGTGAATTTTACCGCTCTCCCAGTGTCACGCAACAAGCTATTAATTTCTGACCGGTCGACACTGTAACATTACATTCGGCTCATAACATTGGAATTAAACAATAATCGAAACATGCGTGCAGGACCCAGAGGAAAAAGAAAGTGCTAAAGCCAGACACCAGCAGAGAATGACAAAAAAGAGAGACAGCAGATCAGCAATATTCAGGAATACATACCACAGCCTGCGTTACAGTGCCAATTTAGCATGTAGTGTTTTTGTATACATGGTGTAAACAACAAAAATTGCTGTTAAGACCAGCTAATGGACCTTAGCAGAAAAACAAGTCTTCTTAAGGCTCATTCACCCTCTTCCATAAGAGCATCCTGTTCATAACAAGCCTCCTCTGCGCTAGAGGAAAAAGAAGCCATTAGCCAAATGGCTGGTAAACATGATCTGTGATGGCCGTTGTCTTGAGACAAAGTCCAAAGACTTCAACTCAATCAAAGTCAAGAGAGTCAAAGATCAACCCCAGGCCGGCTAGCATCATCTGCTAGAGTCAATGAGGATATTAGTAGAAAATTGTCAATTAACATCCCTTTCACTGTGCAAATGACCAGTACATAGCACTCTATATTGGAAAAAAAAAGTACAGAAATGACTATCAGGAAGGCAGTAATTAGCCACAATGACTTAGCATAATCCAATACTAGCAGGAAGGAGTTTTCTGGTAGGGTTCGAAGGGTAATTTTCAAATACATTAAGCTCAACCAAGCAGCATCCCACACGTCCACAGAGACGCACTTCTTACACTTGCATCGCTCATCTTTAATGCTTATTAATGAGGTCATAATCTCAGCTTTTACTATGGCAAGCAGTCAGATTTGCAGGTCTTCTGAGATTTCTCATATAGGGGGCCCAGTTGACTAAATTAGTGTTTTTATCATGCTATTTTAGCATAGCCATTAAAAAATGTTTGCAAATTGAGGAGTGCTTGAGTTAATTAATGAACAGATCGTTAGGACTGTGTGGCGTCAGTGTTGGACATCTGGAAAGCATCGTAAAAGGGTGTTGGGTATTGCGGAGGGAGCAGAATGGTGGATTTTACGGTGACCTCTATAAAGGGGGTGAAAGAGTCGCATGGGTTTTAATGCCTCGAACGCTCGGTGGTGGTTTCAGTTGCTTTGCAACCTGCACGTCTCCATTAAAAGCGATATATTGTAAAAATGGCTGTGGCAGCAAGTCCTCCTGCAATTTTCTGTGGTTAAAATGTCATTGCTGTTGCCTGGCGGTGTGCAGCACATTCTTCAAGATGCTAGACAAGGTTGAGACCAGCTTGTCATTTACCAATCATGCCTCCCTTATCCACATTACAGTATTTCCTGTCAACTCTACATGACCAAAAGTGATAAACAAGGCCAAAAATAGATAACTCTGAAAGGAATAATGTCTGATTTGGGATGTGCCTTAAGCCCTGTTCACACTGAAAGATGCATGTGTTTGTCTCTGGCAGTTGGCATGTTAGGTGTTCTCACTCGTGTTGTTGAGTAATTTATGAATGGCATTAGCAGATGTCATTCTATGTTGTTGCAAAAAATAAATTTTCTAAAGGAAAAATATTGTATATAAATGTAATTGGTGTAAAATTCAGCTTTGCCATCACATTTTAAAATACATTTATTTTAAAATCCAATGACCGTTTTATAGTCACTTACAGTCACTTTACAGTATAAGACACTTCCACATGCCTGACATCAATATGAAGTGACACAGATCACGTGACAGCCAAAATTCAAGCAAAAGAGGTACTTCACTAAAGTAACTCAAAAACACACTGAAAAAATTAAGCAATGAACGAACTTTAAACAGGGTCTTGTTCTCTCACACAAGCAATTTTTCACATGATTCTTTAAAAACTTAATTATTCATATTTCCCCATGAGCTGATTCGCTACAACAAATACCTCCTTCTCATCCTGCATCACGTTGCATTACTTAAAAATCCTCTCAGGCCTTCATGGACATCTTCATAACCCAAACCGGTAAAGAGCAAACTTCACACTAAAGACAATCCACACAGGAGACGTGTCTTGAATCTGGCATCGCTGTGGGAGGCATTCGGGCTGTTTTACAGCTAAATTTTCCCATAATAAGCATTTATAATCCCTGACACAAATGACTGAAAGACAGCAGAGGTTTATAAATGTCCTTGATTCTACAAACACGCCGATATAAATGACTCGTTCCCTTGTGTACATAAATTCTCCGAATCAACTTACTTAGGTCACCAGCCATGAATATAAATTTGTTTGATTAGACTCTCGACAAACATTGAAGCGAATATCTTTTGTAATGGAGGAGTTCTCTGCGCTGGTATTTGCTAGTGTCAGCCTGGCATCGATACCCCAGAGGACTCGGAAATGTCAATTGTCTGTAATTAGAAAGCTGGCATATTCATTCACGAGGCTTTGTTTTCTTGTCACGGAATCCGGGTCCTTATGGTCTTTTCATTAGCCATATTTTTTATCAGCTATATATATGTGTGTGTGTGTGTGTGTGTGTGTGTGTTTGTCTATACCGCTTGAGACAAAATCAACCCTTACGAAAAGAGCCGGTGTGATTACACACCGTGTGAAGTCACTTAAATTACAAGTCATTGTTAGAAACACAGAGAACTGATTGAGGTGGAGAGATGAAGGGTTTTAGGGGGACTTCAGAGGGAGTCAAATGAAAGCAAGGAGCGAAGAGAACAATGATCTCCTTACTGACACGGGTGCCAGAGGCTGAGCAAGAGAGAAGGCAGGGCTCAACTCTCCATCTTCTCCGGATTAAAATTAAAAGGGCCTGCTAGTTCATCTTCTGTCTGTGGGGGATCTGGACACTCGAGTGGCTCTCAGCATCTCTGGGCATTTTGAGGAGACGAAAATGAAAATTGATACTGGGGCTACAGCTCTGTGCCTCCCTCCCTGCACTTAACAGGACATCTGCTGTGCCCACATACCCATGCCTTTTATCTACCTTAGCGAGTGGGGCTGTGCTAAATCTACTTATTTCCAGTGAGAAGTCGGTGGGTAGTCAACTACTCTTAAAGGGTTATTTCATCCAAAAATGAAAGAAATTCTGCCATTATTTACTTGTTTCAAACTTGTATGACCTTCTTTCGTCTTCTGAACACAAAATACATTTTGATGAGTGTTTCAGCTGTTTTTTGTTCTTACAATGAAAGTCAGTGTAGCTTTGGACACCCCTGATTTTCATTGTATAGACCAGTGGTGGTGAACTCTGGTCCTGGAGAAACTCTGCAAGGCTGCGGCTCTCCAGGACCGACGTTCGCCACCCCTGGTATAGACCAACAACAACAAAAAAAACACTCAAACTACCTTCTTTTGTGTCCCACAGAAGAAAGAATCTCAAACTGTTTGAAACAACATGAGGAGAAGTAAATGGTGACAGTGGTGAACTATCCGTTTAAAGGGGTCCTATTGTGTCCTTTTTTACAACCTGTAATATGAGTCTCAGGTGTCCCCAATATATATGTCTGTGACATTTCAACATTTATTATTCCATGCTGTAAATACCTCTTTTTGGGTGGAGGCAAAAACATGCCGTTTTTCATGTGTCTCTTTAAATGTAAATGAGCTACTGCTCCCCACCCCCTTTTCTGACATATGATTTTATGAGTGCACAGACACAAAGAACGCACACAGAAAGCCAGCTCTTTCATGTAAACGTCAACTGTCAAATACACACAAGGTTATGTCAAAAACACACACATTTCACAAAAACACAATCGTTATGTCTGCTAATGTAAACAGCTGCATTATTAGATTTGTGAAGCATCTCTTGGACATGGGGACAACACATTACTAATGCAACTCAACCAGGCCTTGCCCTCTCCTATTTTTTGTATATGCCTTCATTGGGAATTAATTAAATCAGGGTTATTGTGACATGTACAGTATGTCCCGGACGAAAACTCAGGACTATAATCAAGGCTTTAAGGGAGTTTTGAAGTTGGAAATATATATATATATATATATATATACACATATATAAAACATTATTTCAGTTTTTCTACTTCAAAATTTAATGTTTAAGTAAATGTCAATGTTTGCATTTTCTTTTAAATTAATTGCGAAATTTACTAGCAATTTCTAAGGCTTTTCACACTGCGCTTAACCCCAGGTTATTGTCGTTCTAAATACTACTTTTAAACCCGGGTAAAGAAATGTTTCACACCTGTAATTTGAAAGCGGTGTTAGCACTGATTTTTACCCGGGGTTATGAAACCCTGCTCCGGAGCAGGGTTAGCACCGCATTTGTGGTGTTAACCCCGCATTTCGGTGCTCAGTTTGTTCAGTGTGAAACAGAGCGGTGTTTGTTTGTTGCTGCTGGACGCTTGGCAACAGACAGCCAATCAGAAATTGAGCAGCGAGGCTCATGTCACATCAGTAAAAGGAAACGAGCTTCGTGTAAACAGCAGCCGGTGAGAGAAAAGTAAGAAATGTCAAAAGACGGAAAGCGTGTGAACTGGAATGATGAAGAGACGGTATTATTCACTTAAAAGAAATTCTAAGAAATATTCACATACTTTGCTCCTTGTTTTCTTTCTTTTGTACTTTTATCTTTGTTTTCTTGCCTTTGTGCGTCTCATGAGGCTTAAAACGGCTAAAGACCTACACGGCGACATTTTTTTAATAACTGGCAAGATGCAGAAAAAGCTGTGTAAACAGGTTGCCTGCTGTTCGTCCAATCAGTGACAGTGACACCGCAAATATGCAAATAAGAACGTTAACCCGGGGTTTAGGAATGTACAGTGTGAAACGTCTGTTAATGAATACCCAGGATTTACAGTTAATCCCAGGTATAGTATGAGCAGTGTGAAACGTGATTACAGATAACCCAGGATATCCGGGGTTTAGGATGACCCAGGGTTAACAATTTTAAGTGTGAAAAGCCCTTCTGAGGGAAACCTGCTTTAAAGCCAGTGATTTTTCAGTGTAGGTCATGTGACATTTTGAATACATGGTGAATATACAATAGTTTGTCCAGATTTCATTCATACTACCTATATTTATACTAAACAGAACATACTTTTTTAACAGTCGTGAAGTTACTTTCAAACCAAATGTAGTACATATTAGACATTAGACCAAGCGAGAACAGGGTTGGCAAACACTGCGATACCAGTCCTAATAAAAAGCAAGACCTGTGGATGTTGCATAATAACGGTAACATTGCTCACAGCGGGCAATTTGACGTCTGTAATTGTCTTATTTATAATTGAGGGCGTTACATTTGTTACACAAATTGTCTTTTGATAGTTGTAAAAGAATTGCAGCTCCTCAGATTTACCACGTTTTTTTACCACATTTACCAGTTTACCACATTGACAACACACTAAAACCCTCTCTAAGATGTTGCATTTCTAAATTAATCCTCTTTAAAGCACTGCTGCAAAAAATACTACAGTTAATGTTAAAAAACACATCTACATGCTCTAGACTATCTAAAAAGACAGATGACTAGTTGATAATCTTGAACATCCCTGTTACCAGTGAGCTACAGCCACAAAAAGTGTTTGAATCTGAAGGCATAAAAGACAGAGAGAGACAAAGAGAAAAGCTCTCAGTGCTACAGAGAGGAGCAGTGAGAGTCTACCTGAAAGGCATCCTTCAAGGCTGTGGAATACAATACCAACGTAAATGTGCATCTGTAAAATCACCATGGGAACTTAAAGTTTAATTTAAAGTAACATGACATGTGGCCAAGTATGGTGACCCATACTCGGAATTAGTGCTCTGCATTTATCCCATCCAAAGTGCACACACACACAGCAGTGAACACACACACACCCCCCCGGAGCAGTGGGCAGCCTTTTTTTTTTTTTTTTTTTGCTGCGGCGCCCGGGAAGCAGTTTGGGATTCGATGCCTTGCTCAAGGGCACCTCAGTCGTGGTATTGAAGGTGGGAGAGAGTGCTGTACATTCACTCCCCCACCAACAATCCCTGCCGGTACGAGACTCGAACCTGCAACCTTTTGGGTTACAAGTCTGACAAGTCTGAGCAAAGCTAAAAAGACTTTCTAGAACCCTTGAGACAAAAGTACTCACTACTGTATTCAATTAATTTATTTGTCTGGTGAAAAATGGCTGTAAAAGACAAATCTGAAGATTCTTGCCTGGAAGTTGTACTTATCTGCATGTGAAATATGAATTATAAACAGGTAAAGAAAGACATTACTGTTTAAGAGGCTGGGGTCAGAATAATTTCTTTTGAAAGAAATACATACTTTTATTCAGAAAGAATGCATTAAATTAATGAAAAGTTAAAGTAAATACATTTATACTGTTAGGTTTCAAATATTGCTGTTCTTTTGGATTTTCTATTCATCAAGGAATCCTGCAATTAAAGAATGACAGTTTCCACAAAAATATTGTGCAGTGCAGCACAACTGATTTCAATATTGATAATAATAATAAATGTTTCTTGAGCACCAAATCAGCATTTTAGAATGATTTCTGAAGGATCATGTGACACTGAGGTCGACCGATATGGGTTTTTCTCTGGCCGATGACGATATTTTGAAATCAGGGCAGCCGGTGGCCGATATATAATTCCGATTTTTTGGGCCAATATGTTTGGCTGATTTTTTCCCCCCTTCATCTCATAAAAGAGAGTCTGAGTAAATGATTATTTTCAGGGTACAAGATAGTAATGATAGTAGTAGTAGTAGTAGTAGTAGTAGCCTAACTCATAGTAATAATACATGGCTCAAAACTTAAGCACCTTCTCAAAACAGTTCTGAAGCATGCGTTTTGTTTATGTGTGCTGACAGACACCAGTGTTTCCCACAGACTTCCAAATGCAAATTCATTCTCTGCCAGCAGCAGGCGCTGTTGGAGCAGCAGAAGCATAGCAATTTCCCCAGTAACGGCTTTAATCAAATAAGCTCAGCACTCACAAACGCTACTTTTCAGGCATTACAGGAAAGACAAAATGAAAATGACATTGAAGCTTTTCTGAAGACGGTTGGTTCTTTTCAAAGATACATTCATATTAAAACACCCACTGCATTTTAATTTTGAAACGTGCAGTTATCAGTTTATTCAATGAAGTATATAAGCCTTTTGGAAAATCTATTTGTGCCGGTCAGTTTTGATATTGTGACGAGCCGCCACAAATAACTCAATGTATGGGAAACACTGGACACTGCTATAAGTCAAATGGCCATAGTGATAACAAAAATAAAAGTTCACACATATTACACAGCCTGCTACTCATAACTGCTTAAGAGTGCACTGGCCATGAATGATGACATTGTGGAGGCTATGTCGGACCCACAGACACATTTAATGAGTAAAGTTAACGTGCACGTTTTAGCCAGCTCAGAAGTTTCATCTGAAGTTAATGTGTTTCTACTTTCACATGCAAATGACTTGTTGCACTTATGAATATGCTAACTTTCCGGCATCAATTCCAGTAAGGTAAAACGTAATTACATCTCTTTTGTCCTGCCATCATTTGCTGAAGCTGTGTGTGAACAAGACGCGGCTGCAGAGTGTGAGCTGCTCCTTCTCACGCAGCCAAAGGCGAGATTCTCTGGTACCGCGTTCCACAACAACGCTTAGCTGCCCGCAGATGTGCCTGCCTATAAATCGGCCTAATTTGCAGCACAATTGGCCGATGCCGATTAATTAAAAAATTCTGAAAATCGGTTTGATTAATCGGCCGGCCGATCAATTGGTTGACCTCTACTCTAGACTGAAGTAAAGGCTGATAAAAATTTCTAAAAATCACAAGAAAAGAATTTGAAATTGTAATAATATTTTACAATATTACTGTTTTACTGTATTTTTGTTGAAAAATATACAGCCTTGGTGAACATAGGAGACTTTTCAAAAACATTATTTACAAATATATGCATTGGAACTATTACGTTCTAAATAAATAAATAAATAAAAATAGATTGACATAACTTCCATCAAGCATTTAATTTACTGGATCATCCAATAAATCATTATCATTGAATTATAAACTTGTATAAGCATATGGAAGATTGTTTCTGCTTAACAGTAAAAACACTTGTAAGACAAAATCTAATTAGCTGAAAAATTTGCCATTATAAGAAATACATTTGCAACTGTGAGGTATAATTTAGTTGCAATTAGGTTAAAAATGAATGCAGAAACAAGCTTTCATAGTGTTATATACTGTAATTGTGATTTAGGAATAATATAACTTGATATAAATAACATTTTTAAAACAAACTGTAAAGTTTTAAGGATATTTAATTGTTTGTCACTGTTTCTGATGACAACATTGCATGTGAGAAGTGCAAGTAGTGTGTGTGTGTGTGTGTGTGTGTGTGTGTGTGTGTGTGTGTGTGTGTGTGTGTGTGTGTGTGTGTGTGTGTGATTGCATATGCTCAAATGAAATGGATTGTTATCTAAATTTGCATTACATCTATTCATTCAAGAGACATTTTTATCCAAAGCGACTTAAAAGTGAGAAGGGCTATGCCTCTTAGCCTCTTAATTTGCACCACCTGCCAGCGAAGGTACAACCTTTGATACAAATGTATAGTGAATATCTGCCCTATAATCAACAATCCACACATTCCAAATGTGTCATGTGTACTTATGACTCATAAAACACAAATAATTATAAGTTCCACTAGAAAACTGCCACTTGAGAAGCTACATTTGATGTTCGCATTGAGGTCTCCCACACATCCCATCTGAATTCAAGCCCTAGCCATCACTGTTAGACAAACGCTGTTGCTTGGTGGGATTGGAACAGAGCTAAGCTCTCACAGAGGGAGGTTTCTGGTGTGGGGGAAATGGCAGGGATTTCCTTCTGCATCCTCCAAGAGGAGCTGGCATACAGGGGGGATTTTCTCAGCTGAGAGAAGGAGAGAGGCGCTGGTACGCTCAGAGGGACACAACAATCCTCTTTACAGTCCTCATTGACAGTGGCAGTACCGCTTGGCAACTTCGTAACAGCTCATGAGAGAAGGTGGGAAAAAAAGAAAACAGGAGGGGAAACTTTTAGACAGGTGTTTAGCCCGTGTCCTGAAGCCATGATTCTTTCACACAAGGACAGATTTACTGCCTCTCAGCTTTCGACATTTTCCTGACAAATGATGCACGCTGGACATGTAAACATGGTACAAAAACCACACAAATTACATCTCAGCCAAATACGGAGGCTGTAAAACAGCGTTTTGTTTTATGTTATTGAATCACGCATGTGGGCAGATGTAAACATCACATATTTCATGATGCATAGCTTTTTGTTTACTTAATAGCACATGGTAAATGGCAGAAGGGACGATAACAAAGATGAGATTGTTTTCAGTCGTGGCCGTGTGTTTATGATCGCACTGCCTGTGTTTTCATGTGAGCATGTTTGTTAGTAGCACACAGCTGAAAAGAAGAGCATATGTTGTGTTCTGGATGCTGAATTTCTGCATGGGATGCTAGTATGCCCAAGAGATTTACTAACTAGGTACGGTAATCATCATGAATGTAACAAATCTGGTTCCGGTTAATGATTTTTACTACTTTTGAGGAAGAAATATTTGGAAGAAAGAAATGCAATTCCATTCCATGGAGAGCCCCATTCTATCTAACATCTATATATACGCAGCACATCATCCTCCACTCATATATTATGGCAAATTTACATACATTCCTGTTGTTCATTCTTACTTGATTTAGGTCCTTCACTAACTCATACTATATCGATATTTTGCTGAAGTTTCTATACACCTGTACAGTGTAGAGCCGTTTCTGCACTCACCTCACCACAAGCAGGTTTGATGTGAAGCCGATTGGTTTCAATGGCTACCACTTAATTATGATTGGTTAAATATTTGGAAGGCGGGAAATCGTATTTCGCATCTCTTTTTGGGAAAAGCAAATGATGTTGCGTCATCAACTGGGCTACTTTTACACTGTTGCTGCAGGTTGCTTTTTAGTCAGTGGGTTAAAATGATTTTTCTCTGATTAAAGAATGTAAATTGATTAAAAGAATAGTTCAACTTCAGCCATCAGCTTTTCGATTTTTTTGCACAAGAACCATTATTGGAACTAAATGGCATTCAGTTTGGTGTGGTTAGTTTTTTTTTAAGTTTTTTTTATATAAAACTGGTTTGTTTTCTTACCCAATACTAGTTCAGTAGGGTTTGTTTGATTTAAAATAAAAATTCTGATCTTTTTACCTTTCAAAAAAATCAATTTTCAATCGGAATGTCAGGGGGGTTTCTCACTTAAGCTTTTATTAACCCCATTAACCCTCTTTTTATGAAGAACAGATTTTCCTGCACAAACCGACCAGGACTCATGCTGGTTTAAGCTTGTTTTTCAGCAGAGCGGTCTATGAGCTGAAGCCCACAGATACGTGGCATCTCATCTCAGTTCAAAGTGTGACGTTAATCCTAAGAGCAGCTGTCCGGAGTTATCCTCTCGCCTCATGCCCAGTCATGCTCGCTTTCCCTCGAACACTCCTCTACTTTCCACACACTTCATCTGCATTGTAGATGGGATTATACCATGGCGCTGAGAACTTGTCTAAACAAAATACATCCCCGGCTCCTGGAATCCAGTAAGACTGTTCTGCGTGCAAACTAACCAGGATAATTCACTGTCAGTTTACAGCGTTGGCAGAAAAGGGAAGCCGACTCTAATCTGGTTTGTCTGCTTAAGGGAGAGGGACTCTGGACACGATTGTGAGAGGAATCAAACCCACACAGACTCCCGACCCAAAACTGCTGGCCCTGAGGGGCTTCAAAACACACCGTCACGCAACCAAATCAAATCAGTAGTGAGAGGCAAGCACACACACACACACACACACACACACACACAGAGTGACAGAGTTGGAGAGACTGGCAATGAAGAAGAGGGGGGAAAAAGGCTGAAAAATATTGTGAAGATGGATGGAAGCCAGTAAAGGAGTTAAAAGAAGTGAGGGAGATAGAGGGAAGGAACCGAGCAAAACAACAAAGCCAAAGTGCAGCACAGAAGAAGATGAGTTGAGTTAAAAGAATGGGGATGGAATCAGGAAGGAGCACTTTAGACCAATAAATCACTCGCAAAGAGCCCCTCACTGAGACCATAACACTGAGAGAACTACAAGGGCACTTTAAAGCAACTCATTCCTTAAATGTCTGTCTATACCATAAAAGGCTTCAAAACAAGAACAGTCTCTTGGCACTGTGGGTATGCATGCTTATGATGCACAAAAGCTGTCGATTCTCTGTTGAAGCTGGTTTGAATGAAGATTTTTAAATGGCCAATGCTGGTAGGTCTTAAGGTCTATAGAAAACAGTTTGGCTGTTAGTGGATATACAGATACTTTTGGGGTCACTTGGGCTTTGAAAACATTTATGCATAAATAAACAAACAAACAAACATTACTCCTGTGTCTCTTCAGTGTCACATGATCCTTCATAAATTATTCCAATATACTAATAATCTTACTGACCCCAAACAATTCGTAATAAATAAATAAATGAAAAGTACAAGCTGAGCACTTCTTGTGTATATTTGACTCTTTATGATGAATCCCTTGTTGTATTCCTCAACTGTAAGACGCTTTGGATAAAAGTGTCATGAGATAAATAATAAATGCTAAATGAATAAATGTTAATGTAAATGCATTATCCATTACAAAGCTGAGGGCTTATTTTGGATTTATCAGACAGTCGTTTTACTCCACTCTCAAATATTTCAAATTTTTTTCCCCTCCAGTCTCAAAAAGCACATGGATATTACTCTAAAATACAGACAATGGAGAGCAGCCTCTCTTACAGCAGGGCACAATCATATCCTGGAGCTCCGTCAGCCAACAGCAGGGGCACTGAGGACGGGCAGGAGTGAAGGAGAGCTCCACCTGGGCAGCTGAGAACCACATGAAAGAAGGAGAACAGAGTGATAGGAGGAGAGCAGGGAAGTAACATTCACCCAGGCCTCTATTTCAAGGCGGTCCTCTCACCTGGTCTCACAGCAACACCACAAAATCACAAGCCCTTCCTGTGAGAAAAGGAGGAGAGGATATTTCCGACATGAGTCTGACAGCTTGATCTTATGCCCAGCGGTACGACCCAAAATCTACCGCCGGACGAGGGCAGTGCTGGATGTGAAAGAGGATTTTATGTAGTTTACAATCAGATCATATCCCTTTCAGGTGGGGATGTTTAGTTTTCACACAATTCGAATTGGATTTTGATTCAGGGACTTACAAATTATTTTATTTTAAGTTGTCAAAAATAAAATATGAATCAATTTGTTTTTAAATATTTATTAATTTAATATTTACCCACTCATATTTTCTTTTTATGTGATTGACAGCAAAGAGGAAAAAGCCTCTAGCTTGAGGTGAAAGTGATTTTAAGTTAGCATTGCAAATTTTGGTACTCATCTAAAACATGTTTCATCCAATGCATGCTTCTTCAAAAACTATATTAATAATTGATTCTAAATGTAAATAGTTATAATAAATTCTATAATCATCATTAATATTGAATTTAAACAAATTTAAATATGCTTTATAAATTATGAATTGGTGAGCATCAGTGCTTTTGCCAAAGCATCCCGTGTAAAGAGAACACACAACACGCAGATCAGATCTCCAAGTTGAACCATCAGCGGATGTGATATCTGCCATGCCGGCTTCTTTTCTCCCTTTGAGCGTTTCTTTTATACACTTTTAATATCTTTTTTATTGCTCTTATAGCGGAGTTCATTAGCATGCAGAGATGTGCATCCACACGCACAACGGGGATTAGATAACCTCACACTTCATGACATCTTCCTCGATACGCCACGTGAATAAAGGGGCAAAATCTCTCCGCAGCCTGCACACGCAGGAAAGCACAGTCAAGCTCGCCTTCATTTTTTGCCTAACTAATAAAAACAGACAGGCAAAGGCCACTTGCCCTCCTCTGAGGAGAGTTTATTTTGATTTTGATTTAAAAAGACTCTGTCTGTGTTAGTCACACAGCCGCGGGGCCGCGCGGAGTCGGGCATGACGGAAGAAAACGAGGCGGAGGAGGAGGGGGTGAGGGAAAATTACGAAGGGCGCTCGCTATTTTGACTGCATTGCCAAAACAGCCTGGCCACTTCACAGAGGTAATTTTAAAGGAAAAGGCTTGGACACACCGTGTAAACAGAGGGCTATTTACATAGGGATTCCCTCAGTCTAAAAGATTGGCTTTGAAACAGATTACAGGTGTGAACTCCCAACTCCTGCATTACACTGATACCAAAGCCACAAGGTCCACAGCTGATAACCGTGGAACTGCAGTGAGAAAACTTTACCGGTGTGGGGTAGCGAGAGCGTGCGTGAATGAGCGCACCGATCCGTGAGAGCCCATGAGTGAATGACTAAAAGCGTGCGGTTCGGCGCACGAGCCAAGATGAGGCTTGATGAGCCGCCCCTGCAGCATCTGGAGGGCTTTTTCCATTCAAACACTCATATCGGCAAAGCTGCAGCAAGCCGTGGCACCATCCGCCTTTCTCTCGTGCTCATCTTTCGTCTTCACCCTCCACCTCATCCCTCTCCCAGGCTGTGATAAGAGCGAGGCTCCATTAGCACCTCTCTCTCTTTCTCTTTCTCTCATGGAAGCAAGCTGGAGATAGAGCAGCCCTGATGGACTATAAATTGTAGGGAATGCTTCCTGCTGAGAAAGAGTAGCAGAGAGAGAGAAAGGTTACACCGAAAGAGAGAGAGAGAAAGAGAGAGGGAGGGATGGTCACAGCCAAGATGCATGGGATGTCAGAGTCACTAATCATAGCCCATCAGCGCTATATTAATCACTGGATCACTGCCACTAGTTTGGACCTGATGCCTGGAGTCAACCATTCAATAACCTTTGAGAACTTGAGAACAACTGAGGGATGAGCTGTGTATTCATGCTGAAGCACCAAAACATGGCTCTCGGAGATATTAATTATTTCTTCACACACACAAACATACATTTAATTTTTAAACATGTTATGGTGAAAATAACTGGAGTTGGCTTCTTACTGTTTTTACCATATGCCTTATTTTTGTCCAAAAAAATGTAAAAAATAATCAGATTTGCAGTTCTGCTCTATATATGAAGAGTTCATTTGCAAAAACAGATAACTCAAAAGTGAAAAGTATTTTTTTATCCTGCATTCCATTTAATATCAATCAAACTGCAGTTGGGTTGCTTTGATTAAATAATAATAACTAAAATACAGCTAACTAGCACAATAAAACACAATAAAAACATGATAACAATAAAAAAAACTTGATTTATGAACATTTATAAAAACATAAAGATAAAAAGTTATCTGTTTTTGCAAATTTGCAAAAACTCTTCATATGTATTAGATGTAGTCTCACAAACCACATTTTGGACTATTTTATATAAAAAATCTGGTTCATGTTGTTTATTCTGCTACAAAGTGAACACTCATTTAAAACTGCACAGTGCTCTGTTCTGCAATAACCCAGAAGATGATAAAGGAAACTGTTTATTTTGGTCCATCCAGATGCAAGTCCCGAAAGAAAGCAGAAAATGTGCCGTTCTTTTGCAAAACTCTTTTATTAATGCTTGATGCCATAAACTTTAAAACTGTGCCTTATCCATCAGCTTTCTTTTCTTATAAGCTTCCTAACTAGTGAACAACATTTTTAAAACATTCTATGAGCCAATTAAATAAAACTGTCACCTGTTATATGTGGATGCTTTCAAAATCACATCATCTCTGAGAAGGTACTTCTTTTGAACAAGTAATTACTTTGTGAATGTTTAAAGAAACACGCTCTATATAATGCATGTAGAATGCATGTAATCTGGATGTGGTATATTTGTCATGTGAATGACCAGCATCGGTTGCGTCACTACACTGCCATTTACAAATCCTCTCCCATGGCCTCAAGGAATATTTATTAAAGTGGATGCACACTTCAGAATCTCGCTGGAAATAGCATCTGGTTACTTTTTGCCTACTTTTTTATGAATATTGTGAATTTGCACATACTGTTACGTTCACATACTGTTTTTTGCCTGCTACATAGTAGGGGAGTATGCAAGTTTGGATGCAACGTGTTTCAGACTATGGAAAGCCAACAGGAGCAAAATCTGTCTTTCTATACTGCATTTCAAAAAATCAGCATGAAACAGAGGACACACTCATCTTGTAATGTATATCCAAGTGAAACAGCTTTCTAAATGAAAAAAGTAGGGTGAGACTTAGTTTCACTCATCAGGAATTTATGGGATTGCAGTTTGCTATTGCTGCAATTTCATGTGAATGACAGGTCGCTATAAGAGAGGGATTATTGTCCCGTTTTGGTGCCAGTGCACACGTTATCAGAGAAAGATGTTGTTGTGAGGGGGAGGGTAAGTTAAAGGTTTTGAATAACAATTATGATGTGCAAAGATAAATCATTTATAAACAACACTTCAATATTCCATAAACAAATAAGAACTGTCACTTTTGATTTCATAGTGACTTTAAGCCATGCCCTAAGAAAAGCTTGTTTGTGAATAAACCAATTTATATTGCTTGTGTACACTTACAATACTATTGCACACACAACATTTAATTATTATGGATTATTATGGTATATGGTTATAATTATGGTTGTAGGTGTCATGTAAGAGCACAGGAAAGGTGTTTGCTAATAACATGCTCTTATGCATACAGCCATATTTGCCTTAAATATTATTTGCTGATCTGTTGAGCACATATTGCATTTATGCTGATCTAATCTTCTTTTAACATACAATATCCTATCAACATCTCTTTTTTTGGCATGTCTATTGAGCAGTAAACACATCAATGAAAGTCTCAGAGTAGAACAGCTGTATTGACACAAAGACTTTCTACAGTTCCCCAAAACCAGGGCAACGACATTTCTGCTAAATGCAGTGACCTCAGGCTCTCATTGTTTGCATTTTCAAGAGCAGGGCCTGGAAAAAACTACTCGTCTCCCATTTTGTTCTGTTTCTCGGAACAAGGGCGATGGATGGATTAATGCAGAATGTACAGTAATAACAACAGACCTTCTTAGTTAATAACCATGAGAAGGTCAACAAAGTAGCTGAGCCAGGACTGAAGCAATAAATAAATAAATAATCCACAATAGGTTTGCATGAGACAAAAGTTGTACAACCTGAATAAACCATCTGATTTTGAGAAATATATATTTTACCTTTAAAACACACAAATGTCAGTCTTGTTAGTGTACAATGCAACATAACTAGAAGGCAATAGTTAATATTCTATTACTGTATTTACATACTGTTTTCTAGGAATCATTGAATGATTGACTGACCAAAAAACAAAAACAGCAAACAAATAGTGAAAACCAGAGAACATTTTCACCCTCAGAGGGGCTGTAGTAGAAAAATTGAATAAAAATGAACTTACAAAAGAAAAATCTCATCAACCCCAAAATGAACTGCAAATGGGAGGGATTCACTGTCTCGCTCTGTACCTCTGGGTTGATTCGATTTAGCAGAGGAATGATCTGGATCCTTTAATTAACAAGATTATTTGTGCACATACTCATACACAATTGTTCATGCAGCCTTCTCCAAAGTAAGCAAACAGCACAAACATCCTTGCTTAACAGAAAAAGTGATTTTTTTAAAAATCATTCCCTAATTACCTGGCAAAATTCACACAGGCTCATAGCGCACGCTGCTTCCAAACACCTGGTAAGCTGCTTGTTAACACAGTAAGCTCATGCAGACACACACACACATATATATATACAGGTGCTCAAGGGGAGAACTAGAGTGTGAGGTCTCCCTGGGTTTAAAGGTCGTGACCGCATCCCTCTGGCAGGAGATTCTGAGGAGACCAGGTGTTTGTAAGGGTTGCAAGCTGTGCTAAAAATAAACATCTCAAAACTAGCGAGAAAAAGAGGAAGGTGGGTACAGATACACACTTAACAGTCTGGGGAATATGGTTATTTTAAATCCTGTCATGATGATACAATTACAGGCTTCAGACAAGCAATTGTCTGCAGTTCACTTGCTGCAACCTTAAGGGGAGGAGTTTAAAAACTTGGTGATGTAAGCCAACAGTCAGCTCAGAGGAGGTGCAGATTATACATTTTTTTTAATTAAGGTTTACAAAGAGTAATGTTAAGCAATTAATAAAAGCAAATGAGAGCTGATTTAACACATTATTTTTGTGATTAAGTAAGGAAAAAATAACATTAAAATTCATAATGCATTTAACGCACTCTGTCCCACCCCAGATCTGTACGTCATCTTACACTGCATGCAGTTGCTAATGAACATGATGCAGGATGACTTACTGTGCGATGTAACCTAGAGTATTAGAATGCAGTTATATTATGCCCCTAATATTCAAGATGTGAGGGCAAAAATGCCCCTGCATGGTTTTTGTCTTATGTCTAGCAATATCACACAAACAAGTGTGCTGTTTTTTTTCTTCCTGAATATCTGTGCATTTGCAAATGTTCAGTAAACAAGGCATTTTGTTTAAGACACATGTTGTCACTATTGCTCAATTTCAAATACCAAACAAAGCCACAGCAGAACTGCTGGGCCTTTCTGAGCAACACACCGCCACATTTTTGAACCAATGATGACCTATTCATAAAGACAGCCACCTACTGTCGGTTTTAGTTTCATATTTAGAGTAGAATTTCCTTTCATTTTATAATTTTATAAACCCATTAATCTCATAGGATTATTTATGCAATTTTAATTACAGTGTAAATGCATTCATGCCACCTCTGAATAGTCTGTGTAAATGTCACTTCCGATGCAGCTTCTGAAAAAAAACTGTTATTGCATTAAAATATTTCTTTCTAAAGCTACTTTGTAATGTCTACTGAGTGCTTTTCTCATTTAATACATTAAAGATTTTATTTTTGGGGGGTGTGATTTCTCAACCCAAATTGATGTGCAATTAACTTGATTAATCATTAGATACTGTAATTAATTAGACTAAAAATGTAATCAATTGACAGTCCTAATACTATATAATATACAGTATATTGTATTTCAAAATGTATATTGTTTATTAGTTATGTGTCAAGAAGAAAATTAAACATTGCTTCTATTATAGTAAAAATCATTATTATTGACTATAAAAAGGTCTACACTGCTCCATACATAATTGGCAAAAGGGACAAAAACCACTTCACAAGTCCTCAAATGGCCTGATATGTTTGAATCTCAGCAAATAGTCTTACATGTCACATGTCCTCCTGAGCTCTCCTCCACCTGATTATATTTCTGCATCTGTGACTGAAGCAGAACCAGCGTGGTCTTCGTTACTGTCTCTCTGCCAGTTTCCCTCTGTGCTCAAGTGAGTATTATCAGGCTGAGATAAGATGTTCCTCTTCTCCGCTCCTCAGATGCACTGCATTCACAAAGCTAAGAAATCTCCTTGTGCGAGTTTTGGCAATATGAAACTTATTTTGTGCTTGAATCAGACTTGCTTTCTCGCACAAGATCACACTCAAGTGCACACACACACACACACACACACACACACACACATATACACAAACATTACTAGTCTCCCACGCTAATCCACCCAGAGAATAACAGAAAGCTGCAACCCAGGCCAGAGTGTGTTTGAATGTGGCACGGATCGCAGCTGCCCCGGAGTCCTGAGCTGGATGAGGGCTGGTTAGTAGGAGGCAGAGGAGTGTAGCCTCAAGCTATGAGCAGTCTGCCTTGTGTTTCATGCTATCATTCTCTTTTGTGTGTGTGTGTCTTATTCCCTTTCATTGCATTTTGTCTCTGTACGTTCTTATCCATCTATCAGACATCTAATCCTCTTTATTTCTCTCTCACACATGCCCACTCAGATTTTCAGGTCAAGTGGTTTATTTAAATGCAACTTTCAAAGAATTATCATAGATACACATATTTTAAGTTGCATTTTTATTGTAAAAACCTCAACCACACTTAATAATTACACCTTCCACAGATAATTAGACATTGATGTCAATGAGACCTTCTTCATAATAATAATAACAACAATAACTATTATTATTATTAGTAGCAGTATTTCTCTATTTATTTATTTATTTAAAAAAATATATGAATATAATATAAAAATTCAAACCCACTCTTGCATGCAGATCATTTTTTTCTAGACTCAAAAACAACTACAAAGTTTTTACTTTACATTCAAAAACAGAACTACCAAAAAAAAAAAAAAAAAATCCCTTTTTGTTATATCTTATCTTGCCTTGGGCACCAAAGGCAGGACTGACACTGGTGTCCCCTCAAAAAAGTGTGTGATACCCTTGTCTCTTTCCCCGTGTCTTTCCCTGGTATGGTTGGGTCAAAGGTTTCAAGGAACTTTCTGTGCCTGTCGAAGCAAAAGACAGACAAGAGCACGTGACAGAGCAAAAGAAAAGAAAGAAAATAAGTCCCTGTCTTAGAGTTCTGTTTGCAGGGTAAATGAATACATTAGTCTTGATGGACTGAACTGAGATCTGAACTGAAGACGTTAGAGAACGTGTCTATGCATTTTTCATCATCTCTTTCAAAACACACAAATCAGTTATTATTGTTAAGCTGTAGAAACCTGGGAAAGGAAATACATAGGGCATAATGTACAACAAAGTGGGTCATTATCACAATTTAAACCAAGAATAATCAGGACTCTGACACAAAGTGATCCTGAAGGGGTTTATTCTGTAATAATGACCAGCTGGCAGTACATTAACTCGCTTATTACATGGCTACTTAACAAAATGGACTTAAAATATTGATTTGAGATAAAACTATTATTTTATTGTAAGCTAGAGGCAATTTTTCCAACATCAGTAACTGTTTTAAGATGGTGCTGATAAAATAATCAATAGTATGTTGCTACAATGACCCGATAAAACTGGATATGTGATTGTGAAATGTACATAAAGCGACCAATCCAGCGACACAAGAAGTAAGTGTGTTGAGCGCCGAGGCGTACATGACTCATACTTTTTCTCTTGTCCTCTACGCCGAGAAAGAAACATGCATCAAAAAGACATAAAAGGGCTTTTAATAATGAAACAGTATTTGAAAACACACATTTATATCCGTATGCATGTGCGAGAGTACAAAGAGAACGGGAGCGAGAGAGAACAAAATACTGAAATGTTCTTTTATTATGCTAGTCATTATATTCAGGCACTCAAGCTATCTACATGCTTCAAAACTGGCAGGGTACATCAAAGAGAGAGGTATTGTCTAACTATTGACCCGCTAACTATAGACTGTGCTTTGGGCAAATAAGAACAAGAGAACCTGAACCAGGCTAACGTTCTCATTCGAGTCACTCTCCACGATTCTCTATTAAATTTGAAAGAAATCAAAGACTATTGACGTATCCTGAATAATGGCTGTAGTTCACGTTCAGGCTCCGAGAGTGTCGCAAGAACAAATACTCCATTG
Organism: Sinocyclocheilus grahami; assembly: GCF_001515645.1. Lineage (NCBI taxonomy): Eukaryota > Metazoa > Chordata > Actinopteri > Cypriniformes > Cyprinidae > Sinocyclocheilus > Sinocyclocheilus grahami. The sequence goes on from NW_015505229.1 coordinate 685,102, forward strand.
TGTGGCCCTTGTCGGGTTCATCCCATATTTTCAAACCTTCTTATTAGGTCTCAATATTTTTCTGCTTGCTTTTCGCTTCACATAGAGCCAACCTCGTGTTCCTAGCACTGTACTGACATTTCAAAGACTCCTGAAATCAAAACTTGATTTTTGTGGCTTTCAGGATGTTAGCTTTGAGGCTAATCTAAATGCTAACATACTCTAGGGTGAACATACGTGCCATTTTCCCAGGACGCGTCCTGGCCAGGATTAGTTTTGGCTTTGTTTTCCTCTTTTCATGCTTGCTGAAGGTAATGATCGAAAAGTAGTTTGACCAATAACATGCAAGCATTGTACATAATGGACCAATCATGGCGTGTGAGAAGGTGGGATCTACGGTCAAAGTGATGCAATTACGCGTACATATTAGGTGTGTTCGACTTAAAAGCAGTGCAGCTCAGACCGATCAGTGTTTGACATCAAAGTACCTCGAGAGCGTTTCGAAAGCATAACCATCTGTATGGTACTTTGATGTCATACACGATCGGTCTGCACACGCAAACAAACCCAAAACCTAGATATTTTAGGCAATATAGAAATCCTGGCCAGGACGCGTCCTGGGAAAATGGCACGCATGGTCACACTAACATATTCCTAATGACATGGACCTTTAAAATATGCATATCAAATTAACATACTTTGTCTTTAATTAAAATGGACCGTAATATATTGATGAAATAAACAAATATCTATGAGCCTGAAGTGTTTTTTACCTTGGCTTGCTTACCTGCTAGCATCCCTGCAGCTAAAACAAAAGCATGCTAGCAATGCCAAAGTCAAAGATTAATTCCAAAGGAAAGTACGGAATTACATATATACACATTAAATTATTATTACAATTAATTAAATAACAATAATAATACATTTTATATGAATTAATATGGATTAAACATTTATTAAAACGCATTAAACATTAATTACTGAATTAAAATGACATTACTTCAAATAAATAAAAAAATATTTTAAAATGTTTATTATTATTATTATTATTATTATTATTATTATTATTGTAGTTTTGGATTTAGCTGGACAAGAGATCTTTACAAACCAGAGTATATTTCCAAAATGAGAACTGAAAGAATAGTATAGGGATTGACCAAAGTTGCAGCCCCAGGCAGTCCAGCATAAAGGAGAGAGAAATGGTATGAATTGTAATGACCATGATTGCAAGTAAGCCTCTAGCCGGATAAAGAGACATCATGAATGTCAGAACATCAGTCCTCTCCATCCATCTGATCAAACAGTCATACCCTCGCCAACACAATGACCCAGAGGTCAATAAGTCTGTACTCACTGGCAATAAAAAAAAAAGAAAGACAGACAGAACAACAGAAGAGATCATGCTACCATACTTAGACCTGCTGTCTGAGGTTTGGAAGGCATCAGCACCATCTGATATATCGAGACGTGCCAAAATATGCATATCTGCGGTGCCTGTTCATGCTATGTTTAGATCATAGATGGGAAAAGGTGACACTGGTACAGCTGAGGCCATTGTTCACCGACTTGTCAGAGGAATATTTGTTCCCCTGTTGTGACACCTGCAGACATAGAGTGAGAGAATACAATGACACCAGAGTATGTGAGTGGAAAGGAGTTGCAGGATTTTGCCTGAAGCAAGGAGATTTTTTTTTGGCAAGTTGGACCGTCAGCATTCTCTAAAAAAACTGCACATAACACATGTTAAAAGCCCATTATGAAATGGCATGTCAGCAGGAATTTACCATGCTGTAGACAGTGTGTTAATAGACTTTTAGCAGCTAGAATGAAAGAAAGATGGAATATGTGAAATAATACTGGAATGACAAGAATGAAAAAAATGTTTGTGAAAATGAAAGATGAATACAATGGGCAAATGAAGATAAGACTGTGCCAAGATAAGAAGATAAAAGATAATAAAAAAAATGCTCCTTTCAGTTGTGGGGGGAAAAAACACTGGCAACTACTGGGGCAAAATGATGGTTCCTCCTCCGGAAGAAAACAAATACACTACCAGTCAAAAAGATATTTAATTTTTAATTAATTTATTAATTAATTTGTTTATTATGTTTGGAAAGATGTTTCCTATACTCACCATTTATATTTATAAAAACACAATAAAACAAGCAATATTGTAAAATATTATTACAATTTGAAAGAACTGCTTTCAATTTTTTTAATTTCTGAAATTACGCAAAAAATTGTTAAAAATGAACTTTAATATTGATAATAATAATAATAATAATAATTTTAAAAATCTTGAGCACCAAATTAGCATATTATAATGATTTCTGAAGGATCATGTGACACACACAGCGCTATTGCGCTATGGGCATCCCAATTTCGAATCCCGGTTTGTCTGAGGACCTATCCCTCTCCCACTTAGCTTCCTGTCAACTCTAAACTGTCCTATCATCATAAAGGCAAAAAATGCCAAAAATACATCTTTAAAAAAAAGATCATGTAACACTGAAGACTGGAGTAATGGCTGCTGAAAATTCAGATTTACCATCACAGGAATAAATGAAATTTTGAAACATGTTGAAATAGAAAACAGTTCTTCTAAACTGTCATTTTATTTCATATTACGGTTTCTGTATTTTTCATCAAATAAACATATATCTATATACACACACAAACAAGCTTTCTTTGTAATATTTTATTCATATTTATCCTACTAAGAATCAAAAGTACAGCGACCAGCGATTTAAATTAGCCATATCGGAATTGTTTAAACTAAAATCCTGACTCCAGTCAGCAGTGCACAATGTGTACTCGCTATTATCACTTTTGTTCCCTGTGTTCATGTGGCCGTTATTGGGTTATTGGGAAGCAGGAGTCCCGCAGAGCTCCTCTCAGACAAAGCTTCAGGACAAACCTTCTGCGTTCACAGGGTCACAATTGAGGGCCTGCAAGGCATGAGTCTGCCCAGCTTCACCGGCTTTGCGGTTTCATAACAGTGGGACTGAAGAATACTAATCAGAGGAGCAGGCTCTGAACAGTGCTACAGCAAGTGAATATGTCTTATACACTGTGCTTCGATTAGTCTGCCTGTCGATCAATGTCTACATTGATTGATCAACAAATTGAGTGACTGACCTAACTACTCAGTTGTGATTAAAACCGTGGCTATAAATGTAATTAAAACTATGGCCGCATATGAAAACTGAGGGATAGCATTTAGGCAATTTCTGTTAAGCGCACTATCAAAATCTCTACTAGCAAGTCAATCCACTCAGTAGCCCCACTCATCGGGGTCTTATTAAATGTGAAAGACATACAGTACATCTCCAAAACTGTTTGCCAAGCTTATGTTTTAATAATATATTGTGGCAGCAACAATAAAATTACAAAAAAGTGTTTGATAAAATTAGCTCAAATCAAGCTAAAGGTCAAGCTAATGTAAATGTATGCTCTATGATTCATAATAACAAACAGGATTTTTTACATTACAAGATATTTGTAAAATCTGGGTAAAGTTTTAACACTGGCAGGTTTTTACACTTTTAGAACTGAGTTTTAAAATCCTATTCCATCCTTTGCCATGCATGCTAACACTGAATTACTTGTGTTAAACCATAAAATACTAAAGCTAGTTGTTTTGCAACAAACAACCAATTAAAAACTGCCTCACTGCTTACCTTATTAAACAATAATTACTTAAAAGTTAATAATATCATATTAATATTTTAAAGTCATTGAAACTATCACACACTAGCTTCAGTGTCTGAGAAAAATACCATTACTTGTTTTTGCTTATGTACATTTTACTGCCATTAAAAGTTAATAAAAACAAGTTCCATGTTGCAAATTTGTCTCATCCAATCAATGCTACTGACCTCGAAATTGTAAATAAGAAGATAAGCTCAGGGTTCACAAATGTACAGTGTGAAATCTTGAAACTTGAATACCCAAGATTGATCACTAAAGGCTTGTTTACACCAAGCTCAATAACTATAAAGATAAGTATAGCATATTAGCATCAACACCAATGCACAATAATGTTATGTTTATTGTAAGTGTACTGCAGTTATGTCGTCTGGCGCTTTAAATGCTTGAGCTCTTTAAAGCAAGATCAATTCTGATTGGCTGTCAAAGTAATCCTTCATCAGCCGAAAAAAAAATTTTTTTGAATGTGATCCGAACAATATTGTTTCTCTGGGTAATTATAATTATAGCTGTGATGTGGACTATTCTTTAAAATTTAGGATGACTTTTAAAACTATATATTTATTGATATAATTATACTTTATCATCCTTGGTGTGTACGGGCCTAAATAGTGTAAAAACCAAACAAAATCCAGGATTATGTTCACTAATGGTAAACATTAAATTGTTTTCAAAAACAAATTAATTTTTCACTGATTTACATCCTATTTTCTTTTGTATAAAACACTGCAGAACTGAGTATTGTAGTAATACAGATTTGGTCCATTCATTCATACATCCATTTTCCAAACCACTTGTCCTGCGGGGATGCTGGAGCCTATCCCGGCATCTCAGGCCGTAGGCAGGGACAGATTTGGAACTTTGAGGGAATAGCACTTCCAGCAGGTGATTTGTCCCACTACCCTTGGATCCAAGGTGGAGAGAAATCGCGCTCAGATCCATGCCTAGCAGTCATAATACTGATATGAACCACAGCTACAAGGCTGTTATGGAAAGTTGTGCAAACGGGACCAGTGAACTGGAAACAATGAATATGTAACCCCTGAACCAGGTGTGAGGAGCTCGGTAGGGGATGTAATTTAAAAGAAAGTTCAATGTATAATAAAATATCTGAGTCCAGATTTCTACACGCAGAAAACAGGCAGCATGCAAAAAAGTAGAAGTCTTCAAGCCCCAAAAATGATTCCCAGTTAATGAGAAGCGAGCTGGAGGGAGCCGGTGCGGAGAGGTTTGTGTGTGCGAGGATGAATTGCTCATGCTGCAGCAATGACAGGCGAAGGAGAAAAGGTTCAGACATGTCTGTCTACTCGCTGAATGTATCAGCTCGCTCACAGGCCCCTGTACCGCTCGCTACTGACAGCACTACAGGCAGAATCAGAGCAAATAAAAAGCCTTCCCTCACACCGCCTAAATGCCGCTATGGAAAAATAATAAAACGCCTACCATAAACGGGACGGACAGCTAAGTGGTAAACACGCGTTGAGCTGTGACGTGCCAGAGTTTAGCAAACAAGACTCATTTCCGTTCAGATGGGATTTCGAGTTAATGAGATGAGCAGTTTACTTTGAATACGGTCTGTCTGCATAAGGATTAATTATAAAATGTGGTTACAAGAATAAATTCATAACACCATACTGCGTAAAATTAAATAAATAAATAAATAAAATCGTACCACGAAGATATGAATGGCAAGGAGCAAAAATGCCACATCTTTTCATTTGATGTTTTAAGCTCTTGTTAGTAAGAAGCCAAAAACAATCCCGCTATAATGATTCGCTAATTAGAAACAAACGCTTTTTGTCATCTGGTGTCCACAAGGATGGCTCAAAGATAAATCAAAATCTAATTTAGCAAAAATTCTGTTTTTTGATTGCCATCAAATTGGATTTGCCTCTTTTCAGTCTCAAATTCCTTTTTCAGTTAATTTCTGATTTCTATTCTCTCAGCATTCTGCGAAACAGCAGAAGTTGTCATGTGCGGCCTATTTGGAAGGGAGCTCTCCAATAAGTTTTCATCCGGTTTGGCTTCTTCATCACATGGGCAATGCAAGCATACAAACATTAATGCTCAAATTCTCCATTTCAAGCCCTGTAATTGAGTGAAAATTAGAAATTACTTCAAAAGAGAATCGCAATGACCCCTGGGGCACATGTTTAATTGTTCTTGCTCTCTTCTGACTGCTAGTTTCTCCTCCCCTTGGAGCGCCACCGCAGAGTCTCACTGGCAGTGGTAATTAGGCACGGGACATTCACCTCTGTGGGAGAGCGGCGGTGGCGATGTCACAGACGGCGCAGCACAGAAGTTCGGCATCAAAACAGAGCTGCGAACAACCTGTATCACTCTTGCTCTCTTCTTTTAAGTGATGCAATGCTTACTTAAGCATTGGTGCAGGGTGGAGCCATGAAGGGATTACTACGTTTAATTAAAAACTCAGTTTGCAGCCCTTCAGTTCGTTTTTTCAATTAAGTTTCTCTTCAGTATAGATGAGCATTCGTGAGCTACCTTCAGCTCGTATATTTCAGCATAACTGGTAATTATGTTTGATCCAGCATGTCGATTTTGCAGTGGACACTTTGTCTGATTAATGAGAACACCCCCTAACAAAGTGTCTTTATGACAAGGCTATTTCATAAGCACAGATGCATGTGAGTGTGAGTAACAGCCCTACAGTATGTGAAGCACAAGCAAGTTGGTGGGTCGATAAGCTGGTTAGTAATGACCTTCCCTGCCTCTTCCCTGCATTCGCACAGAACCATGACAACCTCTCCTATATGTTCAACCCATAGTGCTGAGAGTTTCCCCCACCCACCAATGAAGGTGCTCACAAACATGGCATGGTAGGTGGAATCATGATGGCCCAAGCTGGTGTTTGAAAATCGGAAGCTGGTCAACCAGCTAATGACCAGCTTGCACCAATTACTGACCAGTTTGGACATGCCAACTGAAACTAAATACATTTCTATGACTCCAATATCAACTCAACTAAAACATAAACAGCCACAAATTAATCTTAGGTTTGGTTTGTGATGACATGGTATACTATTACAAGCCATCTGCATTAAACATGAAAATGCTACTAGTTATCAATAATACCAGCAATAGTACTTTGATGAGGCATTTAATGCAGTTAAATATAAATCACATCTGTTGGTGCAATAACTTTGACAGCCTTAACATATTTTGACAGCCCTAAAATACAACTAAATCTAAAAGTGAAACTAGATTTCTCAAAAATACTGAAACTAAACTAAACTAAAACTAACAATTAGAGTGAAAAAAAAAATATATATAAATAAAAACAACATTTAAATCTATACTAACCCTTAATGAAGTTCACAACTTGAGCAAATTTAGAAACTAGCGCTTCTAGAAGCGTTCACTGCATCAACCAGATACTATCAACAACTTTTTTTGTTACCAATAAGAACCTGCGATTGCCAGCCATGCAGAAACCAGCCAATCAGACTGAAGCTCAGAATGATGAGAAATGTTCTCATGCCATTTTGTGTGCAATATGCGTACAAGATTGTCTGTGATGTGCCATCCGAGAGTGAGACTAAGGGGAACCAGTTAGTAGAAGCAGATCATCCTGAAGTTTATGGTTTCTTGAGCAGATATCTGGGCTTTTATACAAAATGACATAAATGATAGGAGCTCTATGAATTATAAATCAAAATTTTGACAAACGGTTTTGTTTATACACTGTAACTCTTTTGTGAGTTGGGTCAACAGAATCAGGGAGGAATTCTGATATGCGTTTGACAGAATATCTTCTCCCTTATCAAACACTGATTGACCACTTGTGTTCTTGAGCTTTTCTGCTCTCAGGGCATTTCAGTCGGGAAAGATTGTGATAATGGAGCCCATTCCTGCCTAGACCCGAGCAAGATTGGTTTACAGTAAAGTCACTCAGCATAGAAGGACCACACGGCTGTATTTAGTAGCAGATCCTTATAGATAAGACTGTCATTCTCAACCGCAAGGGGAAAAGCAAGAGAAGAGACAGAAGAAATATATAGAGTGAGAGAACAAAGAACCTATGTTCAGCAGCCGATACCAGTGAAATCGCGTGATGCTCGATATCAGCAAAAACTATTATTAATACACTTTTAAACATCCTCTTTGAAATTAAAACATTAACAAATTAGATTAAAACAGTGACATGTAGCCTCATTAAACTTTTCGCTCCAAGTAATTATTCAAATAAATATTTAATAATAAAGAACAAATATGAATTTAATTAATAGCAGAGTGGTTTTCTTGTCAATACTGTTTGCATAAATATTAACATCTTAAAAGGCAGCGACAGGTCTATTATGCTTCATTTACAAGTGCAATTTGACTTTTGACATCACCAAAACACACACACACATACACTGAACAAAACTGTGTGTGTGTGTAAGCGAGTGTGTGTGTGTGTGTCCATGTTTTGTGCCAGTCTCCTTCACTCTAGCTCTGTCCATTCATGTGCTGGGTTATGAGGTGACCTTGTGCTGAATGTGAATCTGGGCGACTGGCTCTTTCCAACTGCTCTCTCTCCCCCCTCAATCCAGACTAATCCATCAGGGTTATCAGAACTCTACTCCCTAATTAGGAGGCCGGCGAACTGGGCGTCAAGCATTGCCATACCCCTCCCTCCTCCACACTCATTCATTTGAAAAAACACTAAAAACAGCAACCAGCTCCTGGCGCAGCGCTAACACGGCAAGGTCGAGAGATATCAATCTCGGGGTGTTGTCGGAACGCAGAAATGCATCATCACGACAAGTGAGAGCTGCATTGCAATGACCCATTTTACGGATTGGAGGAGGAGAGATTTTCACTTTCAAAGACCCTTTTAAATCTTTAACCACAACCAGCTTTGACAACACCAAGCTTTATTAACAGCTCTTTTCCCAGTCCGGCTTCAGAGCATTTCGTATTTGCCACGGAAAGATGCTCACGTCGACGGGGGGTTAACGAGTTTTTCACTAGAGAAGACATTTAGTCTTAATGTTCCCATTATGAATAAAACCAATGAGCATGGGATGCAATTCTGTTGCCACGGGCATATTATTCAGATAAACTCATCTAACGACTTATCTATTTATGAAATGTATTTTATACTTATGATCATTTATATTGCCTCAGGTGATATATATAGATACATTTTGTAATTACTGGAGCGGAGCGATGCAACACAATGTATTTGTGGCAGTGTCGAAGAAGTCGCTTTCAAAAAGCTGCTCATAATTTAAAGTAATTAAAATACAGTCAAGACACTTATTTAAGAAAGCAGTTACTTATAAAAGTGATTATTATTTAAGAGTGCAATATGATACAAAAAGTAAAAAAAATGGATGGATGGATGGATGAGAGGGAATACTGTGTACAGAAAGTCCCATACTAATTCCTAGAGAAGCAAGTAATTTATCGGGTGTGCAGATTCAATATAAATCAAAAAATAAAATGAGATCTCCACATCAAACCATTTTAGATACAAAAAAAGAAATTCTTCGGTACACACAGACAACACACACGTGGTGTGAAAAAGCGAATTGTGCATGCGTTTACCATCCTGCACAGACCGCATAACAAGTGGTTTTCCTGGCCTGTTTCCCGATCACTGTCATTGGTTTTCTCCCATCAAGGCCTCTCTCCTCTGTATTAATTGCCTGGTTAATTAAGGAACTTAGAGCTATCGGAAAAGCTTCTCAAAAAGAGAGAGACAGTGTCCTGGGGGAAAAGACGACTCTAATGAAGTGAATAAAGATGAAAAGTGCTGATCAAGGAGACGTTGGTGAGAAATACTGAGAGTCAGGCCAGGATTGCAAACGCAAGAGGAAATCTGCCCTTCTCTTGTCGGCAGACCTTTTTTTTTTTTTTTTTTTGCATCGAAATTGCATAGCCAAAAGGAGAGAAGTGAGAGGGACCAAAAGAGAGAGAGAGAGAGAGAGAGAGAGACATGAAAGAGAGTCTAGCTAGAGAGTATGGGTATGTTTTCTCATTAATCGTTCACTGCAGCTAACGCTGCGTCTCTGTAGCCTCGTTTACCATGTGTCCCGACCATCTGCACTCCTTCCTTTCCGCTGCCTTTTTAGAAGGCCCAATGCCAATCTGAGTGGCAAACAGATGATGAGCGCTGAACAGAGAAATGGGTGCCAAAAACAATGTGTGGAGAGCGAGTGATATGACAGGGCCGCGGGCATCAAGAAAGCACCCACACTTCTTCTAGAAGAAAACCGTGTCATTAAGTTCATTCACAATGGAGCTGGTGTTTTATAAACACGTTTGCCTCATACCACACTCTCATTTGCAGCAGAGGGAATGCTAATGTGGTTAATGAGGTTAATATGGAGAGGGATGTGGAAATGGACTGACTGATCTCGGAGCTTGAAGGTGTTGGAACAAGATCAACACTGCCTCCTGGATTGGCAAAACTGACAGGCCATGTAAAACTTAGAAGAAGAGCAGACAGTGAGTTTTGAGTCTGCTCAGAGCATGAGAAACAGCAATAAAAGAAGGTAAGTGAATATTCAAGGATAAATTGAACAATAACGTGTGCTAGTTTATTGAAGAAAAGCACAGAAAGAAAGTGTGTATATGCTTATTAAAGTGGCAGTCGATTTTCAATTTGGGGTTTAAAAGGTGAAGGAACTTTATAAAGAGGACTTTTTTCAGCCAAATAATGAGGAAATCACATCAGGTATTGTTCTGCATGAGTGAGAATGTTCTTCACAAGAAGATGACTGAGTAAAATATCTGGGGCTCTCACTTGTCAACAGCCAATGAGTGTTTACTCTCTCTGATGAAGTCACCAGCCTTCAGCACTGAGGCTCATGAGAACTGTCCATCTCCATAGCCACAAGCTTCATTTACTTGTATTATTGTTAGTGGTGAATGGCATGTGTGGGAGAGAGAAGGTATGAGAGTAGACGTACACAAAGAAGAAAGAAAGAAAGAAAGAAAGAAAGAAACGATCATAAGAAAAAACAGTGGGCGTTTTGATTCAGTTCAATATGCAGGATGATTTAACGTCACACAAAAATGTGTGGGATGACATTTACTCTTAACAGTAACTTCAAAGATTTTGGGATACCTGGTGCTGTCAGAAGGACATAGGGTAGGGGTTCAAGGTTTCACAAGTTAGCACAGTCTAGTTTGCTGGCACTGTAAATGCTGTAACTGCACCATTCAGCAAAAAGCATCTTTCTTCACTGACTGCCATTCACAAATAGCTGTGTTTCATTATTAGATCATATGTTTTACAAGAATTAAGAATGCTTTTTAAATTGCAATTCTATCCTAAATTTGGAGTGGGGTAATAAACAATTAATTTCAATTCGAACAACATTAAGCCTCACCAACTTGAATTGTATAGAGAAGGGGAAAAAAATAAAAGTCTCTGAAATGTAACGTATAAAATAGCACTTCATTTACTGTACATCTAGGCCTACTTATTCATGTTAAGTACATTTATGGACCAGGGTGGAAGAACAGTTAATTTCCCAGAATAATTGTATTTATCCACTTTTAAAATTCTTATTCAAATCCCAATTCAGCTTTCTATGGATCACGGTCAATTCAACTCATTAAATCAAAAGGAATCTAATTCTTAAATGATAAAATTCTTAAATTTTTGCCCAAACTTGCTCTTAATCGTTTAGAGCGCCTCCTAGAGGAGCATATGTTACAAGACTGCCTTTTCTATGTGTTGTACGGTCTCTACGCTTCAGAGGGGAAAAATAATTTTCCTCTTTACTTCTCTGGAAGGTTCTGTTGCTCTTCCAAGAACAAAGGAAGCAGATGCGAAGATGGATGGTCTGTTGAGACAGCACAAAGTAACGTGTCGTCTAATGTTGAAATAATTGTGGATATTAAAGAGAGAGGAAAATGCCAGCTCAGCCTGGGGAAGGCAGGAAAAAGAATTGAGATAGGCAATAATGCAATAAAAAGTCAGGCAATGGTGGAGGGAAGATTTCATTAAAAACAATAATGGTCACGACTGACTGGCCCAAATGCCGGAGGACAGGTCGTTCTTCCACAAATATGGCCTTATGATCCTTGCCTTCAGAATGCAATCCGAGCAGTTTTTTGGGGGTGATGAATGAGCGCAAGCAATTTTTGCGAAACCAACAGTGACTACACTATTACTCAAAAGATCTGCAAAAGACGTAATAAGTGAGAGGAAAGGGTATCAGCGATATCCAAAATGCAAAAGGGCATTCACACTAACAGCGATTAAAATGTTATTGCCGCTGCAAATCTATTTTACTATATAAAGTTAGTTACAATATGAACTGACAGCTTCTTATCTTTCTAAAGAAAACATGCCTGCTTGTATGAAGAAATGCCAACATACTATGAGAATTAGCATTTAAACAGCATAAGCTAAAATGGTGACATGTTTACCATTAGAGTGGTTGAAAGACCATAGATCAGAGTGCCTACAGCTCCCGCAGCATTAAACAAACTGTTTAAAAATCTTTTTTTTCCTCTGCATACTAAAGGAAGGGGTCTCTTCAGAAAAAATAAAAAAGACCTAACAAATGCAAAGCCATTCCATAATTTCATTATTCAGTTTGGACACAGTTGTTACCATATTCCTGCAAGGTTCTCTGCAATGCTTCTGGCCAAAACTCGGCCTAATTTTCTTATATTGGTTTGTTTTTTAGGCTTGGATAGTTCATGCCATTGACGGACAACACAAATCTACAACCTCCTCTTGGGTTTGGCCTCCATTTGCTATTGTGTTACATTAAAATAGACACTGCTGGAATGTTCTTTGTGTAAGGCACTGGAGCCACTGTGCTCTTCAGTAAAAAAAAAAAACCTAAAGCCATGGTAACAGTTAGCAATGCACTTCACTTCTTTGTATCCTTTTGTACAAATGAATGGCTCACAACAGCATCTGAACTGTGCGCTTTGTACAGTTTTCCAGTGCTTGAGAAAATAAATGTCCCCTGCTTTTCAAACATATAAAAGTGTCTCTGGTCACATTGGCAGCTAGTTTCAGTTGTTAGCAAGGAAACAGTAGTACCCTTAAATCATGTTAATTGAACAATGCTTTGGTTGCCTTTGTGTATTACAAAAACAGCCTTTGCTCTTTCAGGATTAAAAGAACTGATTATAGATAACAGTGGTTCAAACCACTTTTCATCATGAAAAGTAATGTCTGCTCAATTTCAATACATACATTTCCAAACCACACTTAAGATAATAATCCCTTTGAGGCACTCTAATTTACACATTTTATAAATACATTACATCCACTGAAATTATACCAGATGTACAGTTGGCATTGCCAGAAACATAATTTGGATTGCTAATGAGATGGGTGAAGCAATCGTGGGCAACCTTCTTTGAATCGCTTTAGGGTTTCCCATGCTAATGGAGTGAATGCATATTGCAAACTAATTTGACAAAAACAGCATAGCCTCCAACTGAAATCCTTAATGCACTTGGTTCAAAACAAGTTAAGCACTGCTGACAGTAGAGCTGGGTAAAAAAATATTGATATGTCGATATTAAATGATTCTCATTTTTACGGAACGATATTGATTCTTAAATCCCAAGTAACGTCACATTTACCTCAGAAAAACATATTCGGTGACCCTAAACTCATTAGTCAGGTAGAAAAATAAACTAGAGAGGGGCATTTTGCTAAATATATGCACCATATACATATTCATTATACAGTTTACTGTTCTTCAATGTTTCATTTGTTTGAATAAATCCATCAAGTTTCATTGTGTTTATATTTTTAAAAAAAATGAATTGAAGTAGAAATATTATGTTGTAATTGTAACTTTATTATTTTAAAAACTTCACTAAGTGTATGTCATGTATCCGGTCCATGAACTTCCATCTGCTAGCCATCAGAGGTCACCCTTCCCATTTCATGGACTCTCACACTACACACTGTTGCATATACCCCAGACTACATATCCAATCATCCACTGCACTGATCACACACACACAGTTGATTGCACAGCACTGATTGCACACAGCTGTTATCACTCACACATCCCCTATTTAACTCTCACTCTGATCCCATTCCACTGCCGAGTATTGTTTAGCGATTATCACTCCCCTAGCGATAGCTACATTACAGAGCCCAGTTAGTTTGTCTTGTCCTTACCTTAGTCTTGCCTTGTCTGTGTTCTCATTCCTTGATCTTCATGTTTCTCTCGGATTCCTCCTCTCGTCTTGCTCTATATTTGATTCTGTCTGCCCCTGCCTGGACCTTGCCTTGTACCTGGACTCATCCCTCTAGTCTCGCCCCTTTGATTCTGTTTGCCGAACGTTCACCTCTGCTAGCATTAGGTTTCTTCTTGTGTCTTGCCCGCCATATGCCTGCCTGCCATTATCTGACCCATGCCTGTTTTATGACCACGTCTCTGTCTTCTCCTAATAAATAGCTTGCAAGTGGATCTGCACGTCTCACGTCTCGTCAGCGCCGTAACAGTGTAATTTTAACAAATCAGTCAGTTTTAACTTTCAATATTATAGTAATGTAGAACCAACTGACTTTCATGTATATTTTACAGCATTAGTTGAGAGATTTTTTTTTCCTTGAGAAAATTTGGTATGTAGCCTACTGTACCTGATATACATTCAAAATAATCGATATTGAATCGAATCGAATCGTGAAATTTGTCAAAACCAAGCCCTAGCTGACAGTAACTGTGGTGTGCTGTTTGATTGCCACAGACAATTTCACTTCCTCACTCAGTTTGAGAAAAAAAGAGAGCAAACTGCATTTTACTGTACAGTAATGCTTACAATAGAAGTATAAACAGGAAGGAATTGCAGAGGCTTTAAAAAGAAAAATGTGCAGCTTGCATTTTTATGCTAAATGCTAAAATGAATTATTCAGTGCAAAAATGTATGTTATTTTAGCTCTAAATGTGCATGTAGCAGAGGTACTACTAGGTGGATGAACTTCTAGTTGTGCATTACCCGTATAAATCCTGAATGTGGATTTTCTCCATGAAAACAGTTTCTGGTGTCCTTGCGCACATAATGTAAAAATTACAGGGCTTACAATATGTTCGAGGTCATTCTGGATATAGTTTGGATAGAACTACATAACAGTGTGTATAGTACATGTGTCTTCAGTCTTCAGATGGCTCAAAAAAAAAAGAAAAAAAAACATTTTTTCCAAATGGTTGTTCATATCTTCTGCTTTAGAGTGCCAGGTTGAAATATCAATTTAGATTTCTAAACATGCCTTCTGTAAATATTGCAATAATCCAGTGAGATAGGAACAAGGAGTCTGACAACAGAACCTATGGACCACCCAGAGATCTGATCTCTTTATCAACAAATCCATCAGAGATTAAATGAAGAGACAGAAGCAATTGAGAATAATCCATAAAATAATTGTAGCAATGTCTCCAAGGTGCACGGAACAACCTTAAAGAACAAACTTACAAAAATAACACATTAATATTATACAGGAGTAACACAAAAGGAATCTTTGGACAATATAAATTAATGTCTTAAAACAAAAATATATGGGGTCAAAAAGATTTTTGATGTTTATGAAATAAGTCTCTTATGCTCACCAAGGCTGCATTTATTTGATTTAATACATTTAAAAAAAAAACTGTAATATTATGAAATATTATTTCAATTTAATGACATTTTTAGTTCATTTGAAAATGTAATTCATTTCTATGATGGCAAAGCTGAATTTTTAGCAGCCATTACTCCAGTACTCAGTGTAACAAGATTCTTCAGATTCTTCTTCAGAAATCATTTTTAATATGCTGATTTGGTGATTAGAAATAATAATAATAAAAAAAATAATAGACATTTCTTCTTATTATCAATTCTGAAAACAACTGTGCTGCTTAATAATTTTGTGGAAACTAAGAAACTTTTTCAAACTATTTTTTGATGAACAGAAAGTTCATAAGAACAGCATTTACTTGAAATGGAAATCTACTATTACAAATGTCTTCACTTTAACTTTTGATCAATTTAAATCAAAGTATTTGTTTATATATATATATATATATATATACACAGTATATTAGTGCTGTCAGATGATTAATCGTGATTCGATTGCATAATATATGTGTTCTGTGTATATTTATTATGTATATATAAATACACACACATACAGTATATATTTTGAAAATATTTACATGTTTTTATTTACATGTATTTATAAATAAATATATTTAATATATAAAAATAACATTTTTCTAAAATATATACAGTATCTCACAGAAGTGAGTACACCCCTCACATTTTTATAAATATTTTATTATATCTTTTCATGTGACAACACTGAAGAAATGACACTTTGCTTCAATGTAAAGTAGTGAGTGTACAGCTTGTATAACAGTGTAAATTTGCTGTCCCCTCAAAATAACCCAACACACAGCCATTAATGTCTAAACCGCTGGCCACAAAAGTGAGTATACCCCTAAATGAAAATGTCCAAATTGGGCCCAAAGTGTCAATATGTTGTGTGGCCACCATTATTTTCCAGCACCACAGATGCTCAATAGGGTCTACGTCTGGAGCCATGCCTTGCCAATACCTGTCGTTGTCTTGGAGGTGTGTTTGGGGTCGTTATCATGTTGGAATACTGCCCTGCGGCCCAGTCTCTGAAGGGAGGGGATCATGCTCTGCTTAAGTATGTCACAGTGCATGTTGGCATTTATGGTTCCCTCAATGAACTGTAGCTCCCCAGTGCCGGCAGCACCCATGCAGCCCCAGACCATGACACTCCCACCACCATGCTTGACTGTAGGCAAGACACACTTGTCTTTGTACTCCTCACCTGGTTGCTGACACACACGCTTGACACCATCTGAACCAAATAAGTGTATCTTGGTCTCATCAGACCACAATACAAGGTTCCAGTAATCCATGTCCTTAGTCTGCTTGTCTTCAGCAAACTGTTTGCAGGCTTTCTTGTGCATCATCTTTAATTTTTTATCTTGAAGAGGCTTCCTTCTGGGACGACAGCCATGCAGACCAATTTGATGCAGTGTGCGGCGTATGGTCTGAGCACTGACAGGCTGACCCCCCACCCCTTCAACCTCTGCAGCAATGCTGGCAGCACTCATACGTCTATTTCCCAAACACAACCTCTGGATATGACGCGGAGCACGTTCACTCAACTTCTTTGGTAGACCATGGCGAGGCCTGTTCTGAGTGGAACCTGTCCTGTTAAACCGCTGCATGGTCTTGGCCACCGTGCTGCAGCTCAGTTTCAGGGTCTTGGCAATCTTCTTATAGCCTACGCCATCATTATGTAGAGCAACAATTCTTTTTATCAGATCCTCGGAGAGTTCTTTGCCATGAGGTGCAAGCTGTACACTCACTACTTTACATTGTAGCAAAGTGTCATTTCTTCAGTGTTGTCGCATGAAAAGATATAATAAAATATTTACAAAAATTTGAGGGGTGTACTCACTTCTGTGAGATATTGTACATGCATGTGTGTGTATTTATATATACCTAATAAATATACACAGTGTACATACATATATTATGTAAACAAAAACTTTTATTTTGGATGTGATTAATATATATATGTGTGTGTTTTCCCCAAACCTTTGAAGGGCACTGTAGATATATACACACACACAGTATATAGAGAGATCTGGTAAATATTATAAAAATCTACACAGTACATCACAAACGACTCTACTGTCAGTCGCTGCTTTATCGTGTGAGACAGCAGGGAGATTTACAGCATCATCAGGCAGTAGTGTAATACCTCCTAAACAAGATCCAATCAATGGCACATAAGTTAGCTCTCTCATTGGCACTGACATCAGTTAGAGCCTCCATTTCACAACAGTGCCAGTTCTGCCTCCATTATTGGAACGCATGATGAATTGAACCAGGTTGGTGCCATCTTACCCCAAGCTGTGCCCCGAGCTCAGAGAGCCTTGTTGCACTCACGGCAGCGGTGTCTGCACTGATCTCCACCACCTCCTCTCAATAAAGTAAAGTAGACCACTGGGAGATTGCAGAATGGGTGCTAAGTGCCAGCCACACATGGCATGGCAGGCCTGCAGAGCTGAGGGAATGACTAAATCTCACTCCCTTCATCCATATCCATGGCTGTGGTCTCGGTGTGTGCAGAGTCTGTCTGGTGCCAGGAGAATGGATGACTATGATATCTAATAAAGGCAAATGCTGTGTGCCTCATTTTAAAAAAGCCATTTCTTTTTTACGTGTGTCAGATCCTGCAGGGCATCTCTGGCCCTGTGCATCTGCTATCATTCGGTCATTTATTATTTCAATGAAGCAGCTGATGTTTGTTGAGTTCTGTAGGACATTTTCTCCTGAATGTGCAGAGATAAACACTTAAAGAGGAATATACGCCTTAACTTATTAGTGCCCTATGCATGCACTCCTGAACTGGCATGCAAATTAGCTTGCACATCTGTAGGCATCCATATAAACCAGACATAAATATATTACAACCATACACTTTAAATATTGGGGTTATCGAATGCAATGTACTGATTTAATGCAATTATCTAAAATGAATCATTAAAAATTGTATTTCATTAAACCTGATCTATATGCTGCTACACCCAGCTTTCCTCACCAAAAAACACATCTTGCATTCAGAAACAGCTGGATGGAGTGTAGCAACATGGAACAAAAAGCATAGGTCTTGCATTTTTAAAATATTGTATTTGATACACCATCTTAAAAACACTGTTCATATTCAGACAAAACAACAATAGACCTCAGTATTGCTGGCAGCACATCTATCATGTTTTAATTGTTAAAAAAAAAAACAGCGCATCTGGAACACGGGACAGTGTTGTGCGTGAACGGAATAGATTGACAGATTCACTTGCAAAATGGTTTGCTGTAGGCACAATATTTAACTGTAATATTTAGCTTAGTCCATTCAATGTTTTTCCTCTTACACAGCAATATAATATCATTAAAATATATTTTTATGTGTGCTTTTGTCAGCTAATATTGATTTTTGCAGTGCTTTCAATTAGTTGCTCTGCCTATTAATTTATTTATATTAAATGTTTCGATTTACAGCCCTATTAAATATAGAATATAGTTAAACTGGAAGAATTTTTTACTAGCATTAGTACACTGTCTCCTATGCATTTGTCAGTATTTTAGGCAAAGTTGACACCTTCACAATGATAAGCATTGATATTTAACACATTTATTACATTTTAATTTAAATTTGAACTGGTTCTGTGATTTGAAAGAACTAATCACAGCCACACAGGTTTACACAAACATACAAAAGTCTGTAGAAGTGCACGTTTCTCAAGAAATGGAGAAAGTTGTACTTTATGGATAATCCATTCATCAGTTTATGGTTAATGTGTTCATGTAGCTCAAGTGGAAGTTGGTGCTAACAAGGTCATGGGTTTGATTCCGAGGGAATGCATTAACTGATAAAATGTATATCTTGAATGCAGTGCAAGTCTTTGCATGGTAAAATTTAATTATAATTCATGCTCATGAAGATAAATCAACCTCTGTCCAGTATCATTATATGGAGATGCGTATTTATTAACCCACACCAATTGCCAAACTCAATAATTACACACATTATTTCCTTAAAGGATTAATTCACTCCAGAATTTACTCACCACTATGTCATCCAAAATGTTCATGTCTTTCTTTCTTCAGTCAAAAGGAAATTTGTGCATTTCTGGTAAAAAAAAAAAGTACATAAATTATTATTTATTTTATTAAAAAAATGTTTTAAAGAAAATGACAGATCGTTTCACTAGATAGGACCCTTATTCCTCGGATGGGATCGTGTAGAGCTCTTTGAAGCTGCATTGAAACTGCAATTTGGACCTTCAACCCGTTGGTCCCTGTTGAAGTCCACTATATGGAGAAAAATCCTGGAATGTTTTCCTCAAAAACCTTAGTTTCTTTTCGACTGAAGAAAGAAAGGCATGAACATCTTGGATGGTATATGAGTGAGAAAATTATCAGGAAATGTTCATTCTGAAGTGAACTAATCCTTTAAAAGGAACTGAATGTTGTAACACGTTAAAACAAAACATAAAATATCAGTGAACACCCCTAGTATTTATCCATAACATATCAGGACAACACATGTAGCATCAATATCACAAAGCCCTTCCCCTTTCGATCCACAGCTCAGATGTATTTATTTAACACCCTGTATGTGTCCATTGTCATGGAACACTATCAACTAGGCTTGCATGTGGTTTATTATAATATCCTGCTTTGGTATTCTATACACGGTGGACACAAAAAACCCTTACAAAAAGAGATAAAGACACTTGACAGGTCTGATCTCTCTGAGGCTCTCTATTCTGCATTAAACATTACCTTATCAGTACTACACTATGGCCAAAGCATATCTGGAGCTGTCAAGCAACTCTGTGCCTAATGTCAGGACAATATTGAACAAACGATGAGGTCACAGATAAATATTTGCTTCAAGACATGACAGACTTAACATACAGTATGCCGGCATGCGCAAAGGAAGCACCCCCTTCTCCATTAATTTAACAATACTGGCTGCGGTACGCAGAGGTCCTGACAATGCCCTTTACTGATAGGGGGACAGCATTTATCTGCAGGTAAAGTGGCCTGAAGGACCCCAGTGAAAAGGGGACTCATGCATATCAATGGCAAATCGGAGAGCAATGAGATTGTGAGGAAGATAAGCTGAAATCATGACATCTCAAGGAGAATACTGAATGAGATCAAGAGCACCTTTAAATGCTGTGTTCTTCATAAATAAAGCTTCTAAACCTTATTTATTTCAGTTTTGTGTCTCTATCAGTGTTGGGGAAGCTACTGTCGCTTGTAGCCTTAGGCTGGCCACACACTTGAAGATTTTAAGCCTGATTTGGAGCCCGATTTGCACCCCTAAGTGATTGGGGGGGTAGCCTGATTTGAGGTTTGTCGCAAAATGACTTTTTGTCCAAAACTCAACTCAAATGTTTAACTGCTCCCAATCTCTTTGATTTGGATCTCCTGATCTCCTGGAGTAAAAGCATCCCCAAACTCAATTCGTAAATATCAAACATTTTTTACATTTGTGACTCTTGATCGGGCTGCCTCTGACGTGATACCCAAACACGCATCTAAATAAGTTTAAGCGGTTACTTGCATTGGTTTTCGATTGCTGAAGAAGAATCCTGATGCGGTAGACACCGGGGGTCTTTTGATGAGTTCGTGAGGGGTGAGCTGGAAGTTTTTACTTCTGGTTCTTCTGACGAAGGAAAAGTCCACAGCGACTAAAGTTACTTATTCAAACGTATTCACTTTTATTTGTTACCCACTAAATAATGTTTTTTTTTTCACAAAAAATTTAGGATTTTATAAAATTATTGTGCTCTCATGATTTTTCTAGAGTAACTTTTGCTACTGAATTATCAATTAACCTAGTTTATAATAGTATTTTTGTCATAGATTTTGATTATATTTTTTTGTTTGTTATTTTTTCTTTATAATGAAGCTGTCTATATTTAGTAGATTGTGTGTAACATACAAAAGAGTGATGATTGACCTACACATTGAGGTATAGAAATTCTACACTCATTTAAAAAAAACTGCGCTGGTAACGGATCGATATCGGCAGATACTCAGAATTTTTGGTATCGGATCGGTATCGGTTCTGAAAAAGTGGTATCGAGCCATCCCTACTACTTACAGGCCCAATGAAATCTCTTGACAAGCACAGTTTTCTTTCCTGTGTTGACAAACAGAAGGGCTGCGGGAATTGCTGCAGGAGTCCTAAAAACAAAAAATGAGTGAGCACTTTTGCACTTCTGGTTCCATCATCCCAAGGACAATGGCTTTTTGAATGGGTTTTTGGTTAAATGCCTGAACTTAGGTCTGTGATTTCACATTTTTTCCACAACATAAAATACATCAGTAATGCCCAATTTTTTTCAACTTTTACATGTCTTGAAAAATGCAGCTGCTATTAAGTGGCTAAATAGGTTGTCAGGACATTAAAAGTAATCACGTTGTACAGGAAGACTCACTAGTCACAGGAAACTCACTATACTTACTAGTCCGGTTTTACATCACCCCTCCAGCACCCTATATTTTTAAATGAATCAGGAAGTTGAGGTGGGACATTTTGAAAGCTCCTTCTTTTTCTTCTTCTTTAAAAAAAAAAAAACGTAGCCGTAGTTCATGTCATAGCCTGGAATTTTATGAGCACAGGATAAGAATCGTTTCCCCCCATTACTTAGAAGAAATATAAATGGCACAAAAAATAAGGGACAACAAAAGAATGAACTTTTGAATGAAGAATGAAGAAAAAGATCTCAATTTAGCATGACTATTAAAGTATTAAAATTTAACCAAACAAATTAGCAGACAGATAGATAGATAGATGTATTCCGTGAATTCAATGCACTGTAGGTCTCTTAGGATAAAAGTGCCAAATGCATAAATTAAATGTATTGTTAGAGAATATGCTTGATTATTCCTTCAGCCTCATGCATAATACAACATATTAAAAACACTGATGTAGCAGTTTTTCATGTCACACTCCTAATTATTGAAAAAGCAGTAGCTTGTTACCGGAGAACTGGAGGTTAACGCCATCCTTGGGGAGTGTACCTGAGAGGAGGTACAAACCTGCTGTGCTATATGCTAACCGAGCTATTCCTGGAAGAGGAGCCAGACGGATTGAGGAAACAGTCTAATCTGGTACCGCAGTCTGGTCGGAGAATGGGTCAGTTTCTAGGTTGTGTACACTCAGGGCAGGAAGTAAACGCCAACTGCTGGGGCATTTGGGCAGGAGATCCAAAAAACCTAGTGCATGCAGAATGAACAAATGGCATGTCACAAGTTTCCATAGCTACATTGCTCTGATTAGCGATCAGCACAATAAATTCTCTCATCTCCAACATTTGATTACTCATACCACAGTATGTTCCCCATGGAGACAAAATCTCCATAAAATAATCTCCACAAGAGTCCAATTATGTACAAGTGCAAATCACTAAGCAAACACATCTCAGAGAAGGGAGTGATATTTATAATGTACTTGCTTATCATGCCTGATTCATAAGTTCTGGTTTGAAATTTTTTTTTTGTGGCCCAAAGGCATGTGCTAAAAAGGGGCTTAAAGCTAAGCAGACATCTAACGAACTAGTACTTGGTTTCAAAAAGAAGAAAAAGTCATACGCTTTGAGTTAAACATATGCTAGCCTGCCAGTAGTTTGCTGCAAAGCTAACATGAGAAGCAGCCAAAAGAAATCTACGCTGCAACAAATAATACTATCACAGAATTAACAAGAGCTCCAAACACTTAATGCGCACTGCACTTCCCTCTATCTTTCTGACTTTTTCAGGTCAGTTTACTAGTTAGGTGCCATAATGCAAAGACTAGCTTACACCAGCATCAATTTCCTAGTAGTTCTATGCTTTACTAGGAAAAAAAAGTTTTTTTTGTTTTTTTTTTCCAAATATTATATTTTAAATTATATACCAATACTCACACACATGCAATAATAATACTAATAATATTAATTATCATTAATTTCTTGAAGATCTAAACTAAAGCCTGGGGGTACATATTTCTGTGGTTTACAGGGTGAGCTTTTCTAAACTGGGGCAGTTAAAGATCCAGGTCATAACAAGAGGGTCATCCTTTGAATCAGAGAATTAGCACAAGATTTAAGAAGACAGCAAACAGAGTCCAATGAGTATTGTGGTTCACAATCCACAATGTTACTGTTACACAAGGCATTGAAGCCGTAAGCTCACCCTTGCTTAGAAAATACAGGATTTGCACATTTTCTGCTCCAAAACGTATTGTTTGTTTTGCTAATTTAAACCCATTTGAGACTGGAAAGGTTGTGGGTTAATTTTGAAGGTCTGACTAATTGGCTCCCTGTATTGAATTAAAGACTTAATAAGTGAAGACAGCTGAGACAGTTATTAAGAATAAAGCAAATTACAAGAAGCAGTTATTTAATTGCTTCCTTTTGCGATAAAATCTATTTCATCAACATTATGCCCATGTAAATGAGCTAAAAACACCAGCTGACCTTGGAATAACCATGTAAAGTGTCTCTAAAACCTAACAGGATTTGTAATCTGCCCGTGCACACATCTTAAACAAACCCAAGGTGGTTTGTTCAAGACCAGCAATCCACACCAACCTATCCAGTTAAACAGACCTGCAAACAAACCTTTATCACTTTAGATTGAGTGTCTGAGATGCACATAAACATAGCAGATGGTTATCTGAACATATTATTGCACAAGTGTAAACAGTTGACAACTGTTAAAAAAGACACCAAACCGGAAATTAGTGTAGATGTGGCTTATTAATGCTTTAAACTGGATAAAGTTCCAGCTGTGTAACACACCATTACTCTAATATTTGAATGTGAAGATTAGAAATCGAATGAAACGTTATTACCAAACAACAAAGCATACTAACACAGCAACATTTGCAATTTTGTCACATCCAATCTCACTCCTTTTCATTTCACAACAAATACATAAACATATGATTTGGATTGGCACCTGGCATTATTTCAAAGCTAGCTATACATTTTATAAAGAAAATTGCTGCTGGTAGCTACACGACAACATCCAACTTGATTATAAAACTGAAGCTGCAAGCTATTTTTCTAGTCCACCGTTTTTGCTAGAATGACAGGATATCCATTCCGCCTAGAAGTCATTTTTCCATTTTATCTATTCATTATTTTGAAACCCTGACAAAATAAGCCAAGTTAATTATACACTATGACTATTTTAACCCTCACCCCTGTGAGAAACTGTCTGAATGGACAGCCATTCATCTCAAAGAAAAAACAAATGTTTACCAAGGACACAGATGTTTTATTTTTTTCCCCCAGAAAGGACGAGGCCCTGTCGGATGTTAAATTTCATCTTTGCTCTTGCCTTCCAAGGTTAATCGTGGTGCTAAATCCGTCCACTGTTGAGCCGACCCCATCAAGTTATTCTGCCCCGTGCCCGGGCGCGCATTCCTCTTGTGATCTTATCTGGAAATGGCTCTATGCAGATGCATATATTGCACCCCACCAGAAGCTCTACAAACAAACAAATACTGAGGGAAAAAAGCAAAGCTAGAAGCAATCTGGATTGAAGGGCAAACAAATGCCTAATATAGCTTTTCACAAGCCTCAAAAACATGCAAGGAAAAGTACAACGTATTCTTGTAAAAGGAAAAATAAATACTTTATTCTTATTCAGTATGCTAATGTATCCCTGAAATCACATTGTTCTTGGCCATGCTCAGATTCCCAGTAATTTCTCTAAGGAGATTCATGGGTTGTGAGCTGTGATGTTCGATTAGGCCCATCGCCTATTCACCGTTCCATTTGTTTGAGCACCATTATACGAGGACTAAAATAACAAAACCAAAAAAAAGCCCTCAAAGATAATATATCCACGTCTTTTCATTTTGAATGTGCATATTAATATTCAAGCATGGCTTGCTGTGGGGTACTTCTGAACACCGTCACAGGATCATAAGCTGGCTCTTCAAACTGGATACTCAATACAGCAGATAATCAGATTTTTTTTTCTTTTAGTGTTTTTCTTTTTTTTTAATATTTGATTAAAGCAATAGTTCAACAACAACAACAAAATATACGTTTGCAAAACCAAAAATTATTAAGTCATTCCGAAATCATATTCTGTTATTTGTTGAGTGAAACACAGTTTTGAAGAATATTCACAGTTGTTTTCCATACAACAACAGTTCCACGTTAATCATCAGAAATCATTTAAAAAGTGCCATATACACTATTTTTACAGCTCATTCAACATAAGAACTATATTCTCCAAAATCCAAATTCATACATGGTGACAAACAGATAAAAAAAAAAATGTCCTTCATGCTATTGTACAAAGCTACTGTATGACTTCGTATATAGTACTGGAGTCATATATACCAATTTTATGTTGCTTTAATGTTGTTGTTTTTTGGACCTTCAGACAGTCATTCAACCATTGTTGTATAAGAAAACCACTCCTTGAGGGTTCTTTAATTCTCCTTTTGTGTGAAAAAAGGTCATATGGGTTGTGAACGCATGGGAGTGAGTTAATGATGACAGAAGTTTCATTTTTGGATGAATAGCTTATCCCTTTAACAAAACCATCCCAACAAGATAATATGCTATTCACTGCTGTATTTTTACATGTGGTAAATTTTATGCAAGATCACAGCATCTGCAGCAGACACAATGCTCTTTCATCAGTCTGAGATGATGAAACGTTTTATCATTTCTCTTCATAGGAAACAATGAGGAAAAAATCGCAAGAGCTCACAGGCATCGGCTGCTGTTGACTGTGCATGTTTGATTGTTTCTTCTCAAGGACAGACAGAAAGCCTTGCTGCTATAAATATGCAATACTTCCTTAGGCTGGAGAGAGAGAGAGAGAGAGAGAGAGAGAGAGAGAGAGAGAGAGAAAGAGAGAGAGAGATTTTTGATATTCATGGGCATTCAAGTCCTCTTGAAGGATATGCATCTGTGCAGGAATCAAAATGATCCACTCAACGAGGGAAAATTATACCCCTCACATGCCATTTGGCTTCCTCAAATTACTGAGAGAAACATACCTCCACTCATGCTAAAACGCTGGGCATGGACATATAATTGCAGAAGAAGAGGATTTCCAGACAAGTGTTTATCTTAGTATTTATCAAACAGTTGGTGATTTTAGGCCAAAACTTGAAATTTAGGGGTCAGAATGTGAAGCATCTTTAAAAACCCCTTGAAATCATTTGACGAGAGCAGGAACAGCTAAAAGACTTCAGTTTCATCACAGCGATAAGCCATCATTTGCTACTTGCTATAGTCAGATGCAGGGGAGGAAATTTCAAATTCTAGAGAGCATTTTTTGGGGCACAAATAATCTAGTGTAGTCAATGTCAATGTTTTTAGTCAATTTTTCTAAAACAGAGATTCCTAAGATTTTATGTTTTAGGGTTCCTAAACTTTTTTGAAACCCCATGTAAAATATTTACTTGTTCCAACTGAGATTTTAAGTTAATATTTCAATAATTTAATTATTAACATTAATATTTTATATTATTAATAACACAATCAAAACTGTGCTGTTCTTCACTTTGAAACACATGGCACAACACTATATACTTACTTGATTCAATCGTAGCCTTTGATTTGATAATCACACTAACTTATATCACAATTTTAGTTTTATTTTGATTAATTGTGCATGATTAATGATTCATATATTTTAATTTTACATTCCATTTAATAATTATTAGTTTTTCAACTCATGGCAATGAAAACCTTGACAAGTTGCTCTAAAAGATCCGTTTGTCAAGTTTTAGGAGTACAATAGCTTATAGATGGCTTCAAAATGAACAGAAATTAACTAATATCCACAAACCTCAGATGCCGATTTCATAGGGTCTTTAAGTGCCATTAATTAGACCATTTGTGACCCTGAAATTTTTTCAGCGAAGAGTTACTTGAAAATATATTTTTCAGTTTGAAATAAAACAGATGGAGAAAGAAAGAGAAGGACAGACAGAGAGAGACGTTTGGCTTTGATTCAAGTTCGTAGGACCAAACCATATCTCAAGAGAAGTAATTACATTAACTTTGTAAATGTTGCAGTTTTTATTTGGCAGTGAGAATAATTTATTCATGCAGTGGGCCACGATTTTTTCTTTTCTTCATCTTTTAGGAAAATTTGCTAAAATGATACATGAGATTTCTTTGGTGTAATCTTCTTAATGTTTCCTTTTCTCAGTCTTTTTTCAAGTTCGATAAACCATCTCCATTAAATTCCACTGACATTTCGGACATCAATCATCTGCAGCAGGGACTTGTTTACCATCAGTGTGAATAAATGGCTGGGTTTCAGAGAGATGAACATTGTCTAGACCAAAGCGGGGCACTGGAAAAAAAAAAAAGAGGCCACATGAACACATCTGTTCATACAGAGCTCATTGTGTCCAATTATTAAGCCTCTGCGGTTCTTTATAAATATGGGTAGAAAAGAACCAAATCTCTTTTCCATTCATATTTTCTGCATTTTTTGTAGATTAATTAGTATTTGCTCTCTTCATTCCTCCCGAATTCTCTGCCAAGGGAGGATTAATAAGGAGTGTCATGTTTTATAATGTTACAGCATTGTCAAACCTAAATCCATGTGTGGTTCTACACAATAAAAAAACAATCTACAGGTTGGAAACCAGCTCACCCGTCTAAACCCAATGTAATCCATTATAAACCGACTGTGAAAATGATTGGCAAGCAGTTCACCAGAAGATTCTTAA
Organism: Sinocyclocheilus grahami; assembly: GCF_001515645.1. Classification (NCBI taxonomy): domain Eukaryota; kingdom Metazoa; phylum Chordata; class Actinopteri; order Cypriniformes; family Cyprinidae; genus Sinocyclocheilus; species Sinocyclocheilus grahami. The sequence goes on from NW_015505229.1 coordinate 713,036, forward strand.
TGACTAATGACCACTAAATGGGATTCTTCATACATACAATGTTCACGCAAACCTGATGATAATGTCATTCTCTTATGGATCGTGAATAGCATTATAGTTCTTAAAAACGGACAGCAAAGCACCTGAAAACAAACAGTGAGTAGGCCGACAAATGACTGCTCTTTAATAGGATTTCATCCATGATCATTTTCTCCCAACAGCATAATGCCAAAACAATTTCCAAAGTGAGAGAAAAGGTAATAGAGAACATGTTTGAGTATTAAAAAACAGATACTTATAGTCAAACAGGAAAATGGCATGTTAATCTGATGTCTCTCTTTTTACAAGCCTCGCCCACTGTTTCTTTCCCTCCTGCGCTGTTCTTATTTCTCTAACTCAATTCGCAATGAGGAAATCGAATTAAAAGCCATTCAGCTCGTCAAAAGATGGATTTTGGCTCTCTGTTTCTCTTGGAGTGCAAAATAACAAAATCAAACAAATGTTTTGATGGATGATTCAGACATCCTGGTGATCTGGAGGGCAGGGAATTGTGGGTAGCATTATACATGCACACCGTTTGGGGATTATTACCTTATTTTCCTGCTGCGCTGCAGATGCAGACTACAAGACATCTGTGGGATTTAATTTCACTCTCATCATAAAATCCGATTTTAATGCAGCATGGGATTAAAACAGCTTATCAATTCACTTCTCATTCCTCGAGACCCGTGGCAGATATGGCTAGAGGGCAAATCTGGAGACAATTTGGGTCTTACCTGCATGATCAGCATGTTTCAAAGAGAACGTATAACCACATATCTCATATATATATATACACACACACACACACACCACACCTGTTGAACTACACACACAAATAATATATGTATGTGTGTGCATATATACATGCGCACACACGCCACCATTCAAAAAGTTTGATGTTTTTTTTAATGTTTTATGTCTCTTGATTCTCACCAAAGGTGCACTGATCTAATCAAAAATACAGTTAAAACAGGAACATTGTGAAATATTTAAATATTTTTATTTATTTGTTTTCTATTTTAAAATGCATTTTATTCCAGTGATGGCAAAGCTGAATTTTCATCAGCCATTACACCATCAGAAATCATTCTAATATGCTGATGTGGTGCTCAAGAAATATTTTATATTCTACGTTCAAAAAAGCTGTACTTCTTAACATATTTGAGGTGTGAAAAAACATAAATAAAAATAATAATAATAAAGTAAAAGTAATGGCTATAATTATAATAAAATAATATTATGTTTTTTTTTATATTAGCCTAATAGTGTGTTATAAAGGTGGGTTGGCAGACATTTTTGTCCACACTCTTGCCCCCCAAAAGAAAACAATTGCCCTAAAAAAAGAGATTTATGGTGGCTCAAAATCAATTTATCTTGACCATGAAAAACAAGCGCAAAAAAGAAAGAAAAGTGCATCAAGAAATAACGATGCTCTTGCATCCGTCCTCCTTTCTTATGCACACCAATGGTAAACAAATGAAAGCTAGTGAACATTTCAAAGTGAAAGACATTGTGTTCTATTTCCTTTATTGCGCAAGATGATTTCTAGATGGAGGTCTGATAAGAAGGTTGTGCAGCCACTCGTCTGAAAACAAAGCCAGTGTACATCTGAATGAATGAGCGCCGATGGCCGCTCGAGCAGAGCGTAATAGGATGCGTATGAATTATCTGGCTTTGGTCATCATATTATTAGTTTGTCGCATTGCAATGTATTAGTTATGTAATGAGTCTGAAAAGAAGAAAAGAAGCAAAACACTTGTGTGGGGTAATCATCATCAAAAAAATATAAAAATACAATTCCAGAAAATGTCTTCTGGGGTTCTGAGAACAAGCATAGGCTTGTAATGACTTTGGTGAAAAGATGTCTCAAGGCGCAGGACATCGTGTCTGTGATAGCCTGACATACTCCCCTGGACACTTCCCAACCTTCGCAATTTCCAAAGGCAACTTCATGTAATATGTTGCTGAAAATCAACGAGTTGAATCTACAGCGCACAACCCAAATATCTCGCGGTGACATATAGAGATGTGGCCCTGAGGCTATGGACTCTTTAATAAGGCTAGTGGGTGCAGTGGAGTTCCCCAAGGCAGCGAGTTGTTTGGCAGCTTTCTCAATTCGCCAGTGACCGGCTTTGCCATCCATCTAAAAGCTATCAGAGATAGGAATCATAAGGAAGTTAATGAATCAGATTCAGATTGCTCTTAATAATTCTGGTCCCCATTTATTACCATTAGGCATCAGATAACATAAACAAACAATGAGCCATTTTTAAGCATTTTTTCATTTCATTTAATGTTCATTAGTATACTTTTTTCAAATTTTTTATAAGAATAATTTTTTTTTTAATTAATTATTTTTATTTAGCCAGGTGCATTTAACTGATTAAAAGTGACAGTGAAGACATTTAGTGTTACAAAAGACTTCTATTTCAAATAAATGCTACAAATGAACAGTACAAAAAAAGGAAAATGAAGAAAACGATAAAGACGATGAAGAAAAATGCTTCTTGAACACCAAATTAGCATATTAGAATGATTATGGTAATTGGCTTTGCCATCACAGAAAAACATTAAAATGAAAAACAGTTATTTTAAATTGTAATATTTCACAATATTACTGTTCTTTGCATTTCATTAGCTCTGTACTTGTACTCTGCACAATGACAATAAAGTTGAATCTAATCTAATCTAATCTTTGGTTTTGATTAAATAAATGCAGCCTATACTGAGCATAAGAGACTTTCATTACAAATAAATAAATAAATAAATAAGAAACTTACCAACACCAAACTTTTGACCAGTAGTATATGATTCATTGTTACTCATGTTAACCAATGACGTTAACTAATGGAACCTTACAGTAAAGTGTTACCATTCTTTAAACAAATTATTTGGGGGGAAAAAACAGCTTGGCTACCAAATCCTGGGAACATTCATAAAAAAAATAATAAAAATGTGAAAAGAAAAAAAAGTTGTAACATATTTCATTCATTTCTTTTGTTTTTATAAAACAGCCTACCATCACAATGTGTATTCCACATTGTCACTATCAGTCAGTTATAACAAACTGAACCTCAGGCATAACAAAATGAATGACTTGCGGCTCTTCTACTACAAATGATTCACAAAAAAAAGGCTCATAAGAGTCCTTACTCTAGAATCTGACTTTACTGGGTGTGCTGTATATTTCTAATTCACTAACAATAATCTAAAACCTACTACTAGTACACTAATACAACCTGTTTGGACAACAGTCTATAAGAAGTGAGTCTATGGTAGAAGTGAGATACAACAGGTATGCATGCGTATGTGTGTGTCCACAGCTGCAAATGCGGTTAGGGGTTGAGGGAACTCAAACGTGAGCCGGCCGCCGTTTCTGTACTGTCTCTGTCTGTCGGGAATGTTGACACTTTAATCACCTGTCGTCCCTGCAGCTGCTTTGGCCACGTCAAGGAGAAAGACAGGCTGACAAGACCATGGTGGATGCCGAGAGCAGGGTTTTGGGAAGCTTCTCCGTGTCAGTGATAAAATGACGCCACGCACGTTGACGTCCGGGACAGGGCCTTCATGTCACCTGTCAAGCCACTCTCATCTCGCCTTCCTTTGGGTTTGCACATGACCTTGATACCTTCAGTGTCTCCTAAACGCTCCCACAAACATCAGAGCACAATTAGAAGCAGTTCTTGTGAAGATGTGCCAACTCTTGCGAAGATCTTAAAGGAAACCGACACGTGGCAATACGCTATAATCATTGATTCACGGTCGAGCGGTGTCATCTCCGAAAGATGACAGCCATTTCCGCGCTTGTATTCCGACCCAGGTGCATTTTATAGTTGTGCGTGGAATTGAAATGATGGGAGAGATGGATTCTGACACCGCTGCCTTCAGGCTACAATGCTCAAATCAACCTCACCCGAACCCCTCTGCTCTGAGATGAACCTTCAAGCTTTCAGAGGCAATGAAATATGACAAAAATCGCTCTTCAAGTTTAAAGCGTGCTCATTCCAGTTATCAGTACTGTATCTAAAACTTGCCTCTAGCTACACTTTTGGTAGCTTTTTGTGCGAGCATTGAGAAAAAAAGCATACACAATTTAGCCTTCAAACATAATAAAACTGGCAGAGATGATTCCAGGTGGATCCGTGCCTTCAGGTGTAGCTCCTGACCCACTGTGTGACCTTCGCCAAATTGGCCTTGATCCATTTTAAGTCAATTTGCTCCAGCTATAAGGACTAATGCTGCCACAGACACTGGCTCGTAACACAGGGCTATTTAGTTATTTCCCTCCCGTCCTGCCTTTAAAGAGATAAAAAAGAATTCAATTTGCGCGTGGCCCTGGCGGCTATCCCTGACTGTGTTTGCAAAGTTAATGCAGGAAGCGCTCTCCCCAGGGTCAGCGAGAGGAATATGGCACTCGCTGGAAAAACAGAGGGGGAACAATGGCTTTGAAGATGGCCGCAGAGCTCTGGGGACTAAAGCAAATGGAAAAATAAAATTAAACTAGAACATCCTTTCTTCCATGCTCTGTGTCCAGCAGCCCCAGTCTCTGTTCTCTCTCTCTTTTTTCCCCTCAAGTAGCCTGCCAACAATCTTTCCTCAAGAAACATTCCAAGTCCATAAATGAATAAATAGATGGAGAGCAGGTTAAGATGAATCAGAGTCACATCCTTTATCTACAAAATGTGACTATATACAGCTGTACAAGGGAAAATTAAAAGCATTTTTCTTATAAAAAGAAAATGCTGCATGCAAACAATATTCCTTTTTAGCTAAATTTGTTTTGTCTATTTACAATGCAAAACTAAATATCATTGTTTGGGAAATTGCCAGTGTATGTATTTATTTTTTCAAACTCTAAGAATTTCTGAGAAAAATCCTTGATTATTTTCTTGCATTTTTTTTTCTTCAAAGCTACTCAAAGTTTGAGGTACTGAAAAGTAGCAACTTTTCACTGCAACCTTGATGGTTGGAATGTGTAAAATAATGCTTTAATCTAACAAAATATTTTTTTTCCACCTCTATGAAGGATTTCCCATTACTACAATACCAATAATAATAATAATAATAATGTTATTATTATTGTATATACTATAGTTTATTGTATATCATTTTTGTTTTTAAAAGAAGTCTCTTATGATCACCAATGCAGCATTAATTTATAAAAACGGAGTAAAAACAGTAATTTTGTAAAATATTAAATATTACTAATTTAATAGATTTTAAAATGTAATTTGTTTCGGGATTCTTTGAACAAAGTTTTAGATTTTTTGTAACAATGTAAAAGTCTACACTGTCAATTTTGATCAGTTTAATGCATCCTTGCCGAATAAAAATATGAATTCTTAAAAATAAAAAATAAAATAAAAAACTTTTTCCCCCAACCTTTGAACATGCATATACATACATACACAAATATACAGTGTATATATATATATATATATATATATATATATATATATATATACATACA
>NW_015505229.1:718934-725498 GCF_001515645.1 Sinocyclocheilus grahami
TATATATATATAAATAAATTTCAAACACCTAGTAGAACTAATCAACTTTGATTACGTCGCCTATAGTCAATATGTAACTTGTTGCCTTTTTGGAATTCAATCCTTCCCCTTTTCAGCGCAAGACTCATTTTAGTCCCATCTGCTGCAGTCACTGAGGAGGGAAGGATGCTGCTATATTGATGCTCTGATTGCACAATCTCTGGTCTCTAGATTGCTCTCAGCATCTATCCGTCTAAGAGTTTGAACCCTGTTATGTGACTATATGCACAGAGGGGGGCTCGACATTAGCAAATGGCCCTCATTCTTAAATTAACAGCCACCAGCCTCCTGCTAAGTGCCTGCCTACAGTATCACCAATCTTTCCTCAAGACTCCGTGTCCATACAGATGCAGGTAGAACAGGGGGGAAGCGAAGGGAGGGAGAGGAAACGATAGAGAGTGAGCCAGTGTGGAGTGAGAAAGTGATAACAAGCTATTTATCTGAAAGCTGTTTCCTGCCTTCACCTCAGTTTAAAGTAAACAGGTTTCCATTAATGGCTCTGTCACACAAATGCACTGATAGAACATTGTTGGGAAAATGATGGCTATCACAATAATCACCATCCAATCCACACAGGCTTTTAGCGTTCAAAAACTCACACAGTAAATTGACTATTACTAAATTTCTGTGAAATGATACACTAGATGCATGAAGAAAATGCATGATGTGGTCTATGATGTGAGAGAAATGATTATCTCCATAATGGTTATTGTATCTACGGTTATGATCTCTCACATTATTACCAAAAAAGCAAACAAAAATGCAAGCTGGTAAAGTGCACCATGCTTCATTTGTATTTTATGACTTATTTGAAGAGTTCTGATGCTACCATGTGGTCTGTACATCCGATCTGAAGCCTGGAGGTAAGGACAGAGAGAAAAGAGATAAAAACCTGTGATGAAAAACCATTCTAGCTATTTACTTTGCTTCCTGTCATCAGAACATTAAGCACCAGACCACGTTTTTTCCCTCACGCTGCATTTCCAATGGAAATTGAATGACAGGCCACTGTTTATATTTCTATTTGATGCTTCAGTTAACTGTAGATTTTGATCAAGCGCACTTTTGAAGCTTGAAGGATAAAAACGTTTGAGGAATCATGCATTACGATAAAGCACCTGTCCCAGTGTCACATAAAAATACCATTTAATGCGAGCGCCAATGTGTTCGCAATTATATGAAAAGAAATAAGGAATAAGAATGACATTCTGACATTGCAATTTCTGTGATGCATCAAAGGGACAAATTATTAATTCGCTTTGTTTCTTTTCCCCATCGTGCCGATCAAATAATGTTAGCCTGCCACTCAGCACCGCAGACTCTTTCACTCACTCAAAGTGTCATGAATAACAAAGTAACAAAGTCATGGATGTACGTAACACTTGTTAACGCCTTTTGTATTGCACCAGATAAACATTTTATGTTAATGTTGAAACTAGTGGGCCCAAAAGCAGGGATTAAATTGGGATTTTGAAGGAGAGGAAAACCTAAAATGTGAACAGGCAAGATATGATGTGACAACTCCAACCCCCTAAAAATAAAAATAAAAATAAAAATAATAAAATAAAATAAAATAAAATAAAATAATCTGACAAACAAACAGCCAACTCCTCACAAACAGCCAATAAGTCACAATGCCATTCTGGATCCCTCTGGTCCAAAAGTTAAAAGTTTTAATATTTTAATAGATGTGGTGTGAAACATCTGTGCTGGTAATCTGAAGGGCTATAGGTTCAAAGGCCAGACAGGTTGATCCATGAATCTACCACCCCGGTGCCCTTGAGAAAGGCGCTTAACCTAGTTTGTTCCAAGGGGATTGTCTGTCATAAGGGTACAGTAGTGCTGGCAGAATGACAAATTTCATATTACGGCATGAGTAATGGTACATGGGTCAAAGACGAAAAAGGGTTTAAGCATAAAAACAATAAGTGTAATACTGCTTTAAATTGTTGTTTTTCCCAAAAAAATGTAAAAAGTTTTCCGTTTAATTTAATTGCAATTTTGTTTTTGTTTTTCTGAGCAAAAAATAAATATCATGAATTTTTCCCTGATTTACAGAAGACACCCACTAAAATGTCATTCAGTGTAACAAACTTGTCAGGCATATTTACAACAAAAATCAATTTATAAAATGTGCCACTATCCTAGGTTTTGCCCATTGGTCAGTAAGAATTTTTTACTCATTTAAAACACAATTAAATTGAATATGCTCCCTTATTCTTTTATATATTTTAATATGTACATGTCAGATTATGTTGTCTGAATTTTTACATAAATATTGTGTTACACTGAATGACAATGTAACATTATTTAAACCAAATTTTGATATTTTATTCTCCCAAAACTTTTTTTAAACCTTAAAAGTAGACACTTTACTTGCATTTAATGTGCTTTCTATGGACATAAAATCACTTTTGTACATTTCTTTTGATGCGGACATCTTAACGGCTTTGACCCACATATAAACAATACTATAAACTGTTATTTATTTGTTACTTCCAATTTTTATTTAAAGTGAATTAAACTGGTACTTTTAAAAAAATATATATATATTTTATTCCATTATTATTTGAAACTTGGAAGCAAATTACTAAAAGACTGATATTAAAAGATTATTAAATCATCTAAACTGGTCTAATATTAGTGCTTGAAATATTCTGATTCACTCAACTAAAAAAAAAGAAACACTTAAAACGGTTAAACTAACATTACAAAAACGAACAGTCACATTCAAATTCCTTGAAACTGAAAACATCATATTAATAGCTGCACAAATATATCTATAAACAACATAGCAAATAGAATAACATCATATGGTATATAAAGTCAAAGTGAAGTGACGTGTGGCGACCCATAGTCAGAATTTGTGCTCTGCACTTAACCCATCCAAGTGCACACACACACCGTGAACACACACACCCGGAGCGGTGGGCAACCATATTGCTGTGGCACCCGGGGAGCAGTTGGGGGTGCGGTGCATTGCTCAAGGGCCTCACCTCAGTCGTAGTATATAGGGTGGGAGAGAGCGCTGTACATTCACTCCCCCCAACTACAATCCCTGCCGGACCTGAGACTCGAACCCACAACCTTTGGGTTACAAGTCCAACGCTCTATCAATTAGGCCAACTGCCGCAACAACAACAACAACAACAACAACAACAACAACGTTGTAGTTGTCTTCACAGGCTACTTGGCACCATAACAAATGTTTAGATAATTTGAAAACAATTCATAATGGGCTAAATGGCGACTATCTATGCCCACCCAAAGCACTGCACTCTGTAGGGTAATGAGCTGCTTCAGATGTTTTAAATGGGCATTTGACCCAGCTAGGAGAGCGAACCGAATGGCTCCGTTTATCTCGGCGTGCGTGTGTGCTCTGTCTAAGTGTTGATGCGAACGTTGATTGCGGCACGGGCCATGTAATTAATGGTCCCGGCAGCCAAGGTCAAGGGAAGGTGTGAGCAGCGTAGGACAAATATCTTCTGGAGAGGCAGGGTCAAGCGGAGATAAACACATTCACAGATCAGCTCCAGTCCGGTTGCAGGGAGCTGCCAAAACAGATTGGGATCCAAGCGAGATCGGGGGGAGGAGGAGGTGGGGGTTGAAACACGGTCCACACCATAATGATGTCCTGCTCTGTTTGCAAAGTACTTTCCCTGACAGAGCAAAGAGTCCCGGGCAGAGACAAATGAACAGCGGTCTCTACCGCTTGGGCTTCGTTCGCGGATCGGAATTCTCGCAGGGAGGAAGTAACTGTCACTCTGCCATAAATATTAATATTAATTAATTTCCCCTTCCCGTCAGGGCCAAAGGCTAGGATAGATTTATAGCAGGCGGAGGCTTTTCAAGTGGTCATATGTTATGCTATCAGAACAGGAATCTGAGGGGGGGAAAACACGGCAGCCGACACAATCCATATTTATAAGACAACCTTCCTTCCCTTGGCCGTTCCTTGGAGAGTAGAAAACAGACTACAAATTTAAAAACACATCATCAAAAAGGCACAAAATCACAGAGGATGATGAACCAGCAAACATGGAAAACAAGGAGATAAAGATGACAAAGGAAGTACATTAATGCACGCTCACACCGCACTCTCGCAAATGCATGTGGAAACACAATCTCTGTCTCGCTGTCTGTTTCTTTTATATGCAGACACACACGTACATGCGCACTAAAGGCCCGAAGCATCATCCTTGGCCCGGCTCTGCCCTGTTTTGCCTCTCTGGTTAATGACTAGTTGGATTTGTGCTTTTAAAAGGATCTTGTATGCAATATTCAGCATGCTGGGCAGGTTTTATCCAGGGTATCTACACTTGGGCACCCAGACCTTCATCAAACTTTCAAAGACATTCCACTTTCTTCTGCACACCTTACATAGAGTAATGGCAAACACACACAAAAGACCAAATCACGACATGTGAAAATGCACATTATATTGTATGAACTTGCTTTAATATAAGCAATCTTCAACAAATGCACATTTACAAAAAAAGTCCATATTGGGTATAGCTTTATTAAACACATTAGTAAGGATATAGATTTAGGGTCAGATTTACTAAACAGGGCAAATTAATGTTAGAGCGCAATTCCATAAAAGTGCCGATGGGAGGGGAAAATTCTGCGGGTGACCTAACAATGAGTATGTTTACATGGACAACAATTCTCAGATTTTAATACAATTAAGACAATACTCTGATTAAGAATTTATCATGTAAACAGAGATTTTTGATGACCTTAATCCGGCTAAAGTCATAATCGAAGTAAACAGAAATCGAATTAAGACATGTGGAGTATTCCTATTTTAGTCGCATTACTGAAGTGCAGAATAGACATGTAAACACCTTAATTACATTATTACCATCGTGTAAGACTTTTCGCCGCATTTTGCGACAGGATACACACACGCCAGTGCTCAACCGTTTGACGGCAAATAAAAGAGCTTCAACACCCGCCGTCGTCTGTATGCACGTACAAATAATTAACTGCACTTGAAGCTTTCATAAAATTAAAAATGAAACACCCAAAACTGTACATGGCATCATCACAAAGACGAACTATATGTTTATACACGAAATTCCAGAGGGGACGTCGGATGGCGTCATGTGGGGACGTAATGACATGTGCCATTAATCGAACTATGTACTATAACATGTAAAACGGGAACATGAAAGGAATATTCTAAAAGCAACTCATGTAAACACCATAATCATAATATTGGCTTATTTAGAATAAGGTAAATAATTAGATTACTGATGTCCATGTAAACATAGTCATTGTGCTTATTAAAGAGCACAGATGCAACCAAATCATTTCCTTAATGACCAGCGCAATCTACCAAGAGCAGCGAAAATTACCGCCTGCTTTAAGACATGCTTTTTTTGGGCCGTTAAATAATGGCACAAATACCAGTAATTTGACGTGACAAACGTTAGTAAATTGCATTGCGTGATTCATTTTAATACTCTCCTCCCATAAATTTTGCGTCTGAAAGGGAAACTCCTACAAATGCATAACGTCAGGTGCAAAAATAACGGTCTACACCTTTACAGTGCTATTTCTTCACTGCGTGTCTTTAGTAAATCCTGACAGTACTATTTTAACACCAAAAAAACGGTTTGCACTGGCACAAGCTGTTAGTAAATCTGGCCCCTAATGTACATATACAACAATGTTAAAATTTTGACATGATTAGTCAAAGCATTACCTACGTCACTATCTGGGAAGATTTGCATAACGCCGCCCAAATGTTCATGCAAAGAAAGAAGGTGTAACTTTTATTCTCGCTGTAGTATTGTTGCCGCCGCCATGTCGTGAAGGCACTGTGTTTTGTTGTGAAAGCGAAACTACTTTGTTTGGCCTTCCAAAAGAGGACGAGATCCGCTTCGTCATGCCTGGAGCTGATCCGTGCTGGTTGCTGAGGAAATACAACAACTTTGCGCTGTGGATCACCGGATCGGCTTTCAACGTGGACGAAGCGGAGTCCAGCCCGGGGTTGTCACATGTGGTTGCCGCAAGCCTCCTTCGTCGAATCCGCCGGCCGTGCCGTTCTCAAGCCCCCGGCCTCCGCTCACTCTAGGCCGCCGTATGCGATGTTGTGTTTCTTTGTGAAAGCAAAACTACTTTGTTTGGCTTTCCAAAAATGGACACGACTAGAAATCAGTGATTAAGTTGTATTTACAACACTGTTCCAGAACACTTCAACCCAAATATTCAGATGTGTTCAGCACATTTTATGGAGGACTGTTTACTGATCTTGGAAGAGTAGACTACAATGCCGGCTGTTCTGACTCACAGATTGTAAGTACTGTAGGGATTTCTAGTACATGAACGGACACGGATATGCCTCTATCAGCCATCATGAGGCTTCGAATTAATTCAATCAGGAGACAACAAAGCTATCTTTGGTATCAGGACTAAAAAGCCCTTTCACGACATATGGATACCTCGTGATCGCGAATGTATAGAACTAGTATATCCAGCAGGAAAAGGATGAGTAAATTAACTGATGCCCTCAGGCCC
>NW_015505229.1:725916-727480 GCF_001515645.1 Sinocyclocheilus grahami
GAAACAGAACATTGCATTACTATTTTAAAAGACAAATCGTTTAGGAATGTATAAGTAGTGAAAATGTATCCACTGTCTGTGTTAGGCCGTATCTATATATTTGATGTGTTTATCGAAACCATGATACCTCAATCTTGGCCTTATAACTTTTCTTTTAGTGATTACGATTACTGTGTATGCAAAATACCTGTTGTTTGAGCTCGAATGAGAGCTTGTCTTATTCGCCGAACATTGGTGCTCGTGAAAAGTTTATATTTTGTATCATTCTCTGGTGATAATACTGTTATCAGAAGATATTTAAAACTTGCAGAAATACTCTCCACAAACAGCATGCGATTCATGCATGATAAGGAACAGTATGGGGCGTGGCTAAGCCACCATCTGATTGGACAGCGACCTGTGGGCTGGACATAAGTCAGCCTGCTTAAAAATTGGACACAAAGCCCTCTCGCACTGTCTTACGCTCGGGCTCGCACTCTCACTCAAAATAACGTTGGCTTTCACCTTGGTGAGCGCGACAAAACGCCCCATGCCGTACCATCGCACAGTGAGACCATCTAAGAACTCAAACACTTCAGAGAAACACGATCTTCAAAGTCTTGCAAACTCAGGCTTTTAGCAGGACTGCTGAAGCCTCTTCCGTAAACCGGCAACCAACCACTCCAAGAGGGCTTCCCCAAAAGAACGTCATTCAAACGTCATTACGAAGTCAAAGCAACAGCCAATCAGCGAAGGAATTTCCCTTCAACAGACATCCAGGAAGCCTGCGTCAGCCACGGAATCACCTCAGCTTTTCAGCTGTCAACCAAGGAAAACGCAAGTACAAACAAACTCTTCAAATCTGCTGAACTGGTGTTGAGCTAATTTAAGCAGTAAAATTAAGACCAATTCTCTGCTTGGTAAATTCTCTAAGGGGAAGTTAGATTACTCGTAAAATGAGTTAGAACTTGGAAGCTTCATAGAATCCGTTAACTCACTCCTTCAATTTTCTGAGCTGTATATGTGTGTGTGTGTGCATATGTGTGCTTTAGTTAGGTTTTTATGTAATCTAGATTAGCCAATAAAATTCATGTTTCATTTATAAATAATCATCGTCTGGTGTCATATAATTTCAAGGTTAAAACTTTGCCAAGATCAACGTTACCTCTCTTTTAAGAGCTTACAAATTATCATAATTGTGTTAACCCGTGGCCAGGGGGAAAATACAGATACATAGTCAGTTTGTTCAAATATACTGAAATCACGGCTCGCTGGACAACCCTTGATTTAAAGTGTAGAGTAGGGCTTGTTGTTTGTCATTTCTCCGATCACAAATGCAGACATGGTTTTATGTTCACGCGGCGCAATGCAACGCTGTAACAGTTTCCCTGTTACTTATGTACCAGAAATCCTATTTGAGCACTATTGTCCCTACTCACCTGAGCATTAGGGGGCACTCTGGTAAAGTAATGCATGAATTTACCTATTTAAGGTAGCAAAGAAGAAGTAATGGCAGGACGTTAATTCTCTACCTTCTTTGGAGAAGCTTACCTCATGGTGGTTTGAGACTTTGTACCCTGTTTGA
>NW_015505229.1:727902-735676 GCF_001515645.1 Sinocyclocheilus grahami
TGTGTGTGTGTGTGCATATGTGTGCTTTAGTTAGGTTTTTATGTAATCTAGATTAGCCAATAAAATTCATGTTTCATTTATAAATAATCATCGTCTGGTGTCATATAATTTCAAGGTTAAAACTTTGCCAAGATCAACGTTACCTCTCTTTTAAGAGCTTACAAATTATCATAATTGTGTTAACCCGTGGCCAGGGGGAAAATACAGATACATAGTCAGTTTGTTCAAATATACTGAAATCACGGCTCGCTGGACAACCCTTGATTTAAAGTGTAGAGTAGGGCTTGTTGTTTGTCATTTCTCCGATCACAAATGCAGACATGGTTTTATGTTCACGCGGCGCAATGCAACGCTGTAACAGTTTCCCTGTTACTTATGTACCAGAAATCCTATTTGAGCACTATTGTCCCTACTCACCTGAGCATTAGGGGGCACTCTGGTAAAGTAATGCATGAATTTACCTATTTAAGGTAGCAAAGAAGAAGTAATGGCAGGACGTTAATTCTCTACCTTCTTTGGAGAAGCTTACCTCATGGTGGTTTGAGACTTTGTACCCTGTTTGAGGAACTTTATAGTTCTAAGCTCATCCGTAAGTAATTGTTATGGTATTTTGTTTTGTTAACATTAAGCGTTTGTAGCACATGGTTATGGTTTGTTTAAATGTTTGTCTACAGAGGGTTTGTGTTCTGAGCCTATGTGGATTATTTGGTGGCTTAAACATCTGAGAAGCCTGGAACTAGGAGAGCTGACTGCTTAAAAGCAACGCTGGACTTCAAATATCTCTTTGCTAGTTGATCTTTGCTGGGGAATCATCTGGGCATTCAAGTACTGTTTTTTGCACTTCATGTTTCAACAAAGATTGTGCTCTCACTTTACACCCTCTACCACAAAGACTGAGCAAAGTATATGGGTCTAAGTGACTACAAGCCAGGGGCTTTGTTTTGGGATACTGGACTGGTTTTATGCTCTGGTCGTAACTGTTGAACTCACCATTGTGTGTCATATTGAATTTGTATGTGCTTGGTAATTATATTTAATACACCTGACTCATGAGTAGGATTGGTCTGTTTGGTCCTTCATTTCATGTAGCATTTGCACAAAAGACAAAGGTATATGTGTTACAACGCAATGTGTAAAAAGACAGTATAAGTCATTATAATCCATAATTATGTCCCCACTGGATGCAACGAATGCCTCATTTATAATGGGTTTTCATGTTTTTGAATCATTGCACCGGCCGGACAGGGCATCACAGTATGGTGAGGGGAGTAACATTTCCGTCACACGCCTGAGGTATTCAGCCAATCACAACACTCTGGATAGCTGGCCAATCAGAGCACACCTTGCTTTTCAGACCAATGAGCTTTGTAAAATCGACCCGTTTCAGAAAGGCAGGGCATAGAGGAGAAATAATAATGTACAGTATGTGGAAAATGTGTTTTTTGAACCTTAAACCGCATAAACACATTTCATTACACCAAATAATGTTCTTTTTAGCAGCATCATATGACCCCTTTAAAATGCAACAAGCTATTTTGCAGTCAAATAAATATTCAGTATTAAAAATGGATTTCCATTTTGAGATTAGCAAATGAGATGACTTATATTTATATTAAGTGTTAGAAGATGGCAAAGGTAATCTAAATTATTGGAAGTGAATAAGCACAATTAAATATACAAATTTAAAATAATGTAACAAATCAATCTATCTATCATGCATCCATCCTAAAATCCATCCAGAAACGGATAGGAAAGTTCAATAATTACAATGAAACAGCAAGTAAAACATTGAATTAAATGACATTTAATTATTATTTTTTTGTAATAAATACTCAAATAGTATTTTCTTGTATAAAACACTCCAATAATCCTGGTTTTATTTACAACTTAAATTATTTTACAGTGCATGTATCTATCTATCTAAAAAGTAACTACAACTAAACAAACCAAAAAAGTGAATTTTTCAAAACTACAACCACCCCATATATATATATAACGTGCATCTATAATTCATCATAAACAAAAGCCTAACCATACCTAAACCCAAGAGCTTCCTGATAGCAATGATGGAGTGAGTTGTCTTCCTCCAGCTCACTTTGTCCCCAGCGGGGCCGTCGTTTCCGCTGAGCCGCTTGTTCCACTGGCAGGGCCCATTTTCAGGAACATTGTTTGCATCGTGGGGTCATTTAACTGTAACTGTCACCTGCAGGTATAACCATCTTGTTCTCTCGTTCTGCATCTCCCTCTCTCTCCATCTATCTATTTGTCTCTCCCTCTCTTTGATCCATCCCTCTGTCCTGAAGCTGTCACCATGCAGAATGTGTGCCTGGCCAGGAGAGGGATGGCTGCTGCCAAGCACAGGGCACCGGCTGCAGTAGCGGCTCCATAAATAGCCCCGGTCCAGCCTGTGACATTACCTGCCTACGACAAGATAATCATGATGAATCGCTCCAGAGCATACTGCACACCGAGGAACAAAGAGCAGCATCAACACAACCCAATTGTGATTCGCTTTTATCCTCAGTTTCCCCCCCCCCCTTTTTTCTTCTTCTGTCTTTACATCAAGAGAAAAGGCGTAAACAGTGACTGAAAGGGAGACAAATGCTCTGTTCCAAAACCTAGTGAGATGCCTAAGGAGGCAGCGTTTAAGACATCGTAGGCACACTTCCGACGCAAAGGCGGTTCCAAAAGGTAGGTACTTGATTAAGGCAACAACGCATTTAGCCTTCACAGAGAAGGCAATCCCAGAATTCATTGTGATGAGAAAATCCAATCCAAGATGGAGAAGGCAAGAAAACTCTAGATATATACACCAATATTTATTTCAATGGTGAAAACATTGTTTACAAAAAAGCTGTAAAACTTTAAAAAGATATAAAATATTTAAGTACATTTCATTATTGTATAATAATTAATATAAAATTATTTGTAACTAAAACTTCATACACTACCAGTCAAAAGTTTTTAAACGGTAAGATGTTTGTTGTTGTTTTTTTTAAATCTCTTCTGCTCACCAAACCTGCATTTATTTGATGCAAAGTACAGCAAAATTTAAAAATAGTTTAGTATTTAAAATAACTTTTCTATTTGAATATATTTTAAAATGTAATTTATTCCTGTGATTTCAAAGCATCATTTCTCCAGTCGCATGATCCTTCAGAAATCATTCTAACATTCTGATTTGCTGCTCAAATAATATTTATTATTATTATTATTATTATTATTATCATCATCATCATCGTTGAAAACAGCCGAGCATAATTTTTTTTCAGGTTTCTCTGATGAATAGAAAGTTCAGAAGAACAGTGTTTATCTGAAATAGAAATCTTTTGAAACATTATAAATGCCTTTATCATTCCTTTTGATCAATTTAAAGCATCCTTGTTAAAAGTATTAATTTCTAGAATTTATCCCCCCCCAAAAGATCATATATATATGTATGTATGCATGTATGTTTCTTGAACAGCAAATCAGAATGTTTTCTGAAGGATCATGTGACACAGAACACTAAAGAAATTATGCTTTAATTTAGCTTTGAATCACAGGAATAAATTATATTTTAAAAAATATTCAAATAGAAAGCAGTTAAAAATAGTTCAGAATATCACTGATTTTGCTGTATTTTGGATCAAATAAATGTAGGGTTGGTGAGCAGAAGAGAATTCTTTAAAAAACATAAAATCTTACTGTTCAAAAACTTTAACGGGTTTGTCTGTGTGTGTGTGTGTGTGTGTAGTAGGGCTGTGCGATTATTGAATAAAAATGCGATATTCGATATGCGATACAATATTGCTTAGTGTGTAAAATCTAAAATTTATGACACTAATTTTATATCAATGTAACTTTGCTTTCCATACACCAAGTACTTCATATACCACAGCAAAAACTATAGTCTAAGAAAGTTCAAACATGATTAAAGGCAAGTGAACAGTCAGTAAAAAAAAAAGTAAAAGAAAAAAAAAAAAGACAAATACACAATTTACAAGCATAGATAAATTAAACGGTAGTATTAAGGTACAGAAATGTAATAATTAAGTGTAAAATAACACTGCATAGTGTTCACTGTATGAATTAAATTTAGATTAATCTTTGTTATAGCTGTTTTTTTGTTTGATTAACATTAGTGGCATATTCAGCAGAAGGTATTTATAGGCTGTTGTCCCTTTAAGACCGACTGCACGGATCCAGTATAATTATACACATCCGATTTCTTTCTCTGCTATTTACATTCATTTAAAACATAACTGACTGCGTTTACGAGAATGATCATCGAGACAGGTATTATTGACAATTTTGTGTGTATGTGTCTGTTGCGAAAGGAGATGCGAAAGACAAATAAACTCAGTGTTTGCGCGCTGTCTGAAACGCGTCTCTGTGTGCGGCAGAACTGAAGATACGCTGTGCGAGATGTGCCTTGTGTGTGCGCTTCAGGTGTGTGTCAGACAGCAAGACGAGATGTCAAAGACTTGTTTTCTGCAACTTATTGCACTTAACTTTTTAACATCAAGCAATTCTCTGCTATATGCGTCAAACTAAAACATTGACCTTTTGCAACGTTTTGGTTTAAGTAGCCTATTATTAAAATGATTCAGATATAGCACGCCGTTGCAATATGCATATCACGATATTTACATTTGCGATATTTCGATATATCGTGCTGCCCTAGTGTGTAGTAAGTAATATTTAAACTAAAGTTAATATGAACATGTAAATATAAAAAAGTGCATTAAGAAATTTAATAAATACTATAATAGTAAACACAGGATACAAAAAAAAACACTGCTGCCTGCTAGGCAAGAGAGAGCAAGACCACTCATTCATTTTGGAACATTGAGAACAGAAGAAAAAAGAAAAACAAAGGTATTGTGAGTTGCAGGAAAAAAATGTACTAAGTGAAAGGGTCGTGGATGTGGTATTCCAGGGTCTTGGAGGGGATCGGGTCAGTCTAGACTCAGAGGAGTTGGCAGGATGTTGGCAGGCGCTGACGAATGTGGGCTCTGACTGATAACACTGCGGTAAACTCATTTCTACCTGCATCCCTGGGCAAACACACAAAAACGTCCACCGCTAGCAGCACGCCTCGGAGAACTCACCAATGCTCCATTTAAACGGGCCATTTAAAGCCTCGCTTGTGGGCGTAATTTACATCAATGAATGTTTCTGATCAATAAACGCTTCCTTCAATAAGCAGTTTCTGACTAATTACCAATGAAGTGGCCACAGACTCCAATTAAACGGACAAATCAATACAGTAGAATTAAAATATACTGTAGTAAAAGAACCAAAAGGATAATCAGGTAAGAAGCAAAGAGCTTTAAACTCCCATTTAAAAAGATAACAGACAATGACACAATAGGGCTGCACAATTAATAAAAAAAACGAGATAATGATTATAGCTGCTGCAAGTAACTAATGAAAATAACAACTGTAGCATTTTATTGAGGTCTCATCAGTAACAACATATAATTTAAGCAGAATGCCACAAATGTGTTTTATATTTCACTTATATTCGGATGAAAAACTGAGTGCTGAAGAATCACCTGAAACTCAAAAGGAAGCGAAAGGTGTGTGAGTTATGATTCTTATCGTGCAACCTTATAACAATCAAATCAGAATTAGTGTTTTATGTAACCACCTTGTCATTTTGTAATTGACACTGTGTTTATCCTGAAGCATGACAGGACAGTCACAGACTCAATTAACCAATCTCACCAGTATTGTGTCAGACGACTGACTACAGAATGTGTTTTACAGAGGGATTTGGTCGTATTTTATGAAGTGGAAGACACCCTTTTATCAAGAGGCAATGGAAGGCAGTAAATTCTGATGCAACGCTGCATAAGTGCAGTTCTGCCTCTCAGGGAAAAGTACTTGACTGAACATCTGACAAAAGTACACTTAACATTGAAACCTCAGCCCTGCAGATTATAGGTAAAGAACAAGACAATGGATAGGAGGAATATACAGTAGTCAATTGTGTTTGTCTAAAAGGCCAATTTATTCAGAAAGGTCAACATGTCAAAAACAAGCTTTTGAACCATTCCTGCATCACTGATTGATAAGAGATAAGAGATTCCAGCAAGAGTCATGTTCTAGTTTCACTGATCGGAGACAAGCAGCTGCTCATGTGCTGCTTTAAAAATGGTTCACCCAAAAATTAAAATTGTCATTTACTCACCCTCAATTATTCAAAACCCATTTGACTTTCATTCTTCTGTTGAACACATAAGGAGATAGTTAGCAGAACTGTTTTTGTCCTACGATGAAAGTAAATGGTGACAAGCAATGTAAGACTCAAAAATGACATATAAAAGCACTTTTTTTTTTGATGCCATACAATTGTGTTGTGTGACGAATAGACCAAAATGGTTATTACTGAAAAGCTTTCCCTCTGTCACTTTAACATTTTTTTCCATATGGATATAGATGTATAAGCTATAAAATTTTATTTTCATATAAAATACTTATAATATAAAATACAATAATAAATATTTTATTATTGTAAAAATAATTAATATAAAACTATTTGTAACTAAAGCTTTTAAAAAACGATTGTTGGTCATTGAAATAAAGCTGAAATTTATAAAGCTGAAAGTAAATTTATAAACTGAAAATGTTGCCTTGACAGTTAAATTAAATAACAAAAATTAAACTGAAAATTTGTTAAAGCCAAATATAAATATATAAATAAGATCATAATAATGCTTAAACAAATTAATATGAAAACTGTAATATTTACCTAATATTTATTCAAAACCCATTTGACTTACATTCTTCCATGGAAGACATAGTTTGGAAAATTGAGATATTTTGTTTTGGAAAAAAATCTCTTATTTCTACCAAGGCTGCATCTATTTGATCAAAATACAGTAAAAAAAACAGTAATATTGTGAAATATTACTAAAATTTAAAATAACTTTTCTATATCTTAACATTTTAAAATGTAATGTACTGTATACTGCATGTACAAACACAAATAAGATTTGATTTTCAGTAAATAATAACTCAAATTACCTTCATTTTCTCAAAAATATGGCTTAATACTTTAAATATGTGACCCTGGACCACAAAACCAGTCATAAGTGTCAATTTTGTGAAATTTAAATGTGTACATCATCTGAAATCTGAATGGCTTGTTATGATAGGACAATATTTGGCTATTTGAAAATCTGGAATCTGAGGGTGCAAACAAAAAAAGAAAAATCGCCTTTAAAAGTTGTCCAAATGAAGTTCTTGAAGCATATTACTAATCAAAAATGAAGTTTTGATATTTACGGTAGGAAATTTACAAAATATCTTCATGAAACATGATCTTTACTTAATATCCTAATGATATTTGGCATAAAAGAAAAATCGATAATTTTGACCAATACAATGCATTGTTGGCTATTGCTACAAATATACCCCAGCTACTTATGACTGGTTTTGTGGTCCAGGGTCACATAACACATGAGTCATATAGAATTCTTTTATGGAGCTTCTTATTTGTCCTTTTTGGAGCTTATTGTTTTGAATTGCATCCATTTGCTATGTACGGAAGAGATCCACCTGGAAAATCTGCAAAATATTTCATATTGTACTCCACAATAAAAGCTATCAAACAGCTTCGCAGCAACATGAATAATTAATGCCAATTTTCATGTCTGGATGAACTACCAATTAAAAGTTCATTAAAAGAAGCAGTGGGCTTCGCAACAGACAGCTCTGGGATCAGTGCAGAGAGAGAGAGAGAGAGAGAGAGACACAAATCAATACGTGTTGCTTATAGTCCCCC
>NW_015505229.1:735965-745104 GCF_001515645.1 Sinocyclocheilus grahami
CATCTTTTCGGATAGTACAGAAGTTGATGTTTCGGGGTCAGCTGCTGGGCTGCAGTCATGGGCCATTACTGCTTGCAGTGCTCCGGATCCATCAGCCTCTAGATGCCCAGAGGGAGAGCGCAATATAAACAGATGGAGATTTAGGAACCATCAGGTCTCATTTTCTAGGAAGCCCTTTTGGCAATTCTTCAAAACAGTTATGAAATAAAACACACACACAAGACCACACACACACTTACTGACATTTTAGAAATAATCTGTTATCTGTAAAAAAAAAAATAAAAAAAAATAAAACCTTGGTGCACTAACAAGGGCAGTGAGGCCGCAACATTCAAAAATAAGACAGAGACCAGTTCGTGTCCAATTACGCTACTGAAGCCCGCCGCGGATTTCCATTATGATGCATGCGTTTCCTTTGTAGACAGATAACTGGAGTAATAAGTGACAGCGGCTAACAGTTTAAAGCACCTTGGATGTCTGTGAATTGTAAGGCAAATGATCACCTCTCTCTTCACCACTGCAAAAGAGAGAGAGAGGAGCCTGAAGAGCTACCTTCTTATGAGAAAAAGCAACGGGATGCATAAAAGCTCTAAGAGAAAGGCCTTAAAAGGAAGTTATGAAATATCTAGTGACTATTATATTATTCAAACATTACACTCCAAATCAAAGCAGTATATTCTAGTGCATGGCAAAATTGTGTCTGTGCAGCTTCAGCGAGGTACATCGCTCACCGTTTTATGCACTACCTGTGAGTGATGAGCTCCGCTGACACATCATCACACCCCATCCTATCAGTGCAGCATATGAGAATTTATAACTTAATAAGTGTAAGTATTAAAGAATAAGTAGGCTGTTTTCATACACGCATTTCTTTCTTTGCTTAAGTGAGGAATGCAGGGACAAATTGATACAAACTTACTACGGCCGCTAAGCTCATAAACAACACTGAGCAAAACATTTCTATTGTATTATGCGATGTAATACACGTACCTTAGTGGCTTGTAAACAAAGGTGTAAAACACTTTGAAAGTTTACCTGGTAATTTTATACCAAGCCAGTACATAATGTACTTGCATTCTTGATTTGGTCGGTTGATATACAAGTCACCAGGTCAGATTTTCAATATTAGGCTTGTTCTGTCTGTATTCAACCTATGTGATCTGCTGACGGACTGTGAGATTAATAAATCAGAGATGTTTGAGGACATTAAGACATGCAGGAAATTTGTTAGATGAAAGTAATTGTCAGTTTATTATTGACACAACGTGAGCATCTAATATTGAGAAACAAACAATGAAGCGGGCCAGTGAATGCCTGAGGTTGAGGAGGAATTGGCAGCGGTGACATTTCAAAGAATATGAATCATTCTCAGGCTGGGTGATAACAAAAAATGGATGCGCTTCTGAAAGGCGTCTGAGCGTTGGTTGAACAGGAACATTGCATTGGTTACCCCGCCTGAGTTTCTGACTCACTTCATTATTAAAGCCTGTATTGTTTATTGATTCCTAGATCTGAAACTTTTACTGAACATAATTTTGCTGGTATTTTTTCATAGAACTGGGACATTTATGGTTTATTGTAACTGTGTTGCCACAAAGTCGGAAATACACAAAACCTGTGAATTCGTTATTTCGGGATTCTCACACCTTTTTATCAATCAACTTCCATGACTTCCACAGTCATTTGTGATTAGTGGGTTACTTTTAAATCTGGAAAAAGGTACACACCCTGTGTGTGTGTGTGTGTGTGTGTGTGTGTGTGTGTGTGTGTGTGTGTGTGTGTGTGTGTGTGAGAAATATATTATCTAATTATAAAAGGATATATTACAAATCCTTTAAAAATCTAGTAGTGGATTTTTTAAATGAAAATGATTGTATAATTTTATATTCACATTTTATATATTAACACATTTTCAATATTTTCATAATGTACTCTACCATTCAAAAATATGGAGTCTGATTTTAAATGCTTTTTCAGACTGAATTTTCAGCAGCCATTACTCTAGTCTTGAGTGTCATTTTAATATGCTGATTTGGTGGTCGGACAACATCTCTTATCATCACCTTTGAATATTATTAATATTTTGGTGAAAACCATTTTTATGAATACAAAGTTAAAAAGAATTGCATTTATTTTCCATTATAAATATTTTGTAACATAAAATGTCTTTGCTTTTGGTCAATGTAATGCATCTGAATAAAAGTATTAATTTATATTAAAAAAATAAATAAATCTGACCCCAAACTTCAAACTGTGATGCATTTAATACGTTCATAATAATATATTTATAGCAACATATTTATGAATATATTGTTAACATACTCATAATGTACTTTTGGAATGCAAGCAGTTAAGTTACCATTAATCTTTCACACTTGGAAATCAAATTTTAAAAATTCCCTGATATTTGAATGAATTGTAATATATTTTTAAAAAATCACATTTTTTCAGTTATGTGAACCCCTGTGTGTGCATGGGAGTAAAGGAGTGTGCAAACAGCAGGGGAGATAACCATGTAGTTTTTTCATGTTATATTGCGGGGGAGAAATGTGACCAATTCTGCACTTCCTGTCTGGAAGTGTAGTGGGAGGGATCCAGCACTTGGAATATGTGGGGAGAGGAGGAAGCATGGCTATGTCTCTCTCTCTCTCGGTCCTGCCCACTCTCTCTGCTTGTATGCCACCGGAGTGCTGCTGGCTCTGACTGGCATCAGCTCAAGGTCATTGAAAGACATCTGAAAGACTGGGCTACAGACAGGACTCGGCCTGGGCCAAAGCTGGCATGCTAAATGACTAGAGATTCAGAGCTATCCGCCGTGAGCCGTGCATCTCGCTTACCAGCAGACGGGCTCAGCTGAGGCCACTGCTGCGAGCTATCAGTCTTGAGATTCCCCCTGAAGAGGATGGATATTGATATTTCAAATTCTCCTCTGTGTTGTCAGCGGCCTTGCATTAAGAGTTATCTCTGACAACAGTGAGGGCACAACACAACAGACACAGGGTGCTAAGAACCAGAACTAAGAGTGGAGAGACAACTGCAGTGTCTAAATAGAACGAGTGAGAGAGAAAAATATGATAAAAAGTACTAAAATGTAGCTATGTTAAATGGTAAATAGCATTTTTTACTTAAAACTTTGATTAGCTTATGTCAAAGATTTTTTTAATCTTTCTCATTAATATGAATTAGACTTTCTTACCTCAATCGGAATTAGAATTTGGTTTAATAGAAATTGTGTGTGATGATCTAACGGAAAATTTGAAAAAAAAATAATACAAAAATCAACTCAAATTATCCATGTCAGTCCTATATAACAACAGCAATATCTACAAATATAAATCTAAATAACACTAGTCATTAATACAGTACTAGTCATAAGTTTGCAATATTAAAAATTTGTTTTTTGAAAGAAGTCTCTTAAACGGTTCTTGTAAACTCTAATAATATTTTACATTATTACTTTACTGTATTTTTCATTAAATAAATGCAGCCTAGGTGAGCACAAGAAACTTCTTTCAAAAACATCAAATCTGAATTATTCCCAATTTCTGACCAAATACTTATTTTATTTATAATGATTTATATTTATTAAAAATAAATACTGCAACATTCTTTAAAGTAGCTAAGAATATCTATAATATAATCTCAATGGACCATAGTATTGCCATCCAATGCTATAACTAACAATACCTATATTACTACAGTACTTGTTTGTAAGGTAAGAAACAGAGTTTAAGGAAACAGAAGAGGCAGAGAGAGAAGAGGGAGACAGAATAAAATAGGACTGGTGCATAGGATGTGGTCTGGCTGTCAGCACTTGTTTTGAGTCTTGCTCAGATTTGTATTTGGACTGGGTCCTTTTCTGCCAAAGGAAGTGCTTATCATCCTTGGTTCTGAAAAAAAGTCCTCAAGCACCGAGTGCCGGCTTTGAAAATCTGCCTGAATAAGCTACCTGACAGCAGGCTGACAAAATGCATTCACCAAACCTCGTGAATTGCTTCAAAACTAAGGAACCTCGTGTTCTTTGACTGTTGATAACATTTGGACTGGATCTTTTGCTGCCGGTGGCGGCAAAATCTCGGCCAAGACACCTAAACTCTCCAGAAACTTTGACAACATTTTTACCTGCAATGTATTTCTAATTTTCACATATTAAGAGGCTTTCACATATTGACAGACTGCAAGGAGTTCACAGTTATTCTTCACTGAACTATAAACTGTGATGAAATTTAAAAACGCACACTCACACACACAAACAGAATTACATTTGTACCCCACACACAGGGTTTTCAAAATGCGTTTTGTCCACACTAAAAATGATCACTGGTTTACACTGGTCAAGTGCAAGACATTCGAAACAGGACTTGTCCAACATTTTGAATCAATGTGTTGCACTTGTTTAGCTGTGCTGATGGCATTGTCATTGTAATAAACCAGTCACATAAGATCAGCAAGAAGCAATTACATGGCTAGCTTCATTAATTACAAATTAGCATTGGAGAGCGTTTTACAAAGTCTTTGTTATGGTGGTGAAATAAAGCATAAACATAAAAAAAAATCTGTGCAGTTTCAAACAAAAATGTACTAGTGTGGACATGGACTGAGACGTTGCGGAAATCTCTTCTGAAAAGAGGAGATGGGAGATTGTCACAGTGCTTTTCCTCAGGCGAAGCTAGACTTAAGCAAAAGTCTTGGTTTGGTCTCCATTTTATCTCTTGCTCTCTGGAAAAAAAAAAAACTGTAATACTTTGGAAGAGCTGCACAAGCGCACACACAGTCCTCAAACAAAACTTGCCTCAGCAGAGCAGCTGTCAGTGAAGCATGTCTCAAACCGGCGTTTATCCACCGTTCTGAAATCCAGAGTAGCAGTTTTTAAAAGTGATGCGAGCAGGGCAGCCAGACAAACAGCAAAAATAAACACACACAAATTGAGCTGGCCCTGCAGATTTCTCTATTCCGCTGATCGGAGGTAACAAATAATGCTAGCAAAAACGAAACAAACAAAATGTCAATGAGACCACTGAATTTTTTCCCTGATGCCTGGTCCCCTCGGTTTCATCTGTTTGTAAGATAGTAGGGGATGTTGGCAAAAAAACGAAGGCGAATGCAAATGATCTGATGCAATGAATTACTCATCACATGTAAAACAACCGCAAACATAATTTATTAGAGATTAAGTTGCTCTTCCACAGGGGGGACACTCTCTTGGTGCAGGAAAGATGCACTGCCATGGTGAGGCGAGGAGGAGAGGCATACGGTTGGAAAGGCAGGGGGTAAGACAGCGAGATATGGCAACAGGACGACTGAGGAGGAGGAAGTCGACTTCTCAACCCAGCGTGTGGTTGAGGGGCGTGGGGCTTCGATGGCATTGTGGTTACGCTTGAGCGCGCCCCACAGCAGGAAGCACCCGCTGGAGAGCCCAGCAAAACATCAAAACAGAGTGAAATATGCTGGAGAGGACGTCCAAACGCCACTGTCGCAGAGAGATAACACAGACATATGCATACACCAAAAGAGTCACTCTTTTTCAGACAAAACAAACAGACATCAGTCACTTCAGACACTCCGAGAGATTTCTACTGCAAGTCACAATTTACAAACCCAGAGGAAAAGTTTTTTTGCTCAGAAGTTGCTCTTTATCATTTGCTATTTCAGATGCTTTTTTTTTTCTTCGTTAAATTCCCTAGGAGAATACCCTGCATGAAAAATACTTGTATTCATATTGAAAAAATGAACTCTTGACTGAAGAATGACAACTTTATAAAATGTGAGACATTAAGAGGAGACAGTCTAGAGGAGATACATGAGATCTAATTCTAAGGGAAAAGGCTGAAAAGCAAAATACTTGAACAAAACTGGACAATTTTGGTGGACATCTCATGATTCAGGAAAGGGAAAATGTTACTTCCGTGGCCGTTTGCCACAAATACACCAGAGATGGACTGTGCTGAAAATAGGTCAAATAGTTCCTGCTCTCCGGAACCAGGTAGAATTAGGAAAAGGAGGAAGAGAGGAGAGAGAGAGATGGCCAGCGATAGAAAGAAACAGGATAAAGCAAAAGAGTGGGAGAGGTTTAGACAGAAAAGTTAAAGAAACTCAGACAGAAGAGGAAAGAAAAGGAGTGAAAAAACAAGAGAAGAGAAGATGCAAGAAGGTGCTAAAACAGAAGAGGTTTGTTTGTTTGTTTGAAGATGCGAGAAAAGAAGAGGTTCGAGAAGAGGTGCAAAACGATTTGAGATCTCTGAAGACGAGCAGAACAGACAAGAAGAGACAAGGACAAACATGGATGCAAACAGAAAGAGAAGACATGAGACACGAAAATTACATGAAAATGAGAAGAGATGAAGATGAGAAGAGAATAAGACAATAAGAATAAAGCAGAGACTAGATGAGACTCAATGATAGAACCATAGGTTTTTTAAACTACCTTACTATACCTTTTGAATTCCTTGATATATGAAAATGATAATCAAACAGTACCAAAGTATGCACCCTGATATACCATCACTTCACCACAGTACCACCACAACACTTATTCGAAAGAGGAAGAGAGGAGAGGAGGAGGAGGAGACTGGTCTGCCTCACTTGCATTCATCTGGGAGCCTCGAGCGCACTGGCACAGGTGTTCAGACAGGGACAATTCAGCTCCAAACATGAGTAATGAGTACTCAGGGGGAGTGTGTGCAGGGACACAACACACACACACACACACACACACACACACAAGCACTGAGACGGCAGCACACATTTGTGTTGTTTTCATACTTCTGTTCTCTTGGTGCGGTGCTGGCAAGAGTCACTGCAGATCCCTGCAGGTTCACCCTGAGCCAAGGCAGCCCTTGTATATTTACCAAAACAGCAAGACTGAGCCTGAATCAGTTGGATTAGAAAGCGAAAAACATTTCTAAAACTTTCATGAAACCTCTAGTAACCACGGCCTTGTTGCAAGGTTGTTCTACACAGCTCTTTTTTAGTGTAAATGGCAAAAAAGATGAACAAGATGATCTGGCCAACACAAAAACGTTGTGGTCCCGTGGGCAGCAGTGAGGAAATAAAGGGCACCTGCGATTGTATGTGTGATCCGAAAGAGAAAGGCGAGGCGACAGATTGCTCCCAAATCCAATTAGGCCTGTGCTCCTTTTCCTCGCGAGCCTAGCGCACAGCGCTCTCGCTGAGAGGGTAGAGAGAAGGCGGAGGAAAGGGGGTTTTGGAGAGATAATGACTCAGACTGGAGAAAGACAGGAGAGTTAGAGAGAGGCTCTGTGTCAGCACCAAAAACCTTCACGCCTAGCAGCCCTGAAAACCCTCTTCAACGCCTGCAAGAGGAGCAGCTGGCTTCAAGTTCGGTCAGCACAAAAGCCGGGATCACTCTGGCTTTTAAACAGACAAAGTGAGAGCTAGGAGGAGCAAAGAGCACCTATCAAAGGCCTTTACAACATTGCTACGCTAGTTAAGATAGACCATGTTTGGATCCAGAGTCAACAACTAAGCGAGTACCACTGACGTGAAAGGGAATGCTAACGCTAACACATAGCTTTCTGCAGATAATACAGATCACATTGAGCATCGGTGCTCCTTTAGATAACAAAGAGTTCAAATTAGTGGTTGATCAATGTGTACTTTTTGATGGCTAATAGCAATGCTGGTCTCTGGAAAGGGTGGCCAACAGCCAGTATTAAGCCAATAATATAAAATCATAAAGGCAGCAAATAACATGCAGCAATGAATAATTTAATATTTATTAAATTAATCAATATGAAAAATCATTTAAACTTGAAAATAAATCTGTAAAATAAAAAGCTTGTACTTTAGGTAGATACTTTCAATTCTATAATTAAATTATATCCTAATATTTTTCACAGATTAAGATTTTTTTTTTTTAAAACATGACAAAAAGGAAGTAAACACTGTAACCAACAGTGCACGGACCTAACTGTGCGCTTTGGGAATAATATTTTCTTAAATAAAGTGCATCTGTTTGCAGTGCTGTCAAAATAAAATTCCCGCTTTCAACATTTATTAGCCAATGCCACTAATTAAAATACCAAAGAGTGGCCGATATAATCGGCCTTGGTGACATATCAGTCGAGCACTAGTTCACATCTGGGTTATGATGTTATCTAATCCAGTCTTCTCTCCTTTTTTTCTTCTCCACGCTTGCCACTGTATTGTTAAATAAAAGTGTACTATTTATTTGGTCTTAATGTTTACATGAGCATCTCACTCTCCAAAGTTATTTGCTCATGGGCCGTTGAGTCGAAACAGAATAGTATTGCTCATTAAATTTCTTTAATGTCCCAGCATGAATATTAATGTCTATCTGACTTTTCAGTGCAGATATATAATAAGTCCAAATAAATGGTCAGCATCTCGCTTCAACACAGTGTGAAAAAACCCTGTAAGGTCAGCCATAACTCAAGTCTAGCATCTGTGAGGGGTACAGAGGAATCATAGAGCCCCTCTCTATATTTCACTAACAGATCATCGGCTTCTGTTAGGATGTCATTCTGAGTGACTTACAATCCTTCGGCCAAGACCTGGGCTTCACTCAAATGCTTTAGATCTCTTCCCTCTCTCAATTTTAGCCCTTGTTTTCCACAAGGACACTGAGAATTTGTTGTAGTGGTCAGAATAGAAGCAAAACATTGCATTTTGCACAGCATTTCATATATATGAAATGCTGTGCAAAATGCAAATAATATATATATATACACACACACTGTATATATTACCGTGCGTTTCAAACACAACTCTGTTTTTCTGTTTTTGCAGCTTCAACCCTTCTATATGCCTACACATATATACAAACATACGTTACTGGTTCGATTTTAGAGAATTAATAATCAGTAACTGCTTTAATTGATTCAGTTCACGTAATAAAGGATTTGTCTGACTGATTCAAACAGTACCTGCTGAGTTTTGAGTCTCTTTTGGAATGACTTATTAAAAGAATCAGAGTCGTTCGTTCTTAAATCGGGCTACACTGGTCACGCATTTTAGCCACCATTTTAGCACGCAACTCAAACTCAATACAAAGATGTTTTCCTGACACTGCCTTTACACTGTCATTATATTCAAAACTTTATTTTGTCTGCCATGGCAGTGGTGATTCAGCAGCGTATAAAAAAAATATATATATATA
>NW_015505229.1:745645-791146 GCF_001515645.1 Sinocyclocheilus grahami
TATATATATATATATATATATATATATATATATATATATATATTTCCATCCCCATGACAAAGGAAGCCATTGAAGCCATTCACTGTAGCCATTTCTCCCTTGCCTATTTGCATCAAACAGCACAAGTCATTTAACACTCACGTTATCATATACTAGCCAGTCTCTTGTCTCGTCATCAGTAAAATACCACGGTCGCACAAAAACTATTTTGATTTTGATTTTTGATTGAATTACAATGAGGTAAAACTGATTAGAAAACAGCCAACCAATGACAGCCGTTCTTTAGCAGACTGTAAAGACGGTCTCTTGATTTGCTCACATTGATGACAGATAAGACAAACATTCTCACATTGCAAATTAAATCAAAAGGATTATTCAATTACTAAAATCAACCATCCAGCTGAACAGTAACTCAAATAAGGCATTTACAGGTCAATTTTACTTGCATTTGGCACTTGGTGCATGTTCATTTTGAACCCTGTCTGAGATCTTTCTACAAATCCCTTTGTTACTCCTACAAAACCTGCCGTAAAATACATAACATCAAACCAAACACACAAAAAGAACAAAGAGCATGATGGTGAGGTTGTTAGTGGAAGTTCTGAGGCCAGGCGACTGATATCACCATTTTCGACTCGGATGCTGAGAATCTTCCCAGTTTTTTCCTTTTAATCTTCTCCATCCCTATCTTCCACTTTTTTCTTCTATCTTACGAAAGAGCCCATATTTTAACGGACATACTTTAAGCGAATCAAGTGTATCACTGCAGGCGAGAAGGAAAGCTAATGCCATTGACTGCAGGACGCACCATGAAAATTAACTACTGCTTTCATGAGGACAAGCTTGCACTTCCTCTGTTCTCGCACGGCGGCACCGTCCGCCACTGAAGTGGGACAGCTCACAGCCAGCCCCCGACTCCACAGGAAATCAAGCACTGACGAAAGAGACGTATCGTATACAACCTACAAATACACCCCAAAAACACCCATTCGCTCTCTGCTTGTGCCTTTGTAGCATTTTCATTCCTGCAGCGGTGGTGAGAAGCCTGTGACATGCACTATTGATTTCAGCTTCCGTCAGCACAGTCATATGACAAGATGTATGAAAACACTCAGACGGATAGTGGCTGTCACTTTTTCATCTCTCTTTGTGCCAGTGTGCACACTCTCTCTCTCTCACTCTCTCCTAGAGCCAACAACTCAAACAGAGTCACATTCATCAATCAATCAATCAATAATTTTATTTCGGTCCTCACAGACAACTTTTCACAAAATAAATAAATAAACAATTACCAAAAAAGGCGTAGGCTGAAGCCTTGCTTATTATGCCTACCCTTTATACATAATTAACTGATGAGCGACACTTTTCACTAAGAAATACAAGATAAACAGGTTACATAAACATTACCCCAAATGTACATACATAATTCAAAACAACCTAACAAAAATACACATTACAACTATTACTTCAGTATTTTAACAATACATTCACAATTATTGATACTGAGTCATATAATTATTTATCACCTTATTTTTATACATTTTCTTGAATTTGCAGAGTGAATTACAATTTTAATTCCTTATCACAATTATTCCATAGATTTACCCCTTTAAACATATACAATCCTCTTAGATTATACTGACTTTCTCTTATTTTGAACACAAAGATCTCATCTACTAAAACACAGAGAGACGTCGCACCTGTATTAATATTTTATGCTGATGTGTGCAGATCCTGGCTGTAATTAAAACTACCTAGCAAAGTGAATTCACATTATCTCTGTTTGAGTCCCAACAGTCACCACGTGTGTGTTTGCGCAAGTGAGAGAAAAGATCAGGAGCCGTGTGCCCCGATGCTGCGCTTTTCCACCTGGGAGGAAGGAGGGGCTGGAACCGCAGCTGCTCCTATCTAAAACAAACACCTGCAGTTTGACAGCCTGGGTGTCTCCTGCACCCGTGGAACATTAACATCCTCCTAACTCATTTATGAGCCAAAGATAAAACTCCAAGCCTTCTCAGAGCATCCAAACAACACAAAGGGCAGCACCTGCGTCTTGCATTCCCTCAGCGCGTTACAAGAATATCTACCAATCGCTCAATTAAAATAGGCTCTGCTGGTATCAGATCGGCACGTGTTCGATCCTACCCAGACGAGCGGAGGGGATCAAATGCCCGCGAGTTACGTAAGAATAAGTCTGTAGAAATGGCTGTTTTTCTTCCACTGACAGCTGGAAGAAACAAAAAAGCAGTATCTGTAAAAGCATCAAATTTAGCCATATTCTCCACTGCAGCCTAACCACGCAAACAGTGACATAACTTCTTAAGAAAATGCTTTGGGGGAAAAGTGGAGAGCTGCAGTTCCAAGGAAACCTCTCAAAATTGTTCCAAGTTTAGCAATAGCAGCTAAATAATATAACTGCATACCATGCATAGGGGGCCACATGTTTAAATAGTTATGTAGACATTGTGTAAAGGTTCAGACAAGGAACTACAGAGGCAATATGATGTATTTGTACTTCAAATTTAAAAGAAAATGGTTTATAAGTTGTTTTATGGGGCTTGACCTTACATTTGAAATCTCCACTCCACATGCTACTGAGAATGTCAGAGAAAAATACTGGTTAGCAAGCTAAAAGTCACATTCAGTTTGGTAGGTTGCCTTTCTGTAATAGTAGCAAAAATCTAAAAGCTGTTAAATATTTTTTGTGCAGCCCAGTCCAACAATCATCTGAGCCAATTTTTATAAGAATTGGACAAAAGTAGTAGCAGTGAAAAGAAAAACAATTACATTCCAAGGCAGCCAATCATCAGAAGAAAAAAAATAGATTTTTTTTCCCAGACAAGATAGTTGAAAAATTATGAATAAAAGAAAAGATTATGAAAAAAGAAACTATTAAACTGGTAGTAGTTAAGGTTATCGTTTGGGTTTTTTGCCAAATCGATACTTTTAAAACAGTTCTGGTGCCTAAACGGTGCCTGAACCGATATTTATTAAAGAATAGAGAATGCTAGTGTTAGAAGCTCTTTTTTTCTTTAAAAATAAAACAAGTAGTTAGAATAGAAATAGAATACAGAGTGGAAATGTTAGAGGATCAAGTTTTTTTTATTAAAACAAACAAGCAGATAAAATTAGAAGTAGCATTAGAATAGAGAGTGCTAGAGTTAGAGGGTCAAATGAAGATGAAAGAGGATGTGTTTTCAGCTGTTTCTTGAAAATATTAAGGACTCAGCAGCTTGGATTGAGTTGGGCAGGTCATTCCACCAGGAGGGAACAGTTAATGTAGAAGTCCATGAAAGTATTATCATAGGTAGAATG
The DNA here is from genome assembly GCF_001515645.1 of Sinocyclocheilus grahami. NCBI lineage: Eukaryota > Metazoa > Chordata > Actinopteri > Cypriniformes > Cyprinidae > Sinocyclocheilus > Sinocyclocheilus grahami. Next base: position 748,961 of record NW_015505229.1, read on the forward strand.
CAAAATGTTTCAATACAAGCATTTCAGTCAAATGTAATTTATGCAATATTTCAAACCTTTAACCCACTTGGGAAAATCAACCCATGGCAACAGTTTAAAAGTAGCCAAATTCTGTGGGAAAAGCGCGGACTTGGCAACCCTGCATCCAACAAGAGCTACCGGAGTCAGCTTTGACTGATCACAGATCGAGAATCAGGAGAGATGACGGACAAGACCATGCTGGAGTATTTGCTGCTCAACAGATCCTGAACTCATTGACAAAAATCTGATCTTGTAAGATGTGCTCCCTTTACACAGAGTGCGTGTGATCGCGAAGTCGAAAGTGAAAGTAAACAGCGCAAACGCTCATTCAAAAATATTTAAAATGCACCGCATACTTAGAACGGCTCCCTGATGCACCAAAATTATATACAATATTAGAATGTTTTTGGAGGCAATGGTCAGAGATTCAGCGGGAGCGAGATTAAGAAAACAGCCGAATCCCGGACATTTTGAGCAATTAAGAAATCTCGGCCGGACGCATTTTTGTAGGTCCAAAAAGAGGACATGTCCGGGCAAAAGAGGACGTATGGTCACCCTAATTTATAATCTATTGCTAATCGATGTATTCTTTTTAAAGTAGCATATGGAATATATTTTCTGCCTCATTCTGTGACAAGAAGCCTCATCAGATCACAAAAGGAAGCATTTGACTGGTGTTGTGGAGTAAAAAGGTTATAATGTTTTCTTTTGTTGGACAACAGGTTTAGAAATGTAAATACAAGGGAGGTTTCGCTTCAGGCATTTTAATTTAAGCATGTTTAGCTTAGTTAACGGAAGGCTACCTGCTGCCATCAGAGAAAGTAATCACTGCATTCACGCGCTCCTCGGATGCTCTCATTTCCTGAGTTGTGCTTTTAAGTCGGAATGTGAAAACAACATGGACACTCTTGTTACTACAAAGATGTGTTGGATTTGTATTATTAGAGCTTTCCGACTCAGTGTGGAAATTATTTTTCACGTGCGGTGCCAGTGATGATGCTTCTTACGTCCGTTTCGGAGAACCGGAGGAAATATTTCAATCGATCGCTCAGGCATGGCACCGAAATGAGGCACCGTAATCTGCTTTCCAATTCGGTTCTAGTACATACTGGTTAAATAGGTACCGGTGCCATATTGGTACCGGGTTTCGGTACCCAACCCTAGTAGTAGTGTTTGTTAAGGGCCTATTTAGGACCACCAACTATCATTATTTCTTGATGTACGATTAATACGCCTGCCTGAGATTCCCACCTAAATGAATAAGAAAACGAACAGATACAATAGATCAGGGCTCTTCAAATCCAGTCTTGGATGGCCAACGTCCTGTAGACTTCAGTACTAATCTCAATTTAACAATTTTCTGTAATTTGTAAGTAATTCTTAAGACATGATTTTCTAGTTTGGGGAGGTTTTCTTAGGGTTAGAGATAAACTAAATAGTTGAAGAGCCATGCAATAAATTAGTTGTAGGGCAGAGGTGGACAACTTTGTCCCCCAAGTTCCACTGTCCCCAGAGTTTTACTCCAACCCTAATCAAACACATCTGAATAATCTAACCAAAACCTTTTAGAATTACAGACAGGTGTGATTGATTAGGACTGGTGCTAAACTCTGCAGGACAGAGCTGCCTAATTCTGTTTCCAATCAATGCTTGTTCCCTATAAACACAATGGCATAAAAAATATGAAGAAGCATGCCATAAACATGTCTGCTGCAAGTATCAGGCCAGATTCTCCAAGACTCATATAAGCATGGCCTTGCTGATCTAGACCTTTGCAGTGGAGTCTTGGCAGTGTGCTGTACCCGGCTCAGAGTTCTATTAAAGCCGCTGATTGGCTCTCTCTTTCGGCCGTCCTGTCACCACAGAAGGTCAGACAGAGTATTTCCACAGATCAAGCCGGAAAGATGAGATGTATGCTGCTTCTTTCCAAGATGCCGAGGGAGCTGCCAGCAGCTTGCGGCGTGATCCAATCGTCGCAGGTCATCAGACAATGACTTTACTCCAAGTTGTACAAATGGCAAGCTGGCTGAGACAAGGTTTAGAGTCCACTTCAATGAAACATGGAGTATGGACTTGCCCTACAGCGGCAAAAGGTTAGAGCAACATATACTGGGGATATATGCCCTTAAAAACATGCTATGGTAAGGTGTACCTAAAGGAGGACAGGAATGAGTTATGTTTGCTGCTTCCATGTAGTTAGCTTCTTTTCAGCACAGCGAGTTCAGTGCAGCACAAAGCCCGAGGTCAGTGAGTGACAGTGCTGCAAGGCCTACACAATAAGTCTTTTTTAATAATAGCGTGGCATGGATGTTCCAGAGACTTCTCTGGGTTTTCAAAACACTGGCTGAGAATGTTTGGAAAGACGAAGGACAGGATTCCAACACGATGCTTTCAGACTACGCTACATTCAATCGCTCGCCCAGAGAGGCGGGTTCTGTCTTGCGGTCTACTGGAAGTAATCCATCTTGTAGTGTGCCATTGTAAACACAGTGATTACATCCATTCACTGGCATTCACTTCTAAAGAAAGACATGCATCATACAAGGGAACAGTCACGATCCATCGCTCGGTAACATACGGCCATGCATACGCCTACACATGCTCGTACCCAATCACCATGTGCTCCCGGTTCAGCCAATAGCCAGTTGTCAGCTCGCCGGCACCCAGCGCAGGCAATTAGAAGGAAAGCTGGAGGACAACGTCCTAGAATCCCTCTCTCTCTGGAGCTGGAGCAATTTAATTGAGACTGAATCTCAGGGACTAGCCCACTTCTCGCAGACGGTCAGCAAATATGAGCAGGGTCCCAAAGCTCCACCAGCACCAGGCTCATAACACCAAGCAATCAGCCGCACTGAGAAGAGAAAATACACTCTATTTGTGGGCGAGAGCGTGCATTTATAACTATGACTTTGCATGTATAAGTTAAAGGGATAGTTCACAGTTCTGTCATCATTTACTCTGATGTTCCAAACCTGTTTGAATTTCTGTCTTCTGTGGAACACAAAAGAAAATACTAAAGCCGTTTTTGTCCTAAACATCGACACAAATTTAAATTTTTCTAAAAATCTACTATAGTGTTCCACAGAAGGAAGACATATGTTGCATATGTTATTAGGATTAATAAATGATGACAAAATCTTATTTTAGGGGGTTACTAATGTGTGCATACTTGTTCTGAACTTCATGATTCAGAAATACATCCGAGCAGAACTACAGCTGTGCTGTGTGTGCGTGTGGAAGAGCATCCAGTGTTATTCCTGTGCAGATTGGCCAGAGCTGACCCCTGGGAGAGACTGGTGCCATCTGACCAGCTGGCGAGAGAGAGACACTGACAGGGCCCATCTTACCTCCAAATGCAGCTCTTTCCTGTTGTCTCGTCCCTTTCTTTTTCCCTCATCCCTCCCTGCTGCTCATCACAATGACGCTAATGATGAATGCTGGGTAATTAACGTTTAAATTAAGTTAAGCATTTGCATGGCATTCTGGCTTGAAGATTGGCACGCTCCTTGAGAAGCCACATCGAGACAAAAAAAGACAAAAAGAAAGCTGAATCTCGTGAAATAAAAGACTAAGACAGATCTAACAGCTGTGGTCCACTTAGTGACGCGTTTTCAATGTTCCGCTTTGCTCCCCTAACAACAGCAGCGATGCAAAAAAAAAAGAGAATGCCTTTGCTTTCCCCCAAGCTTGATGTTCTTAGGTCACAGCACGAAATCCTAAGTTATGCATCTATTCCAGATCAGCAACCCAATTTATTTAGCTCTGGGATAACGCTGTGCCTTCTCTGAAAAGGCCAGCATAAATCTCAGCCTGCTTTTACAGACCTACCCTTATTTGTCACTGCTGTCTTTCTGCTTTATCCTTTTCTTGTGTACTCCAGCATGCTGAAGCTAAACTCTGAATCTCTTTTTCTCTCTAAGACTCTGAGTCAACGGTCAAGCTCTACACGTTACGAAATCCATCTGGTAGGGCAGCGCACTAACTATGCCAAGGTCGTTGCTTTGGTTGACAAACACACACGTACTGACAAAATGTATACTGTGAATACGCAAACATACAAGTAAAGACAGTACAAGCAACCTTGTGTGCAGATTGAGATTCACATTACATGAATAGTGTAATTCAACTCATTCTGTGATGTACTGACACTGACATTGTATGACACATATGGTGATGTGATTAAGTCTAAACTAAACTGTTTTGCACTCAGAGATAAGCCAGACTGCTAGCGAATTCAATGCTACAATATCATTCTGATGTAATTTTGATGAAATCCCTCTTTTTTGGAGCAGCAGAGTTTTGAAGGCAATCTGCCAGACATATCACAAGGTCTGGAAGGTTTTCAAATGTCATATCATACCTATGAAAGAGTTGAGTCATAATGTGGACGGCTTAGATTTAATGTTTGGTTTATATTTGTCATTCTGCCTCATATTTCTATTATATTCCTGCTCTTCGAATGCCATACTCACCTTGCGCAGCTCTTCATGCATAAAGGAGTTTAATTTTCAACTCGTTTTTCCTTTGCGTTCAATTTTATGGAGCGCTAGAATCCAGAAAATTGATATGCAAATATTCAAAGGTTCCGATTCCCTGATTCGCCAATCTGTTACACTGAAAGAGCCCAATCTCAAGCAAGGAGTTACTTCTAAGGAAAGTAAATCAGGGCACGCAGGTAGGCCTACTGACAGATATTCCACTTGTGCGCTGACGAATAATTGAACTGTTCTATATTCATCACTGCCCCAGAGACACAATTAAATCTCTTATCTCAATGTTTGTGTTCCTACAAACACATTAGCAGCTTTTTCCATGGGAACGACAGAAAATCCTGCTTTATGCTCTAGAAGTGTTAAGGACTATGCAGCCATTGAACACCTCATTGAGCCTTATGGAAAAGATTAATAAGAAATGCAGCTACATTACATTAAACTAATCAAGCAGATAGATCACTAGAAATGTACCATAAAGGTCAATGAAATACTGATGAAGGGAAATGGCTATATTGAGACTTGTGCTTGGAAAAATCACAGGCTCTGTTATAGGTTAGTGATTTAGCAAAGCATCACTATTATTTTTATTCATCCAGAACTACAACACATAACTCACTCTGCTACTGTTTGTGCTAAAGTCGTGAATGATAGCTTTTTGAGGACAAGGGATCTATGACTTTTATTAAAGATTGGATGCACTATGTATGCCTGCCTGGTGACAAAACAGCAAAAAAAATCCCTTAGACTTAAATTGAAAAGGAGTCAGAGGGTTCATACATCCATATCAAAATGTCAGAGAAACCTGAGGGAGACTCAGACCAGCAAGAAAACATTCTGAAATACCCTAGAAACTTCATAGACACACCCTAGCAACCAGCCAGAATACCTTATCAACCAAAGAGAAATATGCCTTTACAAAATCTCTTCTTGGGCCACTAAAGCACCTGCCATCTCAATACTCCGTATATTATAAAAACATTCAAGCAGGTTCTTTAGAATTACCATACACAATTTCAAGAAATCTAGGAAGATTATTCTTATTGCAACAAAAACATCCAGATTTATATCAGAATCACTTCTTAAATAGATGCAACACTCATCGCCTTGCTCAGCAGACACTTTCATTCATTTAGGTGTCCTAAAAGTAGGGTCATCATGCATGTTAAACTCATACTGATGGAACAAATAAAAGAAAGCTGGAAAAACAAAAACAAGCTATCAGCTCTTAATGGATGAATGTGTACTCGATAAGGGAAGATTCATTGCCAACCTGAAATGACACTCTCTGCCTTTCATTGCCAGTCTGCATGATCCAATCTGACTGTAATTTATCACATATCATCTAAAACATTCCACTTGTGCACTAACAAATAACTGAGCTGCTCCATATTCATCACTGCCCGAGACACAATTAGATCACTCACTCTTATCTCAATGTTTGTGCTCCCAAAATACATTAACAGCTTTTTTTCCATGGGAGCAATGGAACATCTAATGCTTTATGCTTTTGAAGTCTTACACACCAAGCAGTCATCATTGAAGAGAACAGATAAGATCAATAGAAATGCGCCTTAAAGGTCAATGAAATATTGATGAAGGAAAATAGCTATATTACGGCTCATGCTGAGAAACCGTAAATACATGATTCGCAGTCTTTATTGTTCATATATTAATGCAAACATTCAAAATAGTTCGAAAGATGCTGTTGATCTCGTTGAAGTGTCCCAAATAAAGATTCATCGTTAAGAAAACGGGGAAAGAAAGGCAAACTTGTACTACGTAAGGACATACGTCGCGTTGCCAACCTGATTTAAGACACTCTCAGACTGTCACTGACGCTGTGAATTCTGCAAACTGATAGTAATTGATAACATATGATCCGAGACACTGATCTAAGTGACAGACCGCTCCAGGCGTTTCTTCTCATGCGGTGACATTCCAAGTTGTCCGATCTGCCTTACCTTTCCCAGCCAGGATGCCGCACTGCCCGGAGAGCACCAGGAAAAGCATCGCTGTTATCACGCACATCTTCATGATGAGCCCAACACTTCGACCAGAACGCGATGACCTAATTCTTCCTCTGTTAATCTGAACAAACACCACTCTCTGGCTTTATCTGTCCTTGAACGACGGTGAACTGAAGTCTCGCTAGTGAACTCCCAGCAGCGCGAGACGCGGTCCGAGCGCACGGGGTTACGCGGTCTGTGTGTCTGCGCGTTGCGCGAGTTAAACCCCCAGGATCGGGCTGCAACGTCACTCCCCGAGCAATTAATCTTCACCTATGATAAGCATTTATTTACGCCCTTTCTAAATGCTATTCTGGTAGAGGTTTTATTTGATATTTTCATGTTTTGAATGTGATATTAGGAATTGATTTACATTTGTGTTACTGGTCGTTTTTAAACTGTTTCTTTCTTTTTATTTTCTCAGACTTTGGAAGCCTAGAATAAATACAGAGTATGATTTTGTCCAAACATCCTTCTCATTAATTATTGATATTGTCATTATCTTAATCCAGTGACAAGACTTCTCCAAAGGTGGGCAGCTGCTGTTCTGTGCCTTCTGGGCACATTAAAAATTAATAACAATAACAAAAACAGCAGTGCTGGGAATTTTTCTTTATGGTTCATATAATCATGTTTGCATTTCATTGCCTATGATAAAATTATGACAGAATGTTCTAAAGCAGCTGTAAATCCTATAATGTACAAAACTTTCAAACACAGTAAAAAAAAATTCATTCAAAAATGTTATTCACCACTTTGTGACGCTTTTTATAAGTATTGGTGATGCAAATACACTTATTTTTATATGTTATTAAAAAAATGTAACTGGTTAACCGTAAGTTACCTTATCATATACAGTGAAAATTAGTTTTTTGCAATATATGAGAAATATATGAGTCATATTATAATTGGTAAAAACTTTTTCTCCCAGTCCCTCTGTCACATTTTCATTTTATATTGTTTTTTTATTATTTTATTAGGCAATAGTGTTTTAAGATTTATTATTTTTTGTTTAATCGGTATTTATTGCATTATTTTAGTGTCCTGTATTTCCGCAATGGTGTTTTGTGTTTTACCACCTGTGTAATTATGGTGGTTATCAGTATTTTTAGGAACATACACAAGCTAACTGAAGTGTTTCTATTATTTTGGTGTAACTTACAGACAGACAACAGCTTACTGGACATCAAAGGCTGCAAACCAAAGTTGTAAAATTCTCACGCTGTTTGTTCACGCTTGGAATTTAACTGAATTCCTTATGATTATGTTGCGTTTTGAAAAGTCACACTTATTTGAAATGCAGTTTTTTGAGCTGCGGTAATCCATTTTCAGTAAGACCATTTTCAATCCATATTAATTTCCTTTTTTTCATGGTTGTCCCTGAAAATTACCTCTCAGTTTCCTCCCATGCATTAACCACATGTGTACTAAATCCTCACTTTCCTGTAAAAACTGCCATTTCACATGCAGAGTGTATTCTGAAGATCAAACATTTTCATTACTGATGGCGGCTCATGCCCTATGATTTCCCCTCAGGTGAAGTGAGATTTGTCAGCTGAGGTAAAAAAAAAAAAAAAAAGTGTGTGTGGACTGTGGACTTCCCATGTGCCCAGGTTGACTAGGAAAGCTTTTAATGAGTGTTCAGCCATAAACTGAAGGTCTTCTCATTTCCAGCTACTCTCTTGAGAGCACCACATAGGTTCAATTCAAGATATCAAAACACTGTAAATAACAAATTCCTGTAGACAAAGTTTTAAAACTTTTAAAATGTATGTAAAAAGTGTACGATATAGGGAATGCAGAAAACGTAATTATGCATTGATTAAGATCTGTTATAGACTGCATTATGTAAATATGGCAATGCAATCATTTAGCAGGAGGTAAATTATAAATGCCTTTAAAAGTCAGTCTTTAAGATGCAGTTTCATCAAAATGGAGAAAGAAAACTTTCTGAAATCTATTTAAAATTCTAACCCACCACCCATTCTTTTGCTCATTTTATTTCCTATTTTTTCTTAGTTAAATGTCAATTTCACAGAAGCCCGGGGGAATTTCTGATAATCGTTTTAGTTGCTTGAAAAAAATGAGGTGGTTTAAAATGCCATATTATTTCCCCAGTCTTCCTGAAACCTAATTTACCTGCACAGCTGATAGATTGGAAAACCCATTTGCGCTCATTCATTCCAATCGTTTGGCTTGTTGCATTTCAGGGGATGCATTCTGTTGAGTAAATTTGCTCTAGGTGAAAGCTTCTTCACTCTTTTATCAATGCATCTGCAAGTCTAAACATCCAACGCAGAGCAGACATGAGAGGGAAGAGCTGAGCTCTCTGTGAGAGGAACCTGCTCGTGCGGATGCCTGAAGCAGGTTAGCTGCCAGTGTATTATAGATGATGTATACAGTCTTGCTGAGGTTTTGCAGAAATCCACCTTTTCGGATTGCGATCTTTAATTACTCCACTAGCAGGATCTTAATGCATCAACAGAAGCAACAACACTGTATGGCCACTTTGTGTACTCTTCTGTTCAAAGCTTTGCTTTTAAAGCAATAAGGCTAGCACCAGCCATGGAGATTATGCCATTAATAACTTATGTCTTTACTAAATTGGAGACAGTTATAAGGTAAAACTTGAACTTTTTCAATGAGCTAAATGTGATTAACTGATAAGGTTTCTTAATTCTCATTCTTATTATTTGCCTGGGTATGTTTAGTACTACCAAACATGCAAAGAGTTTTACTTTTTCTAAATATGTAATGTTGATCATTATATGCATATATGATATAGCCTACACACACAGCATTTCAAAATACAAAGTTAATATTGGATTACTTACAGAAGACACAATATTGCCAGTTACTTTGAACGCGTTTCTCTTCAAACAAATGTGTTTCCTTCCTGAATGTGCGAACGAATGAACGAATCTGTTGGAGAAATGATCGTATGACTCATCCCTGCATTTCGTTGCTAAATGAATCAGTGTTTTTGAATGAATCGGTTGACTGACTGAGTCAATGATTCACTCACAAAGACAATCGCTTGTCGCCTTCTGGCGTAACGATGTAACTGCAGTAAGGATCACTGAAAAATTCGCATCACTTAGACAGAGCTTGGTCATTTTAGTATTATTTATATGCTATGATAGTATTTATTGATATTTTGAAAAAGCTTTTATTTGTATATTTTCATGTTTTATGTGCTTTTTTTATTTCCATTATCTTCTTTCTTTATTTTATTATTTTTTTTATTTAAATTTGACCTTTTTGTTTTAGTTTTAATAACTTTCGTACTTTAGCTTAAACCTGTTCAGGTTTTTTATTTATTTTCAGTTGATTGCCAAGGCAACATTTCCTATTTTTGTTTTGGCTTTTACATTTTTTTCATCTATTTTTATTTTAATTTAAGTTTAGTTAACAATTAACAATTAACAATGACAACACTGACCTGGAAAACACAAACACAACAGACAAGGTAGTTATAGTGAAAAATCACAGTGCAGTCGCATGCTGCTTGACTAATCAGATGCAAAAACTGAAACTAATCGTTGTATAAAAATATAAATATATGCACATAAATTTACATCAACATTTCTTGTCACTTGACACAAAGGTTAATACCTGTTTTCAATAATGCTATTCAATTTTTGTGTCTTATCACCCACATCTCTCTCCAGTCTTGTAATATTCTACAGACATCGCTGTAATATGTCTTAGCTGTGTCTTTTGCTATTATGGAGCTCTCTAAATAATTAATTCCAATTCTATTTAAAATCTTATGAGAGCAATCTGTCCAAATGAAGTCTGAACTCCTCTTTTGCAGGAATCACTCTTTTAAGATCCACCACGGAGGTGATGCATCATCCACAGATATTAAATTTTTTATTTGCTTTATGTGTTTTTCACTGCCTCGGTTAGACTCTGAATCCATCATTTGCTCATGGAGTCAATCTTTTCAGCACCTTGGAGAGTTCTCAGTATCTGTGACAGTACTACCTGCCTCCCAAGAGGGGTCACCCTAGAGTCATTTGCGTTTAATTACTGCCTAGAAACTACTTGGGATCACCTTGCAAAAATAAAATAAAAAATGCGTCAGTAATAGAATATAGACATTCTACTTTAAATGGCAGTCTTACACTCTTAAAAAGAATGTTGCTAAACAATACCCGATTAGGGTTCTTTGGCTTCTAATGAAAGCAAAAAGAACCATACCTTTTTAATTACAGTTTATTTTCATTAATATTCATTTTTTAAACATATTATTATTGTAACTGTAATTATTAATATTGCATGGTTTTATCATCTTGAATGCTATATTAGGGTTGTGTCCCCCATACTGTGCCATACGTTTATTTTTATTGTCATTTGAATTTGTAGGGGGAAAAATAACAGTGACAACTGAATACATTCAAAAATGAAAATTGACACTGGACATGAATAAATACATAAACAAGTAAAACAAAACATAGAAACAGATATTATAAAATCAAGTTCCAGTCAAATATTTTTACAATTTTAATTACAGTTTATTTTCATTAATATTCATTTTTTAAACATATTATTATTGTAACTGTAATTATTAATATTGCATGGTTTTATAATCTTGAATGCTATATTAGGGTTGTGTCCCCCATACTGTGCCATACGTTTATTTTTATTGTCATTTGAATTTGTAGGGGAAAAAATAACAGTGACAACTGAATACATTCAAAAATGAAAATTGACACTGGACATGAATAAATACATAAACAAGTAAAACAAAACATAGAAACAGATATTATAAAATCAAGTTCCAGTCAAATATTTTCACAAACCTCTATGATGTATTTATCATGTGTTTATTATGTAACTGATTTGCAGTTACACCATAATAATGGATTCAGTGTCTGGTTGAGAGTTATAGCCTATTGTGTCTCATTCATTCGTTTATGCAAAAGCAATTATGTTTATGAAGGCCAAAAGTAGCCATTGTTAATGGACAGTATTTGAGCACTTCACAATGTTACAAGAAAAAAGCCTAAAGAATCCTGGCACGGCTTATGAGTTGGAATGTTTGTGCAGAAACCACAGTAATAATTGAAAACTCTAACCATATTTATCATAAATCCAGTTTTTCTGTATCCTCAGCAGAACAGAGCTGATCACACTTACAGTACATGTCCTGTTAAAATTAAAAGAGAAAAAAACATAATTGATATGAAACCAGTTACAATGTCTATAAAACGTATAAAAGACATTTTTTAAAAGAAATAATTAACGTGAGAGTGTGTTGAGAGTCTAGTTGAATGATTGTGCTCCAGGAAGTTAGAACTGTAACTAAATGTAAAAAAAAAAAAAAAAAAACTTTAAAGAACCATCTTATAGGCCTAAGGGGTTATTATCATATTTTAATGTAAACACTTTACTTGTAGGCATACATGATGCAAAAATGCAGACTCAAAGTGAATAGATGACACTGTCACAGACAAACATATTCGGTTCATAAGGCAGGTATGTTGTCTGATTTCTAGGGATGCAGGCTACTACAAGACTATAACGCAAAAGAGCACAATATCGCTGTGCTCATCACCTCTGTGTGATGTAATACAAAGAATATGACTCCATTAGTGTGGCACAACATTAGTCACATTAGCCAGAGCAGGCTCAGAGTATGGATCTTTACAGCCCATTTCCCCTTTAGTAGCTATAATTAGGGTAGTTTTGTGCAAAGTGGCTTTTTGAAGGGCAACAGAAAGTCTCCTTGAAGGGTGATTAGAAAAAGCTTTTTCTCTCTCCCGCAGGTTAGATATTTATGTTAATAATACATAATGCATGAAGCACTAAGAAAGGAAAAAGAGAAGGTTGACGATATATATCTATAGCCTATGTATAGCCTAACGTAACTGTTTCAATAGAGCCATTAGCAATGTCTTTTGCGCCTCATTAGAGTCTGCGATGTACAGAATCGCAGTTTCACATGAATATAATTCACTTCATATTAGGTCTTTAAAGGGATAATTTGAATTTAAATTTCAAGACGTGTTCCATCAGATAAAGGGCCGACCGCTCATATCATTTGACTTTGAACGAATTGTCATTAAAGGTACAGTTAAAGCGATCGAGGGTGGTCATTATGATTTAATACAGTGTGGAATCAACGTTCTCTTATTAAATGTTCTGATCTCTTCTGTTTTCGCCACAAGTGGCCGCTGACGTACAAAAAGATGGGAACTGTGTTTTTCTATTTCAATGTTCTTGGGGACATTAATAGTGTAACATACGGCTAATGTTATAGCATGTAGCATTTGCATAAACTTGAAGGAGATCTGTGGATAAGGTAAACACCTTAAACATTTTGTTTAATAGCATGTTTGTCAAATAGTGACATCTGTCGAAGTCATAACTTTATTATATACGTTTAAAGCTGTTTTCTAAATGCCATAATCCAAAGCTACACAGAAACTGTTAAGAAACTGGCAGCTGTCAAACTCACTAAATCATTTATTTGAGTAATTTTGCTACTCTCTGTACTGTCCTGGTTTTTGACATGGTAGTATTCATTGGAATCACCTTGGAATATCATGTAAATACAATATTACACGAATATAGTAAACATTCAGTATCGTAGTAAGTTATATTTCAAAGTGCCATCAGATATTGTCAATGTTGTACCATAAGTGCAATGACTGCTGTAGTTTTTCATTGTATCTTTTTAGTCACTGGACCAGCTTCTTTAGATTTTATTATTATTATTATTATTATTATGTGTCTTTAAGTTTCACGTGTTTTCGTTTGGTCACATTGTGTTGTGTGATTTTTATGTTCATAGGTTAGTCATCCTTTGTTGTAACCTCTTCATCCTTAAACACATACTTCTCTCTGCTTATCCTTGTCACTGCACAGTTTTTATTATTAGCAATGTACACAATGTGTATTCTGCATTCGTCCATCTGTTTACCTATTTTAATCAATAATAAATGTGTGTTTACAGGGTATGGTTTAGACAGTGTAATTTTGTCAACAAAATGTGCCTTATCCAGTGTGTAATTTGCACTTGTTCCACTGTATAGTTTGCCTTGACTTGATTTGACAAACAAATTAGTACTGTGCTTTCAAAACAGTCTATTTATTACTTTATCTAAGAGTATATTACATGTAGATAAAGCTTTTTTTTTAAGTGTGCAATAAGGGCTTTATCAGGCTCTAAAAACGGTGCAAGATTTTACAGAAAATGTTGCTGTCAAAATCATTATTAGACATCACTCGGTTCCATGTACAAACATGAATTCAAGGTTAATGTGTGCAGGATAGTTAGTAATCGATATTTCACAGACTTTCCAATGCAGGATGTTAAATTATGTTGCGTTGTATGTATATCTCTCATTAATCCTGTTTGTGAACTTTATAAATAGTCTTGAGTTTGCATTAATCAATCACATAATTTGTTTATTATTATTGATTTCATAACAAAACATTTAATTTTATGTTCGTATTGCAAATATTAGCTGCTTTGTGATGTCTTTATTGTGTTTATTGTAGTGTTATCCAGTGTGTGGTGTGAGACACTGAAATGGCTGGCCGGATTCCTCTGGTTTTGCTGGCCTGTGGCTCCTTCAACCCCATTACCCACCAGCACATGCGGCTGTTCGAGCTGGCTAGAGACCACATGCATCAGACTGGTTGGTGCCACCTGTTCATTTACCTGAAATTGGCCATCATCTGTTATCAGGCCAAAATTGGCCTCCTTTCCACTGTCCCTTTGGACCCGTCGCTTTAAAGTGATTTCTGTTATGTAACTGCATTTTGGTTTATTTTTTGTTTAATTCTAGTCTAAAGTGTGCCTAAATCTGTTATTAGCCATATAAACACTAGTAAAATAATATACAAAAAAAAGTTATTGAACATTTAGTCTTCCAAAAAAAATGGTTGCATATGTTTTTTGTTGAGTATCATATCTGATAGTTCAGGCTTTTATGGCCCTTATAGTATAATATAGGATCATTTTGGGCTCATGCTTAAGGTGGAAAGAAACACAGTTTTATTCAAACTGAGCAAAAATATGCAATTTGGTTCATTTGATAGTATTTATATGGCCAAAAAGTTGAAAGATGAACTTTAGAATAGAATAATTACATAGAATGCATATAAAATTCAGTTATCAGTCTGTATCTCCCAATAATATGTCTTAGTAAGATCATATAAATACTTCGTTTTCTGATCAAACCTCTGTAGTCTTTATTGTGGGGGGGCAAAACATATAATGTGCTGCAATATAAATATGATTGGAGAATAAATATAAACATTCCTAAAAAGCCTGACGTGTCATTTTATTATTTTCTCATAAATAATGTTCAGCAAAGGTTTGATCATTTTAGTAATTTAGAGGCCTTAAAAATGTGTGTATATAACACGGCTTGCTTTATAGGTTTAAAAATATCTTTATTATGCAGAGGCTTTTCTTTATATAAAGCTGTAAGGAATGCGTGACAAATGGCCAGTTTTAATGTTTAGCGCTCTGATCTCAGTGAAAATATACTTGCATAACTTCATACCCAAGCGTCACCAGCAAAAAAAAAAGGCTTTGTAGCTGCTGTAACGCCGTGTCTACAATGCAAGTAAGCATTTCAAGTTTTGTTGATTATAATTGGAACACTGTTGTGTTGCACCGCTAGCTTGCAGTGTAGACGTGGTGTAACCGCGCCTCTCGAAAAACTCTGCATGGTGCTGGCACGCTGACATGTTTACTTCTGTTTATTTACTGTGCACAGTGTACTCTAAAACTGCTTGCAGATATAGCATAACAAGTTACCAAAATAGCTTGCGTATTATATTACCTCAAGAGTGGCTGGAAACTTGTTTGTGGTTTCTTGCCATTTTTATGAAAGATTAAAACTGACTTTTAAAAATGAATTTTATGGATGAATTCTGTTTTATAATGTCTTGCATGCGCAGCTAAATGAGAAACTGCAAAAACAATTGCAGTATGATGTGAATTCATCTCGACTATGCAAAATTACAGCATTATTTTGCAAAAACATTAAGCATTCAGCAACTCATTAGAGTCCGCCTGAGTATGCAAAGCTTGTGTTAATTTGTGTGCAGTGGCTTAGAAACTTTTGCAGGGCTGCAGCACTTAGAAAAGGAATCAACGTCTCTTTAATAATCCAGCAATTATTTAGATTTCATTCATACGCTGGGTGCTTCAAAGGAATAGTTCACCTAAGGGCAAAACATATAATGTGCTGCAATATAAATATGATTGGAGAATAAATATAAACATTCCTAAAAAGCCTGACGTGTCATTTTATTATTTTCTCATAAATAATGTTCAGCAAAGGTTTGATCATTTTAGTAATTTAGAGGCCTTAAAAATGTGTGTATATAACACGGCTTGCTTTATAGGTTTAAAAATATCTTTATTATGCAGAGGCTTTTCTTTATATAAAGCTGTAAGGAATGCGTGACAAATGGCCAGTTTTAATGTTTAGCGCTCTGATCTCAGTGAAAATATACTTGCATAACTTCATACCCAAGCGTCACCAGCAAAAAAAAAAGGCTTTGTAGCTGCTGTAACGCCGTGTCTACAATGCAAGTAAGCATTTCAAGTTTTGTTGATTATAATTGGAACACTGTTGTGTTGCACCGCTAGCTTGCAGTGTAGACGTGGTGTAACCGCGCCTCTCGAAAAACTCTGCATGGTGCTGGCACGCTGACATGTTTACTTCTGTTTATTTACTGTGCACAGTGTACTCTAAAACTGCTTGCAGATATAGCATAACAAGTTACCAAAATAGCTTGCGTATTATATTACCTCAAGAGTGGCTGGAAACTTGTGAAACTGCAGCACTTAGAAAAGGAATCAACGTCTCTTTAATAATCCAGCAATTATTTAGATTTCATTCATACGCTGGGTGCTTCAAAGGAATAGTTCACCTAAAAATGAAAATGGGCTGAAACTTTACTCACCCTCAGGTCATTCAAGATGTAGATTGCATCACTTGCTCACCAATGGATCCTCTGCAGTGAATGGGTGCCGTCAGAATGAGAGTTCAAACAGCTGATAAAAACATCACAATAATCCATAAGTAATTCACTCCAGTCCGTCAATCAATGTCTTGTGAAACGAAAAGCTGCATGTTCATAAGTAACAAACCCATCATTAAGGTGTTTTGACTTTAAACCGTAGCTTCTGCCCAAAATACCAGTCAATAATCCATAAAAATGCTTCCTCCAGTTGTCTCCTCACATCAAAATCCACCAACTTGTTTGTTTATAACTGTTTTAGACTGTTTTTCTTATATAGAAGACTCACAGTTTAGGTAAAATCAACGTTTTGAAGTTAGAAACATCTTAATGATGGTTTTGTTTATTAACAAAATTTTTTGCTTCTCAGATGTTAATTGATGGACTGGAGTTGTGTGGATTATTGTGATGTTTTTATCAGCTGTTTGGACTCTCATTCTGACGGCACCCATTCACTGCAGACAGAGGATCCATTGGTGGGCAAGTGATGTGATAACAAATTTCTCCTGTATCCAGGGGCGGACTGGGACAAAAATTCAGCCCTGGCACTGTAGCCACACCGGCCCACATTACCACACCGACACAGCCCCACCCACGGAGACATGCATTCACTACTTACATTTGTGTACAGATGGTGAAATAATATAAGCAGTACCATATATGTAACAGATATTTAAACATTTAATGTATGTGTCTGGAAAACAATGCTTACTACTTTTTAAAGAGCACACGTTTATAACAAATTTACACATACAGTTAAAACAAAAGAAAAAGAATCTGAGGATGTTGTAGCGTCTGTGTGCTGTCTGTTTATGCCATTTGTCTGCTGTTACTGTCATTCTCTACAGTATTTTGTTCTTTGTTGTCACTGTCTGTCCGTTGGGTTTTTCCTACCTCTACCATACTCCTCCCTGTCTCTGCTAGGGCTACTGTACCATCCTTCCTCACAGCACTGGTGTTGAAAGACCAGGGGTCTCTGGCTGTACTGATTCCAGCAACATCCTAGTTAATGAACGCAGTATAGGACTTAATAATAGCAAAAAAGGGAATAGAATATATAGCAAAAACTATAAATAGTAGCAGCAGTAAATCCATTTTGATATACAATTATTTGTGAATTAAAGTATGCTAAAGTGTTGCTAGTATGTGCATTTGTGTGTGTGTGTGTGTGTGAGTGTGATCTCTCTCTCTCTCTCTGTGTGTGTGACACAGGCACAGGTTCCTCCTATCCTAATAGTTAATTAGAGCCACATTATTAAGAAACTGGAAGCATCTGTATCGGGGTGTGTGTCTCTCATTGTGTCTTCCTACCACCATGACACTTGACTCTGCAGTCCACCCTACCTAAGGATTAATTACATACTGTAAACTTATGTACTGTATGCATGCTCAATGTTTTATTTTAATATATGACTATCTACATATTCAAAGTAAAGTTCACTACAAATGTCTATAGTACTATGACTATTGCTATAGGTTTTTGATGTGTTAGACTATATTGCAAGTAGCCTACATCAGTTTTTACCCTAAATCCCACTTTATCTGCTGATATTTCAGTCACGCAATTCAGTAGCTAACAGGCTCGTTAACACTTAAGTTAACCAATTATCATGAAGCAATGACATTTTAAAATATACTGGGGTTCTATGCTAAGCTTACAACTGTTTAATACAATGTAGGCTACTAAAGAAACAGGAGCTAAAAGAAACAGGAGCTAAATGGCAGAAGTAGTGTGAAAATGACTTGTTCTAGCTGTATTTTCTGTTTTCTTCTTACCTCTGTGGCACTAACTGTCCTCCGCTGCAGCAGCCGAATTTAAACCTTTTGAAAAGAGTTCGGTTAATTTTACACATTTAGCAGCATCAGACTTAAGCCCTTTTTTTTTCCTTTCTCAAAGTTTTTCTGCACCACCTTTCCTTTTTTACGGTCCATCATCTAGCTTTTACTGAAAATTAGCTCGTGATGCAATCTCTCTGATGACGTGCTTGATTTTGACTGAACGGTTCGGTCGGCACATCTCGGGACCAGGCAGCCGGCCGTAGCCGACTGGGCCAAATGCTTAACATTTATTTATTATTAACATCATTATTATTATAACCATAGAGAAATCGTGCAAGCGATAAAAACCCGTTCTATTGGTTGGCCCGTAAAAACAATTTTATTTATATATATTTAGAAAAAATCTGACCGGCCCACATTAAACAAAATGGTCCGGCTCCTCTGGCATTTGCCAGAATTGCCAGATGGCCAATCCGCCCCGCCTGTATCCGATGAAGAAAAAAAAACGAATCTACAGCTTAGATGACCTGAGGGTGAGTCAATTTTCAGCACATTTTCATTTATGGGTGAACTATTCCTTTATTGCATTGCAGTATGGGTAGACGTTTTATCAGTTCATGCTTTTCCTGGGAATTCAACACGTTTGTTGGCATTGGTATAATGTTTGAGCTACAGGAACTGTGAAATGCTTTATATTTGGGTAACACTTTAGTATAGGGATCAATTCAATTAGTTGCTTATTAGCATGCCTTTTATTAACATATTAGCTGTTTATTATTACTTATAAAGCATTTATTCTACATGACCATATTCTACATCCCTAATCCTTCCCAATACCTAAACTTAACAACTACCTCATGTGTTAGACTATATTGCAAGTAGCCTACATCAGTTTTTACCCTAAATCCCACTTTATCTGCTGATATTTCAGTCACGCAATTCAGTAGCTAACAGGCTCGTTAACACTTAAGTTAACCAATTATCATGAAGCAATGACATTTTAAAATATACTGGGGTTCTATGCTAAGCTTACAACTGTTTAATACAATGTAGGCTACTAAAGAAACAGGAGCTAAAAGAAACAGGAGCTAAATGGCAGAAGTAGTGTGAAAATGACTTGTTCTAGCTGTATTTTCTGTTTTCTTCTTACCTCTGTGGCACTAACTGTCCTCCGCTGCAGCAGCCGAATTTAAACCTTTTGAAAAGAGTTCGGTTAATTTTACACATTTAGCAGCATCAGACTTAAGCCCTTTTTTTTTCCTTTCTCAAAGTTTTTCTGCACCACCTTTCCTTTTTTACGGTCCATCATCTAGCTTTTACTGAAAATTAGCTCGTGATGCAATCTCTCTGATGACGTGCTTGATTTTGACTGAACGGTTCGGTCGGCACATCTCGGGACCAGGCAGCCGGCCGTAGCCGACTGGGCCAAATGCTTAACATTTATTTATTATTAACATCATTATTATTATAACCATAGAGAAATCGTGCAAGCGATAAAAACCCGTTCTATTGGTTGGCCCGTAAAAACAATTTTATTTATATATATTTAGAAAAAATCTGACCGGCCCACATTAAACAAAATGGTCCGGCTCCTCTGGCATTTGCCAGAATTGCCAGATGGCCAATCCGCCCCGCCTGTATCCGATGAAGAAAAAAAAACGAATCTACAGCTTAGATGACCTGAGGGTGAGTCAATTTTCAGCACATTTTCATTTATGGGTGAACTATTCCTTTATTGCATTGCAGTATGGGTAGACGTTTTATCAGTTCATGCTTTTCCTGGGAATTCAACACGTTTGTTGGCATTGGTATAATGTTTGAGCTACAGGAACTGTGAAATGCTTTATATTTGGGTAACACTTTAGTATAGGGATCAATTCAATTAGTTGCTTATTAGCATGCCTTTTATTAACATATTAGCTGTTTATTATTACTTATAAAGCATTTATTCTACATGACCATATTCTACATCCCTAATCCTTCCCAATACCTAAACTTAACAACTACCTCACTAACTGTTAATAAAGCAGCAAATTAGAAGTTTATTGAGCCAAAAATCATAGTTAATGCTTTGTTAATAGGGAGAATTGGACCTTAAAATGAAGTGTGACCTATATTTAACATCTGATGTTCTTGACTCTTTTTGGGATATGTTGTCTCTCTCCATCTCGTAGGTCTGTATCATGTGGTGGGTGGCATTGTATCTCCTGTCGGTGATGATTATGGTAAACAGGGTCTTGTTGCTTCGAAACACAGACTTGCTATGGCAAGACTTGCCCTGCAGAGCTCTGACTGGGTTTCTGTAGACGACTGGGAGAGCCAGCAGGAGGATTGGACAGAAACTGTGGTGACCCTGAGGTGAATATACATATAAAGAACAATTTTACAAAAGTGTCCTGCATCGGCTTCTTACCATGACTAACGCAAATCATTTATCCAGTCAAAAGTTTGACAAGGCAAGTAACTTTCTGGAGTCTTTTAACACAACTGGGACACTGGCTGTAAAGGAAACATTAACCGGTTTTGACAGATGGGGTGCTAAATGCTGATTGCACCTCCATTATCCCAGAAACTGCTCAGAAGTGCAGCGATAGAGTCATCTTTGATGATAGGAAAGTTGCTTTTTTTCTTTACTTCAAAAGCACTGTTCAAATGTTAAACATACTGGCGTTATTAATATGAATGACAGTTTATTATACAGCATACAGTTACGTCTGATGTAGGCTTATCCTCCTCTTAAATTAACTGAGGGTTCACATTAGAGTGTTACATCTCACATATGAATACCCAGAAGTCTCATTTATATAGTGCAATATATACAAGAAAAATGACACACATTGGCAAAGGTATATAAATATGGAATATAGATATTCAATCTCTACTGTAGAAATATTTCAAGATGTAATTATATTTTATATGTTGCCTTTATATGTGAATTCACCGTGCATTACCCTCTATGAAGGACTTCACAAACTCACTGTCATCTTCAAAATATCAAGAGCTGAACTAAAGCCAAAACTTTATAGGAGTCAAATCCTTAAATTCCCTGTGTATGAGATATCAATTAGCCATGCGCTGACGTGACTCATTCCAGCCCTACTATCCAGGGGCGTCATGCACTCATTATTTTTGAGGGGGCACGAGGTTTGGGGGGGGGGGGGGGGTTTGTCATGTGACACACAGCAGCCACAACAGCACTTATGTTTTATTTATTTTTTCCTTTTTATCCGAAACATCCCCAAACGCATTAAATATATAATGAAATATCTTGATTCTCAAGATCTATAGTGGGCGATGGTCAAAGTAACCTAATAATGTAGTCTATTAACTATGCATAAAAACCTTTCTGTTTACTTAATTAACAGATATGGATGTCATGCCATAACATATTTTTAATACGACTGAGTTTATATTTAATGTGAATAAAAACATTGCAAGTTAGGCTACTAATTATAACACTTTCATTGTACAGAAAGAGAGCAAAGAACATTTACATTATCAAAGAACATTTTCACTGACAGCCTAGAGTTCAAGCACTCTCAAAATCTCCCATTAAAATCACTGAAGCTGTTTACAGTATGAAATTAATATTTTACAGATTCGTACACACATTTGCACTTTGTTGTTTTTGACGAGATAATTCGCCAGAAAGAGGTATTCAGACAGTGAGCGAGTGAAGAAAACACTGGCATTTTAGCAATGACTCATCTGAACACCTCTGATTGGTCATTGCATTCATAAGCTCAACAGCATCGTGTGTGATTGGTTAATGCGCAGTGTAAAAACGCATCTGTCTTTGGCTCAGCGCCAGCCAGCAAACGCAGATTTGAATTTAGCAGCTGATGATATGACGCACTGAACGTTCTAATCACGCCGGTTTGATTGTATTAAATATAGAAAATATTAATCGGCTATTTTTTGTCTTTTGGAAGCTGCATTCAAAATCTACTTGGCTCAAAAATCTGAGGGGGCACGTACCCCGTCATCCTTTAGTATTTGGCTGCTAGTGGTTTTCGTTTTGCAACTGTGCCAAATTCTTGTCCCCTCTCTTCATCGTGACGTGCCATTCCTCCTCTTGAATCCCTCAAGAGATACTAAAGTAACAAGAGACTGTTTAAGCACCCCTCAGAGCACTCAGATTTTGTTTTATGCCAACTGCTAGCTATGCCCTTAGGTGGCTAATTAATACTCCGATGCCAGGGAGGAGGATGGCTGCTCTTGCGCCAGGGGCCCGTGCCAGGGCTTTGTCTTTCTAGGTTCGTAATTTACTTCCTGGCAGAATTGGACGAAATCACGCAATTGATTATATGCCCTTAAAGTTGACCTATGTGATGAATTGCCAGGTTGAGTTTTTGCTATTTTTAAAGGACATGCAGTAGTGCTATGCTTCATACATACAGGCTCTGTTACAAAATCTATTCAGCATAGGTAGCAACAAGGTGCATTTATTGGTTAGGTGCCTTATAAGAGTCCTTTTGGCCAAATTGTACCAGCATTGTATCTGTCTGTCTGTCTCTGTCTGTCTATCATTCTATCTATCTATCGTTTTATCTATCTATTGTTCTATGTAGTGTTCTGTTGTTCTATCTATTGTTCTATCTATCGTTCTGACGTTCTGTCTGTCTATCTATCTATCTATCTATCTATTGTTCTATGTAGTGTTCTGTTGTTCTATCTATCGTTCTGACGTTCTGTCTGTCTATCTATCTATCTATCTATCTATCTATCTATTGTTCTATCATTCTATTTATCGTGCTATCATTCTGTCTGTCTGTCAGGCCTAAACATTCAAGAAATCAAGGCTTTTGTTAAACAAGGCCTATTGAAGTCCACATTCAAAGTTTGTCTTGAGAAACTTTGCATTTCTTTTTAAAATTACTTTAGAATTTAAAAACAATTCTACATCTTTTTTAGCTACTTCAGTTCAAAGCCAATTCAAATTCTGAATGGTGCACATCCCTGATTGGTTCTGCTATTGGTTAATTCCAATGTCCATTGTACACTGTATTGTACACAACAAGCTGTTATACCGTATTCTGCTATTCACTTTATACATTAAACACACATACTTGGGGCAATATATGGTTACAAAAAGCGCTGTTAACTCAACAATTATTCTCTATGTAAAGGTTTCACACTCCTATCTGCATTTAAGCAACAACAAAGCTTATAATAGCCTTTTGTGAGAGACTGGAGAAGTTGAGATACACATCTATCAGGCTCGTGTAATTCAGTGTGAATGTAAAGCTTTTCCTACATTCATAAGCTGATTACCTACACAGTATGGCCATTCATGCTCACCATTGCCTATCTGCTGTGTTTGGTTCTCCCTGACTCACTTAACACAGGTACCACTATGACCGCATATCTGCTCCGTACCACAGCAGCAAGGACCCGCCCACAGTCTCTGGTAAGCCCCGCCCACCTCTCAATATGTCTGTATAAATTGGCACAAGAACCTCTCATTACAATTCGGTTTCCTCTAAACCTCCTATCTGGCCCAATAAAGCCTTTTCTGTTTTTGCTAATCACTTTTGATAAGTCTGATGCATTTAAAACAGGCTGTTGTCTTCTTTCTGGCCAGCACAAGCGCTGTTAGGCCTCTTTTCAACCATGCTTTTATTTGGGGTTGCTGTAGAGGAGCATGCTAATGAAGCCTAATACCCTCCACAGGATGACTGAGCTTAAGACAAGCGTGCTCGGACTGTTAATGAAGCTGAGATTAATAGCCAGGACAACTTTATAACAAGACAAGTGCCAAGAATGACAGAACACATGCACACAAATACCCTCTTATCTCAAAACCTTTCAGAGGACTCCCTTATTCAATGCTTGTTCCCCTTTGTTCTATTGCTATTCCTTCATGTGTAATTTCTTTTGTTTGGCAGTGGACTGAAGCAAGGCCATAATCATGTTTTGAACATTGGGGGTGGGTCCAATTTTTTTTTTAAAGGGCAGAGTAGAAATGGTCTTTTTATTTAAAGGAATTTAATAATTAAAGGATTTAAATAAATTTAAGGAAATTAAGTATTTATGAAACATGAATTTTATTGAAATTTGCAAATAATATTTTTATTTTACTCTAATTGGTATGACTAATATGTCAACAACACTAAAGGAAAAGCATTTCTTGTCTCGTCACATTCAATTTTAAATTACATGAATCACACAAATGATTCAGCCTATGTTTCAATTTGTCAAATATTACATGTTCAGCTAATTAAATCTTACCTTGCACTTTTTATGTTAAAAACTGAAGTGACACTGTGGAATTCATGTTCGGTATCTGTGAACAGTGTGAACCAAAATGTAACTTTTACAGCTTTTTGTCTTTCTAACAACAAACAGTTATGGCCTGGACTGAAGATTACATAAAGAAACTCGTATTCATCCTTCTGTTAAAATGATTAATAAACATATCAGTCAGAATTAACCTAAAAGACGTTTAGAGATCCTTTTCATTTTAGATTTCATGTTGAATTATCTCAGGGATTATTTTTGATTAAATTGCTTTCATGCAAACCCCATTATAGCCGATTCAAAGAAATCTGGCGCTTACTGAATTAAGCCATTTATGATTGTCTGGAAATATTAGTGTTTTTATTGGAATGTTCACAATGCTTTGCTTTACGGTGTTTTTCAATAATGTATTCATTATTAGAATAAGTATGAAAGGGGTGCCATTTCCCCATGCCCATGCAGTGTGCACATGCATTTCTTTAGATCTATGTTTAGTCACATGGAGTAGAAATAAAGAGCTTTAGTTGGCCGACCGAGGTTCATTTCCTGCCCCCTGCAATTCACGCCTGCTCAAACAAAAGCAAGCTCTCAGACACATGTTATAGTGAGAGAATTAGAGTTAAAAGCATGCTATTGATTCTTTCATATCTTGTAAAAAGCACTGCTGAGGTCGAGCCCTTGCATTGCTAGCCAAGAAATTATTTCTAATGAAGCTTTGAGGAAAGAAAAATTGAGATTTTTTTGCAGAGGTTCAAGGAGTGTCAAACATTTTGTCTATGAGCCACTACAACATATTGAAAGATGGGGAAATTCATTGATAGCATTGTTTTTTTGTTTGTATTCGCAACTGAGTACACTGAAAGAAATATGCAAATCCGTTAACCGACACCAAATCTGTGTTGAATGCAATTTCCACGGTGCAGTTTCCAGTATTGCAGGTTATTTCTGAGTTCCAGGTTTTGTAGGATGCAGAAAGTTATCCTAATTTGGAACTGCACAGCATCACTGTTATCACTGCAGCAGTATTTGAACACCTATGCCACAAAAAAAATGTATAAATAGATTTGCATTTATACAATAGAAAACAATAGGGCATTTATTTTACAGAAACATATTATGGTTCAAAAGACTGGGATAAAAAACAATTTTTAAGAAAAAAAATTTAGCAATATATTCAATTTTTTTTAAATTTGAAAACAGTTGTTGATTTGAAATTGTGAAACTATTACTATTTTCACTGTCATTTGTGGCCAATTTATGTACATATATTTTAATTAATATAATAAGAATATAAATGATTTTCTATTTAATGGAACTTTTATTTTCATTCTTTTTGAAACTTGACAACCTACTTGCTGGCTTTATATTAAGAAAAAGCTGCCTGGACATTCAGTGTTATTTTAGTATTATTTATGCTTATATATTACGAATTGAATCACCATGGAAATTAAATTGAGCTAAATAATGACATTATTGGCTTCTGAAGATCTGCTTTACAGCTAAAATTGTAGTCATTTTTGAATGAATTTTGCAACATTAATGCTTGTTATTTTGCCGTTTGTTGCTGTCACGCTACAGTGAGATAAACGCACAAAGAAGATGACGATGAATGCAAATAGTCTTTAATAAATCCACACAAGGGTAAATCCAGGACAGAACATGCAGGCAATTTTTAAGAAAAAAAATTTAGCAATATATTCAATTTTTTTTAAATTTGAAAACAGTTGTTGATTTGAAATTGTGAAACTATTACTATTTTCACTGTCATTTGTGGCCAATTTATGTACATATATTTTAATTAATATAATAAGAATATAAATGATTTTCTATTTAATGGAACTTTTATTTTCATTCTTTTTGAAACTTGACAACCTACTTGCTGGCTTTATATTAAGAAAAAGCTGCCTGGACATTCAGTGTTATTTTAGTATTATTTATGCTTATATATTACGAATTGAATCACCATGGAAATTAAATTGAGCTAAATAATGACATTATTGGCTTCTGAAGATCTGCTTTACAGCTAAAATTGTAGTCATTTTTTAATGAATTTTGCAACATTAATGCTTGTTATTTTGCCGTTTGTTGCTGTCACGCTACAGTGAGATAAACGCACAAAGAAGATGACGATGAATGCAAATAGTCTTTAATAAATCCACACAAGGGTAAAGAACATGCAGGAGACACACATAGGGACATAGTAGACCGGACAGAAAACAGTGAACAGAACACATCTTAAGTAAGTTGGCAAATGAAGATAATTAACTAGACACACCTGAACCAAATGACATAATGAACGGGAGACAGAAACTAGGTCACACAGAGCACATGGGGAAAGAAAATACAACAATCCAGGGGTGTGACAGTTCGCTCCCCTCCCCATCCCTCTATGTGGGATGGTGACAGAGGATGGCAAAGGGCTGGCAAACAAATACTGGAGGAGGTTCAGGTGGAGGACAGACACCCAGGAGGAGGACGACAAACAGAGTCCAGGGTGGAGATGACGGAGGGAGGAGCTAGCGCGGATCAGACGAAGGGAGGAGCCAGGAAGAAGACCGGAGGGAGCAAGAGAAACCAGGCTGCAGCCATGAAGGCGACCCACGGTGGAGCCGACGGAGGGAGGAGCCGTGATGGAGGAAGAGCTGACGGCTCTAGGGGGCTGACGGACGGCGGCGGAGCAGGTAATGGTGGAGCCCGAGGTGGAGACAGAGAGCCGAAAGAGCCAGGGCGACGGGGAGGATCCGGAGGGCCAAGGCGGAGCAGTGATGGAGGAAGAGCTGACGGCTCTAGGGGGCTGACTGACGGCGGCGGAGCAGGTAATGGTGGAGCCCGAGGTGGAGACGGAGAGCCAAAAGAACCAGGGCGACGGGGAGGATCCGGAGGGCCAAGGTGGACAGACACCCAGGAGGAGGACGACAAACAGAGTCCAGGGTGGAGATGACGGAGGGAGGAGCTAGCGCGGATCAGACGAAGGGAGGAGCCAGGAAGAAGACCGGAGGGAGCAAGAGAAAGAGGAGGCCATGAAGGCGACCCACGGTGGAGCCGACGGAGGGAGGAGCCGTGATGGAGGAAGAGCTGACGGCTCTAGGGGGCTGACCGATGGCGGCGGAGCAGGTAATGGTGGAGCCCGAGGTGGAGACGGAGAGCCGAAAGAGCCAGGGCGACGGGGAGGATCCGGAGGGCCAAGGCGGAGCAGTGATGGAGGAAGAGCTGACGGCTCTAGGGGGCTGACTGATGGCGGCGGAGCAGGTAATGGTGGAGCCCGAGGTGGAGACGGAGAGCCGAAAGAGCCAGGGCGACGGGGAGGATCCGGAGGGCCAAGGCGGAGCAGTGATGGAGGAAGAGCTGACGGCTCTAGGGGGCTGACGGACGGCGGCGGAGCAGGTAATGGTGGAGCCCGAGGGGGAGACGGAGAGCCGAAAGAGCCAGGGCGACGGGGAGGATCCGGAGGGCCAAGGCGGAGCAGATGGCTCCGGCGACTGAGGCAGAGGTGGGGATCTGGAAGGCCGCGGTGGAGCCGGAGCAACAGAGGACCAAGGTGGTGCCGGAGGGAAGGAGGAGCCTGACAGAGCCAGAGGGACGAGGTATAGCCGGAGGAGTGGAGTCCCGAGGCGGCAGATGGTCGACCATAGACCAAGACGGAGCCGGAGGGACGAGGGAGCCCGGCGGAACTTGTGGAGAGGAGGGAACTAGGAGCCATGGTGGAGCTGGTGGGTCGAAGGGCTGAGGCGGAGTCCGGGACTCAGAGGCTGGAGGCGGAAACGAGGGATCCTCCAGCCACAATGCCAGTGGAGACTGGCAGACCCGCGGTTATCCCACCGCACAGATGGTAAGCTGAGGGACTGCCAGGAGACAGCGGTGGCGATGGTGAGGACTGATACAGAGGAGGTGGAAGAGGGAGGCTGGGCAGGAGTTCAGAATGCTCAGGAGGATTTGTCACGGTGTGTGCTGCCAACACACACACCATAAGGCTACTTCCAACACCGTGAGCGCCAGCGACAGGGCAACGACCACCGTGGTCGTTATAGTACAGGCAGATAGTTCAGGGCAGACAAATATTTCCAGACTGACAGACAGTTCAAGGCACACAGAGAGTTCAAATACGACCTCCGTGGTCGATTCAGGACAGACAGAAGATTCAATCACAACCTCCGTGGTCGTGACGGGACAGACAGATGATGATGGCGGGAGAAGACAAAGCATATCCTCTGAGCGCAACCTCAGCTCACCCATAGCGGAGGTCAGGGCAATCCTCCGTGCCCTCGCTCCCTACTGACTCTTTCACCGTCGTGTGTCTAACAATCGGCTCACGCACCTGGACTGACGTCGATTGAGGCTCTGGCTCCGGGGCGATCCTCAGCTCTGTCGCTCTCCTCGGTGATGGCTCGTCAGTCGCAGCAGGCTCTGGATCTCCGTTAGCGGTGGGCTCATACTGTAGCTCCGCGAAGCAGGGTGGTGGTAGGCTGGGCTCTGGGTCGACCATAATAACACAAAAAAAACGCGGGGGACAGACAGAAGATTCAATCACAACCTCCGTGGTCGTGACGGGACAGACAGATGATGATGGCGGGAGAAGACAAAGCATATCCTCTGAGCGCAACCTCAGCTCACCCATAGCGGAGGTCAGGGCAATCCTCCGTGCCCTCGCTCCCTACTGACTCTTTCACCGTCGTGTGTCTAACAATCGGCTCACGCACCTGGACTGACGTCGATTGAGGCTCTGGCTCCGGGGCGATCCTCAGCTCTGTCGCTCTCCTCGGTGATGGCTCGTCAGTCGCAGCAGGCTCTGGATCTCCGTTAGCGGTGGGCTCATACTGTAGCTCCGCAAAGCAGGGTGGTGGTAGGCTGGGCTCTGGGTCGACCATAATAACACAAAAAAAACGCGGGGAAAAGATGCCACATTACTTTCACTTCTAGGTCCCGTCTTCTGTCACGCTATAGTGAGATAAACGCACGAAGTAGATGAATGCAAATAGTCTTTAATAAATCCACACAAGGGTAAATCCAGGACAGAACAGGCAGGAGACACACGTAGGGACGTAGTGTCTTTATTATAAGTATTTAACGTATTTTAAATGTTTAGTAATTTAGTAATTTTTATCTTTTTTCTTGTTTTTGTATTTTTATTCTATATAACTTCAATCTATATAACTTCTTAGTTATAGTAATTTTAATACTTAAACTTAACAAACTTATTCATTGCTGTTCAAGTTTAAGTTTTTTAACTAATAGTCATATTTTAGCTTTATTTTCAAATACCAAAAAGTAGTTTTAATAGTTTTATTTAACAATAACAACAATGTGGGCATCCTGTAAAATTTCTCCTTTTGTGCTTCATGGATGTACAAATAATAATACGTCTTGAAAGACATGCGGGCAAATAAATGATGACAAATCACATTGCTGTTGTTCAGAAGCACTTGGTTCTCAGAAAATCTGGCACTCAGAAAATCTCTGTTAGGTATCACTGATTTCAGTCGTCTAAATTATAATATCAGTCTCTGTGACAGCTCTAGGCTCTTTACACTGCCATCATTCATGTTAAGCTCCATATTCAGCTTCATAAGCAGTTGTCAGTTTTCTGCCGTTTATTTTGACAACTTTGACAGTATTATGATGACATGCCGCTGCTCTCCTGCTCCATCTTTAATTACAACAGTAGAATAGTTCCAAAACAGCTAACATTACTTGCATCACCTTTAAAAGAATAGTTCACTTAGAAATAAAAATGTACTCGCCCTCAGGCATTTGTTTCTTCAGCAGAACCGGTATGAAAAAACGTAACATTACATCAGTTGCTCACCAATGGATCCTCTGCAGTGAATGGGTTCCGTCAGAATAAGAGTCCAAACAGCTGATAAAAACATCACAATAATCCACACGACTCAAGTCTATCAACACCTTGTGAAGTGAAAAGCTGCTTGTTTATATTACACAAATCCTTCAAGACAATTTTAACTAAAAAACATTGCATTCTGCTAAAATACGAGTCTTCTATTTATAATATTGCTTTCTCCAGTGAAAAAGTATTGTCTGAATCAGGGGAAAAATATGCACAGATCAAGCATAGTTTACCAGCGAAAACAGTTATAAAGAAATATTTTTTGGTGGATTTGGATGTGCCCTCAGGCATTTGTTTCTTCAGCAGAACCGGTATGAAAAAACGTAACATTACATCAGTTGCTCACCAATGGATCCTCTGCAGTGAATGGGTTCCGTCAGAATAAGAGTCCAAACAGCTGATAAAAACATCACAATAATCCACACGACTCAAGTCTATCAACACCTTGTGAAGTGAAAAGCTGCTTGTTTATATTACACAAATCCTTCAAGACAATTTTAACTAAAAAACATTGCATTCTGCTAAAATACGAGTCTTCTATTTATAATAATGCTTTCTCCAGTGAAAAAGTATTGTCTGAATCAGGGGAAAAATATGCACAGATCAAGCATAGTTTACCAGCGAAAACAGTTATAAAGAAATATTTTTTTGGATTTTGGATGTGCATGACAACTTCTTCACAGGAGGAAGTGTTATTATGGATTATGGACAGAAACAATGGTTTAAAGTTGGGAGTCGTGGATTTTTGTGATGTTTTTATCAGCTCTTTGAACTCTCATTCTGGCGGCACCCATTCACTATAGAGAGGATTCATTGGTGAGCAAGTGACATAATGGTTTCTCCAAATCTGTTCTGATAAAGAAACAAACTAATTCACATCTTGAGTAACTTTAAGCAAATTTAAATTTTCAGGTAACTGTTTAATTAATTTAGATAAAAAATACCGTACAGTCATTAATGTGATCACTTTCTCCCCTACAGAGGTTCCTCAGCTGAAGCTGCTTTGTGGAGCAGATTTCATGGACACGTTTAAGGTGCCTGGTCTGTGGAGGGATGATCACGTAGAGGAGGTGGTGGGCCGCTTTGGACTGGTCTGCGTGAGCCGAGGTAGCCTGCAGCCAGACCGGGCTATACATGAGTCCGACTTGTTGTCCAGGCACCGGCGGAACATCTTTCTGGTTCGGGAGTGGGTCCAAAATGAGATCAGTGCTACAGAGGTCCGACGAGCCCTGCGGAGAGGCCAGAGTGTTAAATATATCTTACCAGACTCGGTCATTGATTACATGAGAGAGCACAACCTTTATACACAAGACAGTGAGATGAAGAACAAAGACGTTAAACTAAGACCTCTTACCAAGCAAACAATACAAGACTGATGTATAAGAAATAGCCTCCAGTGGTCTTAGTCACAAGTAATAGCAAAATATGTTTCAAAAGATTACATGTTTCTCTCACTTTTCATTTTGAAGATGCGAAAGCAGCTTTAGAGGAGTTGCATATTTTGTCTTGTGTAAAGTGAGCGTTATCCATGACCATGGTTTCCTAGTGTAATGTGTGGAGAGGGATTTAGGAATTTATCCTGTCTCTGCAGGAGTTAGATTTGCCAGATCACTGCAGAGCAGTAGGTCTATGTTCGGCAGGTCTGGGATTTGTTGACTTTTGCTGAATGTCACAAGGAAGATAAATAACAGAGCCTTTACACTTTGGAGAGCAAACATTGCTTCTTCCATTTCCATTTGCACAGAAAGCGTCATTCATGTTGTCAGATCCCTAAAGATGTTTCATCAAGCTTTGTCGGTGGGGGAAAAAAAGAGTTTCAGACAAAATAAAATGGAAGAATGTAGTTTGAGAGATTTGAAGCGATGTCTATCTGAATCGTTTCTTTTTCCTTGTACCACTGACTGTGAGTTTTGGCTCAAACCGGCTAGTTGCTTTAAGGGTGTTTTTGCAGTGTTGAAGCCCTCCTGCTGACAGTCTTTGTGTGTGGAGTTTGGGTTTTTAAAAAGGCCTGTATTCATGCTGTCTTGAAAGTAAAGCCAGATTAATTAATTTAACACAACTAGTCCCACTCTTCTAGATGGCCGCTGCTTTGCACAGAAGGGCTGTGTGTGCCGATTCAAAGCATCAGACACTTTTAACTGACAGATGAAAGGAGTGACAATGCAATTTGATCTTATATCAAGCACAAACCTACTTTTATTTAAAGAACAAATAGACTTCAAAATGATGTATTTTATGTGAATTAATCTAAGAAGAGAATTGAAATAGTTTTTATTTGCTATTTTATATTAAAGAAATCTGCATTATGTGTAAGAGTATTTTTTGTTATCAGTAGCATGTTGCTACATTATATGGGGTAAGTTGTCACAATGGGACCTACCATTAAACATTATAATCTTTTCAGTTAAATATAAACGGTATAACTATTATGAAACCGCAAACATGTAACCTAGAAACACTGCATTAATAATACATATTCATGATTAATATTGAATAATAGATTACTTTATATGTAAAACATTTAAAACACATTTGAGAACTTGCCTATCAAAACGTTATAGCTGATGCAGCTCTTGTGACAACTAGCCCCGGTCTATTCCCTACATCGCTCAAGAGTTTAAGTGACGTAATTACATGGTGTGATATCTCATCCAAGTTTGCGATGATGGGGATGTGTGGAACATTAATACAAATAGAAATGAATGATGTCATATTTGTTTTTGTACAAGATACCATTGATTCTAAAAGTACAATTTATTTTCTTACACAACTAATTATTTTACTTGGAAAATATCATATTCATGTAAAGAAATGGGCTAAAGCTGAGCCAAATTGTGAACATTTTTTATAAAAGAAATTAAACAATGTGGTACTACTTTGCACAATATTAGAAACAGAAAAGCTAAAAATACCTATGAAGCTCTATGTCACTTTAATTTGGTTAATAATATGTTTTCATGTTTTCATCCCTGGCATAGATCTAATTTAGTTTAATTTTTTTTAACCCATGTACATGCACTTGTTTTCTCTCTCTCTCTCTGTATATATACCCTTTTCCACTTTTTTTTTCTATTACTGTTGTGAGATGTATATGTTTGCATTAATATGTACATAATTGTACAAAAAAAAGAAAGAAGTTTGCGTTGATGGGTCCAAACCATATACCATATCTAGTATAAAGATCTTTTGTCCACAGCATAGATCTAATTTAGTTTAATTTTTTTTAACCCATGTACATGCACTTGTTTTCTCTCTCTCTCTCTCTGTATACCCTTTTCCACTTTTTTTTCTATTACTGTTGTGAGATGTATATGTTTGTATTAATATGTACATAATTGTACAAAAAAAAGAAAGAAGTTTGCGTTGATGGGTCCAAACCATATACCATATCTAGTATAAAGATCTTTTGTCCACATGTCCAAACACTAGAGGCGGAGAAACGGTTCACAAGTAATCGGATTATGATGCCTGTGTTGAATGAGAGTTTCTTTCAGATGAAAAGCATTTGTTTCGCAGGGGAACTGTGATGTCGGATCTTTCTTGAACAAACTCATCAGAGGAGTATCTCAAAATGACTGCTGATTACAACGGCTACTGGAAAATGATCTCCGACGAGAACTTTGAAGAGTACCTTAAAGCTCTGGGTGAGTTTTGTGGCTCATTTACACCATTAAAATCATAAATCCTCTGGTATTCCTCACTTAGGAGTCAAACAGAGGTCAAAACAGACCGAGAACAATAAGTAATATTATTTTTTATTTTTTTTATGAAAAAAAAATGTACCATATTTCAATGTTTTGTCCTATGTTTTAATATTTATTCTTGACAATTTCCTATTTTGAGGGGGAACTCGACAACATTGTCCTCTGAATTATAAATCAAAAATTGAGCCAAGGTAATGAAAATACAATGCGTATTAGGAGAAATATAATATGTAAAACAATGTGTAACCACTAGATGCTTGTAAAGCCCTATAGATATATACACGTTAGATTATTAGAGCAGTTTCAGAAATAATTACTTAAGTAGGTTTTGTATTCACATATACAGACATTATTGAAGACTCCTTAATCGTGGCTGATTTATAGATTTGTAGTATTTTCGTATTTATCATACATGGTGGTTTCCTATTTTTGTCCTTTTTTTATACAAGATGTTGCTGTTTATATTAAGCAGCATCAGTCTGGAAATGTACCTTTGGTATCCCGATTACCATGTAACCCTGCTGCATGTCTCATCATAGTGTTGATGAAGTACCATGTTATTTCCACCTGTAACCGTCACTGTACTGTGGTATTGCTGGAGTACTGTTTTAAATTCACATTTTCACATGAGGCTATAATTTTCTTTTCAAGACGTAAATGTAGCTATTAGAAAGATTGCCACCCTGCTGAAGCCTGATAAAGACATCACTCAGGATGGAGATCACTTCATCATAAAGACTCTCAGCACTTTCAGGAACTACAACATGGACTTTGTGGTGGGTCAGGAGTTTGAGGAGGACCTGAGTGGAGTGGATGACAGGAAATGTATGGTGAGCAAACTTTCAATGCAAACACTTTGAGGCTTGAGAGCTTAAAA
The DNA here is from genome assembly GCF_001515645.1 of Sinocyclocheilus grahami. Taxonomy (NCBI): domain Eukaryota; kingdom Metazoa; phylum Chordata; class Actinopteri; order Cypriniformes; family Cyprinidae; genus Sinocyclocheilus; species Sinocyclocheilus grahami. The sequence goes on from NW_015505229.1 coordinate 783,919, forward strand.
GCATAGTTTTATATCTTTTTTATTCTAAAGTACTATTTAAAAAAGCTTTAATACTATTTATTAAACTGTGCTTTTTGGTTCAGTATATGAACTTGCAGGATTATGGGTTTGATTCTCCCTCAATGTTTATGCTTTGCAAGGACACTAGATGTTTTCTAAAGATTTTTTGAGATTTTTCTAACCTTTGATAAGAAGCAAGTTTAAATAAATAGGCTTTCATGGTTTATTATACTTATTTTCACAAAAAGTTTATAACATTCCAGGATCAGTCTAAGTCATGGGATTTTCGTAATAGTTCTCTTATAGGGTTGCCATTTGAAAATTAAATCCATCACTAACTGTGCATCGTTTACAGTTCACAATCTCAACTAATGAGAAAAGAGGAAAGTGTGAAATGAGAGCAATAATTGGCTCTTTAATCTAATAAGAAGCGTTACTCTCTCTCCTTTCATTTTCGTCTGGCCTTTCCTGTCATTTGGAGAAACTTGGTATATCAGAGGCCTGTGTTGAGATGATTGCAGAGATAGAAATTCTGATTATATATGCACATTTTTTAGATACAATTGAAGATCTCACTAACTGTGCATGTCGTTTACAGTTCACAATCTCAACTAATGAGAAAAGAGGAAAGTGTGAAATGAGAGCAATAATTGGCTCTTTAATCTAATAATCTAATAATCTAATAATCTAATAATACTCTCTCTCCTTTCATTTTCGTCTGGCCTTTCCTGTCATTTGGAGAAACTTGGTATATCAGAGGCCTGTGTTGAGATGATTGCAGAGATAGAAATTCTGATTATATATGCACATTTTTTAGATACAATTGAAGCTTCAGATGTGTTGCAATATGTTAACATTTGGGACTAGATTGTATGTGACTGCCCAATTGGATGTGATGTATTCTAATCCAAAGTATGAGTGTGAGGTGAGTAATGGCAATATTCTGCAATAGAATTTTATTCTTTAAATAATATTTCAGATACACTGTAAAATGGCCAAATGTGACAATTGTACACCACTGTAGGACATATTGGAAAGGCAGCTTATAGTGCAGCACTCATACACTTTTATTTATTAATTATTTTATGTGCTTTTGTCATTTTTATTATTATTTTATTATTTTTATATATATATATATTTCTAAATAGACATTTAATTTACTTTTATTTCAGTTTTAGTTTTATTTTGGTTATTTGCCAAGGCAACATTTCAAAAAATTTCATTTAGTTTACATTTTCATCCAATGCTTATATTTTATTTTATTTAAGCTTTATTAATGTAGTTTTAGTTAACCATAGCAACTGGTCCAGCAGAAAATAAACGGTAACACTTTACAATAAGGTTCATTAGTTAAACATTAGTTAATGTATAAACTAACATGAACTAACCATGAGCAATACATTTGTTACTGTATTTACTAATCTTCACTAACGTTAGTTAATAAAAATACAGATGTTCATTGTTAGTTCATGTTAGTTCACAGTGCATTAACTAATGTTAACAAGATTTTAATAATGTGTTAGTAAATGTTGAAGTTAACATTAACAAAGATTAATAAACGCTGTATAAGTGCAGTTCATTATTAGTTCATGTTAACTAATGTAGTTAACTAATGAACCTTATTGTAAAGTGTTACCAAATAAACAAAGTGTTAGTTATGATGCACTAGACGTGTCTCCTCTCTAAAAACTGGCCGTTGTTTAAGTTCACTTTCTGATATAACTCAAATTTTCTTGAGTTGCAGTAAATAAAAACACTTGAAACGCAGCATTCAATAAAGATGTTGTGACCTGGTTTGCCCTGAACAAAAATCACTCACCCCATTCAGTCCTAACAGCACCCAGCATTGTGTTTTTTTTTTTCATTTCTTTCACTGAAATCTGGCAGAAGAAAAGGCCATTCCAACATGCTTCTCTTTGTGCAGCATATAATTGCAGTGCAAACACATTTATTGCGGGTCAGATTTAATTTTCTTTTTGTGTCAGTATAATATACAGTAGATGTGCTCTTCTCTTCCCACTGCTCTTGCAAAATCTGTTCTGCTTCCGTGTCTTTACAATCCTTACTTAACGCTATTTTTGATGTATACAGTATATGTTAAAAATAAATCTCTGTTATGCATTATAGACCACCATCACCTGGGATGGAGATAAACTGGTATGTGTGCAGAAAGGAGAGATCGAGGGGAGGGGCTGGACCCACTGGATTGAGGAAGATGAGCTTCACTTGGTAGGCCACATCTCATGCATTTCATTTGCAATGTCCTTGATGGTATTCCCTCCCAGGTATGATTGTTTCGCATAGAGCTGATATATATACAGTATCAGAAATAACCTAAAGCATATACAATACGGCATGTCAGAAATTGTTTCGGCTAGGAGGTACGCTGCAGATGGTGGGGGAAGAGCTATTCTCAAATCTCAAAACTTTCAGCCCTGTGATGATGCACCTGAAAAAGCACAACGCTGACAGATTGATTGCTTTAATACATTTGAACTTGGTTTAAATAATTCTAATGGCCGTCAAACACCATCATTATGATATGATAGGATTTTTAAATGAAGTTGACTGGAACATGAACGGTGGAGGTAATAACAACAGATGTTAGGCTTCAGCTGCGTGCTTGTTCATGCATAATAAACTGACTGCATTGCCGTAGCATTACCAAAGAACTGGACATTGCTGACACCAGCTGGTTGAAAGTTATATACATTCTAGTACTGTGTTGAAAAAGACCACTGTTAGGGAAACTTTCCATGTTAATTATAGCGGAAATTAAACCTACTTTTTTTTTTTCAAAGATTTTATTTTTGGCTTTTTTTCACTTTATTAGTATAGGACAGTGTAGAAGTGAAGTCGGAGCGAGAGATGAGGGGGGTGGGATCGGGAAAGGTCCTCGAGCCGGGATTCAAACTCGGGATGCCCACAAGGCTATCAGCGCCGACAAAACCTACTCTTAAAAAGAAATGTTCTTTATTAGCACTGATGATTCCATAAAAAAAGATTTCAGATCCATGGGACTTTCCATTGTAGAAAAAGTGGAAAAAGGTTAATTAGATTATTAAGATGTTTGGGTTTTGGTTTTCCCTATTGTTTTCATACTTGCTTAAGTTAATGAGTTTGAGCAATAGCGTGAATGCATTGTACGTAATTGACCAATCATGGTTTGTGAGAAGGTGGATCTACTGTTCAGAGAACAGTCAAAGCAACGCAAATACTCGCACATATAATGTATGAGGCCTGTAGAGAAAATATCAGTAGGAAAACCAAGCCAAAACCCGATTTAGAAATCCTGGCCAGGATGTGTCCAGGACAAAAAGGACATATGGTCTACCCTAGAGTTGAGAACTATGCCTTTAAATATTTTCTTTGTTTGCAGGAACTGAGAGCTGCTGGGATTGTGAGTAAACAGGTCTTCAAAAAGTCTTAAACCCCCACCGACTGAACACCTGCAAGAGATCCAGCAAAATCCAACACTTTATAGTATATAAACTCATGTCACATCTTCCTACATCTATCCGTCTGTGTGTGCCTTCATCTCTGCTATTGTGAAAACCAGACAAACACCATCTGTGATAGCTTGTCACAATCTATAAATGCTTGTTTGTTCTGATCCTCACAGAGGAATATCTCAAGCGTAGGTGCAGTGTTTGTCATTTAGATGTTATTTACATTAGTGGTAGAGAACACCGGGATAAGCTGCCCTGTAAGTGAACCATCAAACAACAGGTGCGTCAGGATGTTGTCTTGGACACAAGAAGAAGATTCCTCAGATTGGGAGCTTCTGTGTACATAAAAGTAATTAGACTCCAGAGAGGATGTGTGGAAGGAAAAATGATGTGACGAGTCTGAGTGCCGCCCAGCTGCTGTTGCTCTGATTGAAGAGCCTGTCAGTCTCTTGGGTTCTGAGCATGGCAGGGTTTTGCTTTCCTTCCCATCATGCCTCTGTTACTGTGCACACAACAGAATACATAAATCAGTGAAATAAAGAGAAATGCATTGCATTCTACTGTTAATATGCGTCTAAATGTGTTTGTTTGAACACACTAGTTTAATAAAGGCATACCAGCAGAAATGTAAATTAAATATTGCTGCTGTTTTTGTATATACTTTTGAAAATCCAGGTTGGCATGTTCACTTTCCATTATTGCTGAGATACGCTTCAGCGATTCTGAAGTATTACATGAATATTAAAAAGTGAACTAAGCAGCACCCATACATCCACTTAACAAGAGAACGAAAGGCACATAATTGGCAGTGTGTTGATAACTATAGAGCACCGTCTAGTAAAATTGGTGCAACCATTCATTTTCCATATTTGGCCCAGAGTCTATCAACGGCTTCCGGCCAGGTGTTCCTTTCAGTGAAAAAATGTTCACGTCCACTTCCTTTTTTCCATGCTAATGTCTCCAAATATATTTTTGGGTCTTTATTTACTCAAAGGAATAGTTCAGCCAAAAATGAACATTTGCTGAGACTTTATTCACCCTCAGGCAAACCAAGATGTAGATTGCATCACTTGCTCACCAATGGATCTTCTGCAGTGAGTGGGTGCCGTCAGAATGAGAGTTCAAATAGCTGATAAAAACATCACAATAATCCACAAGTAATTCACACGACTCCAGTCCATCAATTGACATTGTGTGAAGCAAAAAGCTACATCTTTGTAAGAAACCAAACACTTCAAACCGCTGCTTACTGTAAAAATCAATAGTATTGATTTCGCCATTGAAAAAGTGGTCTTGTCTGAATCAGTAGAGAAATATGCACAGTGCAAGCACTGTTTACAAGCCAAAACAGTTCTGAACAAATATGTTGGTGGATTTTGATGTGACAACTGAAGTTTGTCATTTGGATTCCTTATTATGATTTTATCAGGTGTTTGGACTGTCATTCTGACGGCACCCATTCACTGCAGAGGATCCATTGGTAAGCAACTAATGTAATGCTAAATTTCTCTGAATCTGTTCTGATGAATAAACAAGCTCATCTACATCTTGGATGGCCTGAGGGTGAGTACATTTTCAGCAAATTAAACATTTTTGAGTGAACTATTCTTTTAAAATAATGGTCTGTTTGTACTCATGCAGCTCCAAGTTGGCCCTGATCCTCTAGACTAAAATACACAAAAAAATAACATGTTTAGAAAAATAAACAAGGTCGAGTCTGCAAGCAATGCATTTGAAGAAATATTTGAGCTAGCTAATAAAAACAAAGCATACACAGGGCATTTTAACAGGTAAAATAGCCTTTAAGGACATTACTTAAACAATAATGTCCACAGAAGCTTGTATGTAATTAATAACCTGCTCTTTGCACACCTTGAACTTTTTAACCTGCAACAGATTGTGCATGCAAAATTATACATTTTATACTGTTTTGTATTTATCAACACATCTGAATAAAATGACTTATGCTAATCATACCTTCAGAGGATATTAACTATCCAAATTTACTTGGATGTATATGTCATCTTCATGGGAGGGAGATGGAGTTTTTCTTTTAACAGGGACACTACTAAACCTGATGAACTTATCATTACTAATTGGATTTGGTACTTGTAATGTGGGGCTTTATGCAGACATTTTACTGCACCGAATCTCCCCAAATGTTCACTGGTGTCTAAGAAACCTCACACTGTAATTCAAAATGCCAGCTTATTACAACAACTATAGGAAAATGATCTCAATTTAGAACTCTAATGAGTACCTGAAAGCTCTTGGTGAGTCAATTACCTGTTCAAAAAGCAGAGAATCTTCTGTAGGCTTAATTAACATTATCATCACACTGCACTATAAAACCTTTGGAACATAATTACATTACTGAGTAGGGCTGCATAATCCTACTAATTATTAATTAAATTACAAAGTAACCAATATTTTATCATCCTTATAATTGAATTTCACTTATATGTTGTACACACACACACACACAGACAGAGAGAGACAGGTAAAATACATGTACATACAGTACATTGTTAACAGTACTGCATATATGTGGGCAAATATGTCATATATATCATCTGTTTGTTTTCAAACAATCTCTGAAATGTAAACACAAAAGTAACAGAAAATAATAAATATACACATATGAGTTAAGTGATCTCATTTTGATTTTGGCTCCGGTTCCTGACAGACACAAATGTTGCTATTAGGAAAACTGCCAGTTTGAGGAGGTGATGAAAGCATTTTGACTACCTAATTCTTGTTTATTTCCATTTATGTAATAACTTGTATATAAGATTCATTTCTTACTATTGATAGTATTGATACTATTTCTTACCAGCAAACATACACTTGTTTTCATCCTTCTCTCCACTCTCTGATGCAGAAGTCTCTAAACTCATCCTTTCCAATCATTCTACTACTTGTCCGCTTGATCCTATTCCATCTCATCTCCTTTAAGCCATTTCTCCTGCCGTTGTACCTGCACTCACATCGTTAACACATCCCTTCACACTGGTGTTTTTCCCTCAACATTTAAACAGGCTCTTATAACCCCACTTCTTAAGAAACCCACTCTTAACCCAACTCTTTTAGAGAACTACAGACCGGTTGCCCTTCTATCTTTCATTGCAAAACACTTGAACGAGTTGTGTTCAACCAAGTCTCAGCCTTTCTCACACAGAACAACCTCCTGGACAGCAACTAATCTGGCTTCAGAAGTGGACATTCAACCGAGTCTGCCTTGCTTTCATTTGTTGAAGCCCTAAGACTGGCAAGAGTGGCTTCCAAATCTTCTATACTTATTTAGCTGGATCTGTCTGCTGCTTTTGATATGGTGAACCACCAGATTCTCCTGTCAACCCTATTGGAAAATGGCATCTCAGGAACCGCACGCCAGTGGTTTGAGTCTTACCTCTCAGATAGGTCCTTCAAGGTATCTTGGAGAGGTGAGGTGTCCAAGTCGCAACATCTAGCTACTGGGGTGCCTCAGGGCTCAGTACTTGGACCACTTCTCTTCTCTGTCTACATGGCATCACTAGGTTCTGTCATTCAGAAACATGGCTTTTCATATCACTGCTATGCTGATGACACTCAACTCTACCTCTCATCCCATCCTGATGATCCGACGATAGCTGCTCGCATCTCAGCATGTCTAACAGACATTTCTTGTTGGATGACGGACCATCACCTTCAACTCAACCTGGCTAAGACAGAACTGCTTGTGGTTTCAACAAACCCATCACTTTATCAAAATTTCACCATCCAGTTAGGCTCATCAACCA
>NW_015505229.1:791858-815370 GCF_001515645.1 Sinocyclocheilus grahami
CATATCACTGCTATGCTGATGACACTCAACTCTACCTCTCATTCCATCTTGATGATCCGACGATAAACCCATCACTTTATCAAAATGTCACCATCCAGTTAGGCTCATCAACCATAACTCCTTCAAAAACAGCTAGAAACCTTGGAGTTGTGATTGATAATAAACTGAATTTCTCAGACCACATTGCTAAAACTGCCCGGTCCTGCAGATTTGCTTTATACAACATTAGGAAGATCAGGCCCTTTCTTTCAGAACATGCAACACAACTCCTTGTTCAAGCTCTTATTCTATTCAGGCTGGACTATTGCAATGCTCTCTTGACAGGTCTTCCAGCAACTTCTATCAAACCTCTATAATTAAAAACACATCTGTCCCACCTTTATTTGACCCTCTATCTCTAGCACTTTCTGTTCTATTTTAATTCTACTTTATCTATATTTATCTTCTTTTTTTATTTAAAAAACAAACACTAGCTTTATATTTTTTTCTATTCTATCTACTTGTTTTTCTTTGTGTGTGTGTGTATAATATATATATATATATATATATATATGCAGTATATATACACCTTGCTACGTGTACTGCGTTAAGCAAACCGGGACTTGTCATTTTCACTTATATACTGTTGCTCTTTTGTTAGTTTTGACTGCTTTTATTGTCCTCATTTGTAAGTCGCTTTTGATAAAAGCTTCTGCTAAATGTAAATGTAAATGATATGCTATGGCAATTGGTAGAGGCATCAAATTATACATTTATAAGAAGCAAATGTCTACACTACCATTCATTCCTATGTCTGCAGTGATACTCTGCATATTTATAATGAAAATACTAATCATCATAATCATGGGCCTTAGGCTTCATCATTGTCAACATTATTGCACTGACAAGATTACCAAAAAGATAACATCAGATGGTTGCTATTATTTACTTTTGTTTTGTTAATCTTTTGTGGTAGGAACAGAGCTTCTGGCATAATAGAAAAGAAGGTCTTAAAGAAATCCTGTACAAGAACCTGTACCACGGAGGTCTATAATACCTGGTGAAAGCATTCATATTCATCTCAATGGTATTAAAAATAACAATAATATGTAATACATATCTAGATTGAGAAATATGCTTTTAGATCCCTATATATCTACCAGCATGGCCAAAACCAACCAAAACTAAGAAGACCTTTTGACCTGTGCTACTACTGGATGTGAACTGACTGTTGATCAGTTCATCAAATTTAGACCTTCATTTCTTGTTCATCTCTAGAATGAAAAGTAAAACTAATAACATAATATAAATGTGATAAAGAAGCTCTGTTACTGCATAAATGACAATCTGCATATGCATACATATGACTTTGTTGTAGGGTATTTTGAATCTAGAGTCTACCATATCTAGTGGAAGGTGGATAAGAACTTTTTTTTAAAAAGTAGGTGTGTAACAAGAAATGTTAGGTGTATCTGACTCCTTACATGAAAGGCAAGAAGAAAGATGATGAATGTAGTCTGGCTCCTGCAGTTCTCATAAACAAGCTTGATGGAAAGGATGTTGGACCCTGTGTATTCTCCCATGTGTACCACAAATGTGCCAACAAAATGAAAATTAAATAAAGAAGGATGGAATGAGCCTGTGTAGTGCTGGTGGTTTTCTGTTTGTGTGAATAGTCAAAGTAATAAACATCCAATTCCGCCAAGTCTGTTTCTATACATTACATGATTACATAATTACATGAAGCTGTATCATTTAAGAGTTTCATTTATGTTATGACATATAGGCTTGACGTATATTCAGGTAATATACTTGAAAACTAGCTGTGGCAAGCAAGGTGGAGGATGTAAGGAAGGATATAAGGAGGAGTGAGAAAAGAGGGAAGACCAGACCTGGAACACGTTATGTTTTGTGTATAAGTCTGCTGCCGCTTGTTAAGTTTATTTTGATTTGTGATTAAACTACATTTATTATTATTACTTTTCCAAACTTCATTCAAATATGCATTTCTGCATTAAAATAGCTAATATGCAGGCCACATATGTGTTACGCTAGAGGCCTTCTGGGGTCTTTTTAAAACCTGAATCTGATATCTGCAGTTTAAATCCTTTTTATCTTATAAATGTCCTATCAATTAGGCCTGTAGCTTTTTAGGATAAGGAGTCAAAGAGAATTCTTTATTATACCTCTCTGTGCTTCCAGCCATATTATCCATGTGTTATGATTCAAGCTGGATGATAAATAAAATCTACAAATGAGTTCATTGAGATTAATTAGTCAAGACGGTATGTGTGCCAGAGTAAAGGTCATGTGAGCAAAAAGCATTTTCTACTCTAAAAACATTAGGCTTAAAAAACAAAGATAGATTTCAGCTATGTTGTCTTAAATCACAAATTAATATCACTCTCTTCAAGATGCGCTGAGAATTTTTGACTTCTAATTTTCATGTCAGCTGAGAAACGTCTTTTCAGTTCATTTAATCTAAAAGTTTATGTAGCAGAAGAACGGCGTAAATCCATGAGAATAATATAACGACGGTCTCCTATCATAAATCTTTATGTTCCAATTTCTTGTGATTTGAGCTTTGAGGGTTGCTTATATGCATGGGTTTTGCACATTGTGGGAGTGTTTTTCCCAATATAGTTGTACTGAGCAGCACATGTGTGATGGCAATGAAGCTTATCCGATTAATATGGTGGTAAATAAAATGCGGTGCTGACAGCCAGAGAGATGCACGAGAAGACAGGAGCAGGAGGGCGATCAGGCATCAGGTCTCCTCTAAAAACACATTTTCAGGACACAAAAAAATGCCATTTATTTCACAATACCTGCTGATTATATTGGCTAGCCTACTATATACTGTAATGAACTGGAGACTATGAATTCTCGCTTATTTTATAAAACGCTTTGTTCTGACGCTCAGTTCAAAGTTTTGTTCACTGATTCGTTCTTGGTTGATTCTGGCGACCATTGTTTTGAATTAATTGAATCATTCACTTACCCGATTCACCGAGTCGTCTAAATTCTCAAATTAAAGGTAGGGTCACAGTGACTGTCGTAACCGACAAAAAAAATTTGTGTAGTCTGAACCGGGCTTAACCTACGATAGGAAGAGAGGTGGCGTTGGTGGAGGATTGAATGCAATGCTGTCAGATTAACTCAAGTCTCATTCAGGGGTGACAATACAGTATGTACATACCGTACATTTTGATTGGACGAATATTGTATGGTCCTACGCCTTCCACAGATGATATACATATAGATAAATTTAGGCCACTTAGTGATTACTATCGGGATGTGAAGAGACTTTCAACCAACATAACAACAAATGTTTTTTCAACCAAATCACCTACCCTGCCTTTAAAGCATAAAACATAAATAAACAGGTGCTTCCTTAAACATTACAATGTTGACCCTGTACTGATTTATAAACAGATCTGTCAAAACAGGACACTAATTTAATATTTTTTCCCCTCCAAAATTACTATTACTGGAGATGTTAAAGTTGATTTTGTTAAAACCTGACAAAGATATCACCCAGAATGGAGATAAAGTATCAAGTACTTTCAAGAACTATGGCATGGCCTTTGTGGTTGGTTTGAGGAAGACCTGGGGCCAGTAAATGGCAGGAAATGTAAGATGAGTGTGCCAACATTTTCTCTTCATGCAATAAGTATAATCAGAAGTATCTATGAATCACACAGTGATGGAGAGATAAAATTGATGAGCCATAAGATATAGTGTTTGTCTGCTGATGTTTTCAGTTTTAGGCCTAGAAATGGCTCAAATAACTTTTGCTTTCTCATTTAATTTCTGTTCACTTGACTTATTTTGTTGTAATCCCCTCATATGTACATGGAATGCAGATGACTACAGAAAGCCATTTAAAACCACACAATGTCAGAAATAGTAAGTGAAAGCACAAGATTGATCCTTGTTTTAGTAATTCAGATGTTAAATTTTGATGACTGTTACAATGTTGACCCTGTACTGATTTATAAACAGATCTGTCAAAACAGGACACTAATTTAATATTTTTTCCCCTCCAAAATTACTATTACTGGAGATGTTAAAGTTGATTTTGTTAAAACCTGACAAAGATATCACCCAGAATGGAGATAAAGTATCAAGTACTTTCAAGAACTATGGCATGGCCTTTGTGGTTGGTTTGAGGAAGACCTGGGGCCAGTAAATGGCAGGAAATGTAAGATGAGTGTGCCAACATTTTCTCTTCATGCAATAAGTATAATCAGAAGTATCTATGAATCACACAGTGATGGAGAGATAAAATTGATGAGCCATAAGATATAGTGTTTGTCTGCTGATGTTTTCAGTTTTAGGCCTAGAAATGGCTCAAATAACTTTTGCTTTCTCATTTAATTTCTGTTCACTTTACTTATTTTGTTGTAATCCCCTCATATGTACATGGAATGCAGATGACTACAGAAAGCCATTTAAAACCACACAATGTCAGAAATAGTAAGTGAAAGCACAAGATTGATCCTTGTTTTAGTAATTCAGATGTTAAATTTTGATGACTGTTAGGAAAAAAAAGTAAATGTTTAATGGTTCAGTCTCATAAAAATATAAGACATGCATTAATTTATCTGATTAAAGCATGAGCTGAATAAATGAAAAATTAATTATGTCACAGAAGTCTTATCTAAGCAGCCAACTCGAGCTGTATATTTTATGTTCTTCATTGGCATAAGAGATAAACATTACTAGTAAAATGCTTATTATTAGAAACATCCATCCATTACAGTTTCACTGGCACAACTAGCCTACATAAAACCTTCCTATTAAAAATAAATAATAATAATAATTTATGTTAGCTAAAATTACAAACAGTAAATTTCACGGTTTGTTAATTTAAACAGCAATGTTTTTTATTCTTTGCATCGTTTATTCCCACAGACCACCATCACCTGGTATGAAGACAAGCTTGTGTGTGTACAGAAAAGGCAGAACCTGATTTTACCAAGTGCAGCATGTTTCCAAAGAGAGATTGAAGGCAGGACACTGGATTGAAGGAGATTTCATTTGGTATTTACATTTTACATCTCCTTGTTTTAGTAATTCAGATGTTAAATTTTGATGACTGTTAGGAAAAAAAAGTAAATGTTTAATGGTTCAGTCTCATAAAAATATAAGACATGCATTAATTTATCTGATTAAAGCATGAGCTGAATAAATGAAAAATTAATTATGTCACAGAAGTCTTATCTAAGCAGCCAACTCGAGCTGTATATTTTATGTTCTTCATTGGCATAAGAGATAAACATTACTAGTAAAATGCTTATTATTAGAAACATACATCCATTACAGTTTCACTGGCACAACTAGCCTACATAAAACCTTCCTATTAAAAATAAATAATAATAATAATAATAATAATAATTTATGTTAGCTAAAATTACAAACAGTAAATTTCACGGTTTGTTAATTTAAACAGCAATGTTTTTTATTCTTTGCATCGTTTATTCCCACAGACCACCATCACCTGGGATGAAGACAAGCTTGTGTGTGTACAGAAAAGGCAGAACCTGATTTTACCAAGTGCAGCATGTTTCCAAAGAGAGATTGAAGGCAGGACACTGGATTGAAGGAGATTTCATTTGGTATTTACATTTTACATCTTTTCTTCTACACACTCTCCTTTGCCCTCATTCAGCAATTACTTTGTTTTTGGAAACCATGAGTTAGTGTAAAACATATGGTAACTGATTATATAAATGACATGTGATCACCAATGTGAATTAGGGGCTCATTGTGCAAGGGGAACCAGGACATTATCGTTTCAAGTCTATTGTGCTCATTTAAAACATTAACAACAGATGTTCGACCACATCTGTGTGATGTTGTGCTTAATTACCCTAGGTAACCCCTTTGACAAAAGGGTGTGTAAGGTGTTGAAGAATCTATATTTAGGTACATATCGCCACCTGCTGATGATAAGTGGAATTTATAGAGACAGCAAAAAAGGAACGTGTTTTCAAAAGGACATGGGCGCCTTATGTCAAAGTTATTGATTCGGGTGACCTTTGACCTGAAGGATTTTATAAAAACAAAATTTGTGTTTTGTCTTATAATTATAATTATGAGTTGTGGGCAAGCAGGTTTTCAAGAAGACTTAAGCCAGTGTTGTATAGTTGCGCCCGCTACTGGAAAAGACACAGAAACAACTACCAGAGACAGAGTTATGTGTCTATTCATCCTGCTATCATCAGTCTATCTCTTTGCATTTATGCGTGATGTGCCTGTCTAGTCTCCTCATCAGACAATGTTTATTCCAACTGAGCAATTACTTTAGTTAATATTAAGCACATCCATTAAATTTGTGTGTGTGGGTTTGGTATGTTTTAGTTCCCTAGTCACTAAGATTAACCTCCTGACTGAGAGCTTTACTGCAGTCTAAAAATACTGTACCCACTTTAATATCTGATGATCTTTCTGGCTGCAGGAGCAGCAAATCGAGCTCTTTTCTTCTCCTCAGAAGCAGGAAGAGGATGAATGAGAGGGGAGATGATATGATGAGGGTCTATACAGCTGCTCTGCTGCATCTCTTACAGATGATGCTGACAGATTCAGAAAATGTGTGTGCTGAAATTGTGCTCTTAAAATCACAAATGATGGAATAAAGAAAACTGATAAGAACTGTGCAGATGTTTGTGTTCGTTCAGATAATGCAGAGGTTGTCTGTATATTTGAACAAACACGTTAGAATAGTGAGCATGCATATTTTTGAGTTCACATTTTATTCTCTTTCACCATACATTGTTTACAATGAAAAATACATAATAGCTACACTTAAAAATGGCTATTTAACACAGCAGTTACTGTTATTAATAGGCAGAAATGTTAACTTTTTTTCACAGTAGAGTACTTCTCGTTCAAGGCACATCAGTCGAGAACTTGTTTCTTAAAAACCTGTCTACACACCACTCCACAGACTCGCATTTCCTGAAAAATCAATAAAAAACCCTCAAAATTGAATACAGATTTTATTTCAAATAGCATTAAATATCAACTACATGAACGTGGAATATTAATTTGAGTTATACTACTGTTTATTCACAGCATTATAGTTTTTGCTGTACATCTGATCAAATAAATTCCGTCTTAGTGAGCTTAAGAGACTTCTTTTAAAAATCGTACAGACTCTGAGCATTTAAATGGTAATGTGACAGTTTTTAGGTAACAGTCATGTATACAGTTTAAACACAGAATGTTGGGTAATAAATGAAGTATTCCAGGCCGTTGTATAATAAAGTCTCTAAATGGATTTCAGCATATACACCATTTAAATACGCTTGTTATTGTAATGCGTGACTGCTGCGATAATGATGCTATCTCATTAATTACACTGTTGACTACACTAAAAACAAGAAGCAGCCAAGTGTGAACTTTATATATAAACTTACCATATGTAACTCATCCCCTTTCACCCACTGAGTCCAGCCCCTTCCCTCCTTTTCTCCTTTCTGTACACACACCAGTTTGTCTCCCTCCCAGTTTACCGTGGTCTACAAAACAAGGACAAATACATGCTGGTGAGAAAGCTGGTACTGACTTGCAATAAACACAGAGAATAGAGAATCAATTGTGTACAATTTCCCAAAAACATAACACTTTTTTTCTTCCATTTTTTAACTTGAATGTGCCAGGCTTCCGGTGTCAGTCATTCCAATACATTTTAGCTGTACATTATTAGTATTATTATTATTATTATGGTTTGTAGGCCAAATTTGACTATTTATTACTACACATTTTTATTTTTATTTTTTACGTATAGTAGAAGTCCCGCACATTAACAGGAAAATAGCTTACTTCTGCATTGGCAAAGAGTGAATAGCAAATAAATAAAAAGTAAAATAATTTTGACAACATTTAACTGCACTAAATGTCATATTGAATACTGAACACAAACACTGCACTAGCATTTCTAAATGGTATATAAAAATTGCGTATGATTTTTCCTTTTAAACAATTTTCAGCTAATTTCACAAATGACAAAGAAATAGTAAGTAACACATTGAATTAAACAGCATTTTGAAGTAGAAAAACTGAAATGGTATTTTCTCGTATAACACACTCCAATTATCTTTATAAACAACTTTGAAAATAATATTTGACTGTGTCTGCGAGTTGACCTAAAGTTCCCGAGCACCAGGTGTTTGCGGCATTAGCCCAAAACCTTTGTGGATTTAAGATTCAATAGGTCATTGTATGTAAATCTCAATCTAATCCTATTTACTGACCCATCCACCACAGTAACCTCGGAAACGCAGTTCAGATTAGTTTTCCATTTAAAAGCATTTCTGATCTTATATTGTTGTTTTGTTGTAGCCTACTTTAAGCTGCACCTTTATAAATAAGGAGGTCACTTACCATACATTTCCTATCATCTACAGCAACCAAATCCTCCTCAAACTCCTTTCCAACATCAAACTCCATCTGGTAGTTCCTAACGGCGGTGAGAGTCTTGATATTAAAATGATCACCATTCTGTACAATCTCCTTATCAAAGATGAGATAGCTGGCAATTTTTCTGATGACAACATTCACACCTGTAAGTTGAATACATATAAAATTGGTCAACCATAGCCGTATATGGTACAGTAACCAATTTTTGTTTTTCACATAATAGAATCAGGTACTGCCAAAGGTACTAAAACGTATCTCTTGAGTACAACATACAGACGCATTTCTCTTACTCTGACTGTTTCCAACAGAATATATTCTGTAACATCTCACATACCTCAGCATAGAAAATTTATTTCACATCGGTGTAATGAATAAATAAATGGAAAATGAAGAATCAGCCTACCTAGTGCTTCCATGTATTCATCAATGTTTTCATTACTTGTCATTTTCCAGTATCCATTCATGTCTACGGGAGACATATTTGCTTCGTTTTTGCGTTTGTCCTCTGCGCTGATGTTTCAACATCAAGGTGCAGCACGGCGTCTCAAATCACAGGGCACGTTGTAATCCTAAAGCCAATTAGGGCCTTTGGATTATCTCAAAGAGCATTTACACATTTACACACTTCTACTGTGGACTTTTTTTTTTTGGACAGGAGCTCTGTCTCGGGAGCGCATTGCAATGCATGATGCATCTCATGAACTCATGTCAGTCAAAGCATGTGAACAGACAGATGTGTCAGTTTGTAATTGTTTTGATTCTCAGTCTGTCAGCAGCACAACAGTCAGTCAAAGCAACAATCACAATGCTGTCAAACAGCTTTTCATGTATGCCTACAGACTCCAGAGAGAGAGAGAGAGAGAGAGAGAGAGAGAGAGAGAGAATTGTTCACTGCACAAACAGGAGGTGAAGACCTGTCAGTAATGAGGCCAGTCTTGAGACGTCTTCCTGACTATGAATTACAGTGAAATGTAAAATAAGAGATACAGAACTGTCATTATGAGCTATTCTTGAGATGTTGACTTTTTGGATCATGGCCTATTCCATCTTCCACAAACCACAAGAGAGCGCTTTTGACAACGAACCAGTCACAAATAGGGTAGTAGTAATATTGTGACATAAAACTACATTTTAAAGTTACTGTTAGTAATTATTTGTCATTTGTAATATATTTTCCAATGTAATTTATTGCTGTGTTGGCCTAAGCTGACTTTTCAGAAGCCATTATTCTAGTTTTCAGTGTCACATGATGCTTCAGAAATGCTGATATTTCCGCTCAAGAAACATTTCTTATTATTATCAAATATATAATTTGCTTAATTTTTTTTTTTGTAAAAACTGTGATGTATATTGTTTTTGTATTGTTCGATGAATAGAAAGTTTAAAAGCACATATTTGAAATATAATTTTTTTGACAGTATAAATGTCTTTTCTGTCACTTTAGATCAATTAATGGTGTGCTTGCTGAAGAAGAATTATTGAAGAATTATTAATATATTCTTTCAAGTATTAATTTCTTTCAAAAATGAATCAATCAATCAATCAATCAAAAATCTTACTGACTTCAACATTTTGAACGGTAGTGTATTTGGACAAATATTTAAGTAATAAATCACCTAAAAATAAAAAAGCATGACATGACATACTTTTTATTTATTTATTTAATTTTTTGACAGACAGACATTTTGACAGACAAGGCCATTTGTATAGAAAGATCCATGTCAATTTTTTTCCGAAACGTCGTGTTTTTTTGTTTGTTTGTTTTTTCGTTCATGTGGTCAGTTTGAGTTTGAATCTATATCTTTTCCCTGTGATTAAAATAGAGAATGGCCTGCCATATTATAAGAACTAATACCAAAATATTCTTTCTCTGTACTCACATGCTCGTCCTACTTTCTCACTGGCCTGTTTTATGACACACTGGAAGGAGCATTCAAGATAACGTCTGACTCATAAATATCACGCAAAGTGCTGGAACAGTGGTGACAGAATTAAGTGTAGCCTTTGGGCATTCTGATATTCTGAACATCAAACGCTGGAAATGGTCCTTGTTCTTCTTGACATATTTCTTTGCTACTTATCTTGTCTTCCATGCTTAACAATAGAGTCCAAATACAGAATTTCTCTGATCACAAGAATGAAGATCAAATACAATGATGTTGTATAACCTCCTACCCACTCGCCCCCTTTTCTGGCAGCAGCGTCTCAGTGGGTGATAGATTTATAATATTGTTTATGCACTATGCCAATTATCACTTCAAAACTGACTGTTTCCAAAGTCATAATGAACAAGAGAAGAGCAATAATTAATCTTTCTGTAGGTACTAATTAAGTTCTGGTAATTTAGTTTTAACTTTTAGTAGGCTAATTAATCTCGTGTAGAAGACATTGTACATTTGCATGGGAACGACTCTCCTCCCCACTGATTCTTCTAAAACAAGAGAATAAAAAAAAATGGTACACTACCATTCAAACGATTAGGGTCAGTGATTTTTTTATAAGAAATTAATACTTTCATTTAGAAAAGACATAATACATTGATCAAAGGTGATCAAATGTATAATGTTACAAAATATTTCTATTTCAAATAAATGCTGTTCTTTTGAACTCCTCAAAGAATCCTGAAAGAATTCTATCACAGTTCCAAAAAAAAAAAAAAAAAGTATAAACATTAATAAACGTCTTTATTGAAGAATAAAGAACAAATAAATATAACATTGGATGACAGTATGAATAAAGAAATAATACGGAAAGACAATAAAGGAAATAAAAAAAAATTAAAACAAGAAGTACAGAGGTAGTCAATCAAATTATGTAACATTGTTTGTTATACAGTTTCACAAATTTGTTTCACCATTTCACCATTTTTTGTTGTTGTTGTTGTAATTAGGTAGTTAAAGTCACAAAGAAAATTATGTAATTTGGGTAAAGTTGAAGAAAATGTACATTTATGAATATAAGTCAGGCCAAAATTCTTTAACATGGGGGTATTTGAAAAAAAAAAAAAAAGATGATCAATAGACTCTGAATACTGAAATGACAGAAATTACAGTTCAAATGAGCATTACCAAATTTTGATGTAATTTCATTAGTGGGGTATTATATTATGCAAAAAAAAATTACTTTGTTGGGGACACAAAATGTATAAGTTAAGAGCCATGTTTTTATCCTGTTAATCTTATCTATTAAATCATTAAAAAAAAAAAAAATTTAAATAAATAAATCCCCTCAGAGTAATTATTTTTCTTGACTGAAACACATTTATTATCATTTCATTATTGTCATAAATACTCTTGTCTTCAACCAAAAACTTCTGTTCATTTTTTACAATCACTTCAAATGATAGATGACATTTCATTAAGTGAACAAGACCATTTGGTATAGCTTTTACCATTTTAAGAAATTCCTCAGGGACAACAGGGAAATTGTATGAAATCACAGTAAGAATAAACATTCATAATGACCGGTGGACGTAAGTAAAAGCTTTAGGTAATGATGTAATCGCGTAACTGCGTCAGCAGGCTCAGGTTTGACACTGAATACGATTTACAGTAACAAATTAACTGCATCGGTCATTTTTTAGTTTTTGGCAACATGAGGCAGCAACAACCCTTCGCAATACAAGAAATCTGAGTAGAGCTCTGCTTCATTCAAACGAACAGCTACACCATATGGTGACCAATGGCAGTGCAGAGATAGTACCAGACAGCATCAGAACACCTATAAAACAGCAGCATTGGATACAAACTTGATCACTGCAAAATCTTATTTATACAAGAACATGTTTTAATTCAGATTCTTATAATGCAATATTCTAAGGAGTTCAGAATAACAACAAATTGTTATCCTAACCTAGCCTATAACAATTTTTTTTCTTTCAAATATCACGGTATGCACAGGGAATATTGAACTCAAGACTAAATAGTGAGCCAATTATCCAGAACATTTTAATAGGACAACTGACAAGAATGAACTAAACAGAACAGGAACTAATGCCAATAAAAAGAAAGAAGAACCTTCAAAGTGTCTGGCCAGTGGTTATTACACCTGATCCTTCTTACAGTGTAAGTGCTTATGGATGTATTGATTTCTTTTTTAGGTGAAGGTGGTCTCTCCTCTCCCATTAGGTCATAGATCGCTCTTATCATTACTCTGCCCTCTCCCCTCATTGTGAATAACAGTTGAGTATAAATGCTTTGGTGCACCTCCTCACTGGACCTGGCAACGCTCCTGAAGTTCAGAGCTCATCGCACAAACATGCCTGTGGATTTCACTGGAAAATGGGAGCTGGAGTCGAGCGAAAACCTTGAAAATTACCTCAAAGCGCTGGGTAAGCCTGATCAGTTGTCTGTTTTCATAAGTCAATGGAGTAGAAATAAGAGCAATATGTGCCATTTCTTAATTTGGATTATGCAGTTTTATTATGATATTAAAATATGATGTATATATCATGGAAATGACCATGCCAAGTTACAAATATTTACTCTCAAAGACATTGACTTTGCCATCCGCAAGATTGCGGTCCACCTTACTCCAATAAAGACCTTTATCCAGGATGGGGACAACTTTGTGATTAAGACACAGAGTGCCTTCAAGAGCTATGAGCTTCGCTTCGCTGTTGGAGTTGAGAAGGAAGAATTTACTAAGGGATTTGACAACAGGATGCTAAAGGTGAACTATACATATATTTAATAGCTGCAATCCTCTTCTAATGACAATGTTATTTAGCCTGTAGTTACCCCAGCGTTGGCCTGTTGGCCATGATCTCAGTAAGTTTATTCAGTGATGAAACCACAGTAGAACAAATAGTGCACAACATTTGCCCAGAGGAACAAAAATGCTTTGAAGGTCTTCTTTTTTCTTTTTAGTTTCCATCTGAATACAGCTTTATTTTATATAAACAATGCTCCCTGTCAATGATAGAGTACAATACAGCTAATAGCTCTCCTCAATGAAAATGTATTTTTATATTCGCAATACAAGAAATCTGAGTAGAGCTCTGCTTCATTCAAACGAACAGCTACACCATATGGTGACCAATGGCAGTGCAGAGATAGTACCAGACAGCATCAGAACACCTATAAAACAGCAGCATTGGATACAAACTTGATCACTGCAAAATCTTATTTATACAAGAACATGTTTTAATTCAGATTCTTATAATGCAATATTCTAAGGAGTTCAGAATAACAACAAATTGTCATCCTAACCTAGCCTATAACAATTTTTTTTCTTTCAAATATCACGGTATGCACAGGGAATATTGAACTCAAGACTAAATAGTGAGCCAATTATCCAGAACATTTTAATAGGACAACTGACAAGAATGAACTAAACAGAACAGGAACTAATGCCAATAAAAAGAAAGAAGAACCTTCAAAGTGTCTGGCCAGTGGTTATTACACCTGATCCTTCTTACAGTGTAAGTGCTTATGGATGTATTGATTTCTTTTTTAGGTGAAGGTGGTCTCTCCTCTCCCATTAGGTCATAGATCGCTCTTATCATTACTCTGCCCTCTCCCCTCATTGTGAATAACAGTTGAGTATAAATGCTTTGGTGCACCTCCTCACTGGACCTGGCAACGCTCCTGAAGTTCAGAGCTCATCGCACAAACATGCCTGTGGATTTCACTGGAAAATGGGAGCTGGAGTCGAGCGAAAACCTTGAAAATTACCTCAAAGCGCTGGGTAAGCCTGATCAGTTGTCTGTTTTCATAAGTCAATGGAGTAGAAATAAGAGCAATATGTGCCATTTCTTAATTTGGATTATGCAGTTTTATTATGATATTAAAATATGATGTTTATATCATGGAAATGACCATGCCAAGTTACAAATATTTACTCTCAAAGACATTGACTTTGCCATCCGCAAGATTGCGGTCCACCTTACTCCAATAAAGACCTTTATCCAGGATGGGGACAACTTTGTGATTAAGACACAGAGTGCCTTCAAGAGCTATGAGCTTCGCTTCGCTGTTGGAGTTGAGAAGGAAGAATTTACTAAGGGATTTGACAACAGGATGCTAAAGGTGAACTATACATATATTTAATAGCTGCAATCCTCTTCTAATGACAATGTTATTTAGCCTGTAGTTACCCCAGTGTTGGCCTGTTGGCCATGATCTCAGTAAGTTTATTCAGTGATGAAACCACAGTAGAACAAATAGTGCACAACATTTGCCCAGAGGAACAAAAATGCTTTGAAGGTCTTCTTTTTTCTTTTTAGTTTCCATCTGAATACAGCTTTATTTTATATAAACAATGCTCCCTGTCAATGATAGAGTACAATACAGCTAATAGCTCTCCTCAATGAAAATGTATTTTTATATGATGATATACTGTATAATGATCAAAAAAAATCTGTTTATTAAATAAATAGTAAACATATAAAAATAAATCATAAAATTTGTGTAATAACAGTCCAGTTATTGAGGTGTGTGTATATATATATATATATATATATATATGTTTTTTTACATACACAGACTCTGGTGACCTGGGAAGGGGACAAATTGGTGGCCATCCAGAAAGGTGAGAAAGCCAACCGGGGATGGAAACACTGGATAGAAGTTGACAAACTGTATCTGGTGAGCATTCTGTCATTCTATGGATAATAATAACCTGATTAATGTTAGAATCAACTATCATTTTTAGAAATATTTCTAATTAAGAAGATGAATGATACAAGTATTCCAGTTTACACATTTTTTTTCCTGCACAATTCCCGTTTTGCTGTGTACTCACAATGGATACGTCTTGACCTCATGATCATTTCACTTGCAGGAGCTGACATGTGAGGACGCTGTGTGCCAGCAAGTGTACAAAAGAAAAGACTGATTTGTCATGTGATTCAGTTCATGTTGTTCTACTATCAAGTCTATCAAAATCGAGATGTGTATTAACCCGATTAACACGTTCAACACTTCTGTAGGAGAATGTGTTTTCCTTCTGTCTAAATAAAGATAATGAGATGTTATGACTCATCATTTCTTGTGAATGTAACTTAGTTAAACTTAAAAATAAAAATTCGTTTTCTCTCTCTCTTGCTCACATGCACTAATAAGCCTCACATTTTTAAAATACATATTAATTGATTATATACATGATTTATATTTTCATTGTAAGAAGAACAATGTAAGAAGAGACACATAGCCTAAAGTGATCAAACCTGTTAATTAATTCAAGATTCAAGATTCAAGATTTTTATTTGTCACATGCATGGTTATATAGGGAATATATGACCAGCAGTGAAATGTAAGTCAGGTCCGCTCCATGGACAGGGCAATTATTAAAGAATACAAACACAAGAAAATTATATATAAATATAGGTATGGAAAAAGTAAGATAAAAAATAAGAATAAAATAAAATGCGCAGGACAGTATACTGTAGGCTTAATAAATATTTAGATGAGCAGGAATGTACAAGAGAAGAATGTGCAAACAGGTTGACTTCATTATAATAGGTATATTGTCTAACTATTATTTTAATAATCATTAGTAATTCGTTTTTTGAATATGCACAGAGATACAATGTAGAAAACAAGCAATTGTGTAATTGTACTTTTGACTCAAGGCTATAGGCTACTGAGATGTAGCCATTGTAACAGATTCCTTGTATGACGACTAGCCCTATTTGTTACGTTTTAATATTTATCATATCTGAATGTTTTAAACATGAGCACTGTATTTTTGGCGTGTTATTCATCATAAGTACATTGAAGGTGCCTTTTTTGGCGTGACAGGTAAGGGTTAAACTCAATTTCACCGCAAGCGCCTATCGCCATGCAGCGTCCCTCAAAAAAGCCGAGTTTAACCGAAATTACCCGAAGCACTCCGAAGCCGTCCGAGTGTCACGTCAACGCTTCCGACTTCAAGCACACGGGCTTTGAGGAAGTTCCACGTCACATTTGGCTGCAGTCCGTGCACAAAACTGCAGCCGGAGAACACATCAGACTCTCAGTGGATGATATAAAATACTACAGGTGAAGGAGACCAAAACCAGCAAACACAAACATGGTAAGTGTGATATCAGTATCCGTGTTATTGGCAATATTAGACATTAATATTAGATATTGAGGAAAAATACGCTTTGAGTAATGTTAACGTTAGCTTGCGCTGTTAGCCTTGAAGGCCCATGGCCACATAGACAGCTTTATCATTCAGTCAGTCTGTGAATTATTTATTCATTTTTATAGTTAATACGTCCATTTAAAGCCTTACACTTACATATATTATAACTTAATTGCTCACTTAAATGTTGTTATGAAGTGAAATAGTTTGTGCTGGCTAACAGCTGATGATATGAATGTGACTTTAACATTAAGGACTTGTAAATAAGCACTGTCGAAATGTGCTGCTGTACGTATATATTCTGTTCAGTAAAACGGTAATTCCTGACATTATCTGGATCTGGAAGAGGCTTGATTTGTTGTAATTTTGTTGCTTATTAACTGTGCTGAAAAGTTTGCTGCTGTTACAATATCGGACTTTTAACTGGGTGACAAATAGCAATTTAGTGTTTTACTTGTGGGGAAAAACAGTCAAGGTTGAATGCATAGACTGTATAATGTCACTGCTTTCTGTTCCTAAAAAAAGATACATTTTGTGCTTTTTGTGTTGACTATTGGCGTTACTACTGTACTTACTACAGTGTACACTATTTGCTGCTGCTAACCAAAGAGAATGGATGCTGTTATCGGTATCGGCCAAAATTTTCATATCGGTGCATCCCTAATTAAGATCAACTTGTTTGTAATAGTAATAGTGATTTTGATTCTTCTTTTCTAGCCTCTGAGGCTGGACATCAAGCGCAAACTCACGGCTCGATCTGACCGTGTCAAAAGCGTAGACCTTCATCCGTCCGAGCCATGGATGCTGGCCAGTCTGTACAATGGCAGTGTCTGTGTGTGGAACCATGAAACACAGGTGACTAGCAGACCTTATGTTTTTCAGCATTTGCAATATATTACCATCTTAACATTAGGGATACAGCAGTGTGTGTTGCACGTCTGTCTGATAATGTCTAATAATGATCTTTCATAGACTCTGGTTAAGACTTTTGAAGTCTGTGACCTTCCAGTAAGAGCCGCCAAATTTGTTGCCAGGAAAAATTGGGTCATTACTGGTGCTGTAAGTATATACGTGAATAATAATAATATTCACTAGTGTGTAATAGATATTAATACTGTTCTTGAAATGGTGCAATAATAAATAAATGTGTAATAATATATAATAGATAGATATATACATGATAATAGATAAATATGGAACTTGTAATAAATTTCCTCCCTTTTTTGTAGGATGACATGCAAATTCGGGTTTTCAACTATAATACACTAGAGCGAGTACACATGTTTGAGGCCCATTCAGATTACATTCGCTGCATCGCTGTTCATCCCACCCAGCCCTACATCCTCACAAGCAGTGGTATGTACAGATTAAATTTGCATAAAGTATTTATATTGTACATATATGCATAGATTAATGTGTATAACATATTACACCGCCATTGGTTGAGTCAGTAAGATTATTTTTAAAGAAAGTATTACTTTTATTCATCAAGGATGCATTAAATTGATCAAAATTGGCAGTAAAAAAAAGACATTTATAGTTTTACAAAAGTTTTCTATTTCCAAATAAATGCTGTTTTTTTGTTTGTTTGTTTTTTAGCACCAAATCAGCATATTAAAAACTGAAGACTGGAGTAATGGCTACTGATAAATCTAATTTGCCATTTTTTAAGTATTAAACTAGAAAAAAAAAAGTTATTTTAAATCATAAGAATATTTCACAATGTTCCTCTTTTTGATTAAATAAATGCAACCTTGGTGTGGATAAGAGACTTATTTTAAAAACATTAAAAAAAATTGCACCAACCCCAAACATTTAAACTGTGGTGTGTATATGTACAATTTTTTGTGTTTAACACTCATTGGTTCTGTGTACGTTTAGATGACATGTTGATAAAGCTCTGGGACTGGGAGAAGAAATGGTCCTGCAGTCAGGTGTTTGAGGGCCACACACACTATGTTATGCAGATTGTCATCAACCCTAAAGACAACAACCAGTTTGCAAGTGCATCGCTGGATAGAACCATCAAGGTACATTTGAACATTCATGTGGATAGAGCAAATTTGAATCTGACTTGTGACATTTCACCTATAATTTCTTCTGTGTTTTGTTTCAGGTTTGGCAGCTGGGCTCTTCCTCTCCTAACTTCACTCTGGAGGGCCATGATAAGGGGGTGAACTGCATTGATTATTACAGTGGAGGAGATAAACCCTACCTCATATCTGGAGCTGATGACAGACTGGTCAAGATTTGGGACTATCAGGTTTGAATGATATTGACATGCTTAATGCAGCAAGTCACTCCTCGCCGTTCATTTACTTATGTTCTGTGTTACCTCTCTCTCTTTAGAATAAGACATGTGTGCAGACGCTCGAGGGTCACGCTCAGAATGTGTCTTGTGTAAACTTCCACCCAGAGCTGCCAATCATCATCACTGGATCAGAGGACGGTGAGTTGTGGCACATAATGTTAAAATGTTATAGATCTTTTAATGATCTCTTTTATAAAACTAAAGTACCTCATTCCTGATGCAAATTTAACTGTCTTTTTTTTGTTATTCAGGCACGGTTCGTATCTGGCACTCCAGCACTTATCGTTTGGAGAGCACCCTGAACTATGGTATGGAGCGGGTGTGGTGCGTGTCTGGCTTGCGCGGCTCCAACAATGTGGCATTGGGCTATGATGAAGGCAGCATCATTATCAAGGTACTAAAAATAATTCAAAAGTAACACCATGCTGTTTCCTGTCAGTGGTGTAACATATTGGCTGAACCTCTGGGCTGGTAATTGGAGAGTTCAGTCCCTGCAACAAGAGAGCCATCATGTTGCTCCAGGGCCAGGGCTGTCAGCAGGGAGTCGGTAGAGGATAGATAATGTTACAAACGATTTATATTTCAAATAAATGCTGTTCTTTTGAACTTTCTATTCAAAGCATTCTGAAAAAAGTATCACCCGTTTCCACAAAAATATTAAGCAGTTTTCTGCTTTTGAACAGTAAGGTATATAGATAGATTTACATGACATTTCTGTCTACTTAAATTAACATAAATTATCTGAATAATTTATATAATGTTATATCTCATGGGGTGAGTTCTCTGTAAGTTAACCGCTTTTTATTTGTGCTTTAGCTCGGTCGTGAGGAACCAGCCATGTCAATGGACACCAGTGGAAAAATAATTTGGGCCAAGCACTCTGAGATTCAGCAGGCTAACCTCAAAGCCATGGGAGATGCTGAGATCAAGGATGGTGAGAGGCTGCCACTGGCCGTGAAAGACATGGGCAGCTGTGAGATCTACCCTCAAACCATCCAGCACAATCCTAATGGAAGGTAAGACCACCACATCTATTAGTGGTTGAACGAATTGGTTATGTCTTAAGTGAACGAGAACAGCTGAGAAAGAAATCGGACGTGTATCATTATATTGGATCCGTGCATCAGATCTTAAAGGGGCAGCAACCTAATAATACCTGGTGCTGTCATTATGCTCATCAAACAACAAAACACATTTTTGACGAAAAATAATATTTTTTTTAAATTTATACAGTGAACACTGTACAGTTATTTTACATTTAATTATTACATTTTTGTACCTGAATACTACCAACCTTATTTTATTTGTAACATTCTGTTGTATTTATCTATGCTTGTAATTTGTGTATTCGTTCTTATTTTTACTGGCTGTTCACTTGTCTTTTTAATAATGTTTGAACTTTCTTAGGCTAGAATTTTTTTGCTGTGGTATTGAAGAAGTACTTATGGAAAGCAAAGTTACATTGAAATTATTTTTTGGGATTTTCTTGCTGATCCGAAAAACGATCTGATCCGTGGTTCAAAAACCATAATATGATCCGAACCGTGAGAGTTGTGATCCGTTGAACCACCAACTTTTATCCTTTAATGCCGCTCATTTACATGTCGCCTGATCCTTGCTGCAATTTAGTAATGGAAACATAATTTTACATTGTGTTTAGGTTTGTGGTGGTGTGCGGAGATGGAGAGTACATCATCTACACCGCCATGGCTCTGAGAAATAAGAGCTTTGGATCTGCACAGGAGTTTGTCTGGGCCCATGATTCATCTGAGTAAGTACTCTACAAGCATGTAGAAGATGGATGTAGGAGATGACTGTCAAAAACACTTAATACTGATGTTAATTGATTTAATTTAAGGTATGCGATTCGGGAAAGCAGCAGTGTGGTGAAGATCTTCAAAAATTTTAAGGAGAAAAAATCTTTTAAGCCAGACTTTGGAGCAGAAGGTAAACTGCTTTACGCTTGTATCATGGGCAGTATTCACAATTTTTATGCAAATGTAATAAGCACAAAATAATTTACTTGCACATAGCATATTGCATATCCGTTACATTTCATGCCGAATGTAGTAAAACTGCTTATAGTTTTTTGTAAATGTGTTTGCAGGCATCTATGGTGGTTTCCTGCTGGGTGTCCGATCAGTGAATGGCTTGGCTTTCTATGACTGGGATAACACAGAGCTGATTCGCCGCATTGAGATCCAGCCCAAACACGTGAGTCATCTGCTCCAGACAGTCCTCCATTATTTTGTCTGCATGATTGGGTCATTTTTTAGTCTGTCTGGACCAATTGCATCTTGCATCTATTTTCAGATTTTCTGGTCAGACTCCGGTGAGCTGGTGTGCATTGCCACAGAGGAGTCTTTCTTCATCCTGCGCTATCTGTCAGAGAAGGTGGCTGCATCACAGGAATCAAATGAGGGGATTACTGAAGACGGTATTGAAGATGCTTTTGAGGTAGGGTGTACATCAGAGTTAAAAACAGTCATGTTTAACCAGATTAAAAGAGTTGCTTCCGAGAAAGAGCAAGTTGTTACATTTTAATATAATTATAAAAAAAAATAATTGAATTCCCTTTGCATCTTGCCTTTTCTATTTGTTTGTTCTGAATTGTCCCTGTAATTGACAAAAATCACAGTAAATAGAAAATGGAATAAATAAATCATTCAACAATAAATCATTCACAGTACAACCAGAATTTATATTAAGATCAATTCAAAGTCAATTTTGATTTAATATTGACTTAAAAGATTTGAAACCCATGGTCTGAGCTCCTGATCGTGTGTGTTTGTGTGTGTAGGTCCTGGGAGAGATTCAGGAAGTGGTAAAGACTGGTCTGTGGGTGGGAGACTGTTTCATTTACACCAGCTCTGTCAACAGACTCAACTACTTTGTTGGAGGAGAGATTGTCACAATTGCTCACCTGGACAGGTACAGTTAAAGTTTATGTTTTTGGATGTATTAGTCCCACACTCTACCGTTACAAAGTTTCAAGATTTTAATTTTTTTATGTTTTTGAGTCTCTTTTGCGCAAAATACAGTAAAAACTGTAATATCATAAAATATTATTTAAAGGGGTCATATGATGCGATTTAAAATTGTCCTTTCTCTTTGGAGTGTTCCAAGCTGTTGGTGCATAAAGAAGATCTGTAAAGTTACAAAGACTAAAGTCTCAAAACCAAATAGTAGGGGTGTAACGATATGCTCAGGTCACGATACGGTACGTATCTCGATACTGGGTTCACGATACGATATATATCACGATATTTTGAACAAAATTTAAAATGGAGCTGTTCCATCGTGTTACCACATCCATGATAAGCTTATGTGATGCGATCTCAAGCATCTTTTGCTTTTCCTCGAGCACAGCTGTTGCTGTGGCACCGCGGTGAAAAAAATCCACGACTTTTCTCACGCGACCAAGCAAGCGACTGACGCGAGAAACATTTAAACCTGCTTGCGATGCAAGATTCAATGTGTGCGTGAAAAACACTTAATATGCGGTGACAACCCGGCTTCTCTCACTGCCACCTCCATGTTGCGGGTGTTGGCACTAACAACAGCAGTACTATGAGGAGCCCTTTCAAGCTCCCACTCTTGTATAGCCGCTTTTAAAACTCCGGCTATGTTAGTTCCAGTGTGTGACTCAAAAAGCGGGCGAGTCTGAAGCACAAAACTTTTAATTTCCCACTCTGTGGTAATAACATGCGCCGTGACTGTAATATAGCTCTGACAAGCCCGCAAAGTCCACCCGTCAGTCGTTATTGCCACATTCTCTGATTTTTTCAGACCGTCGACCACCTTTGCTTTAGCTTCGCAGTACAGGGCTGGAACTACCTCTTGACTGAAGTGCGGGCGTGACGGAATATGGTATCTGGGCTCCATTACGCCAACCAATTCGCGAAATCCAACATTCTCGACCACAGAAAATGGTCTCATGTCTTTTGCAATAAAAACTCTGATGCATCTGGTTATTTCTTGAGCTTTCGCACTTGACTGAGACCATGTTGCAGCAAAACTGCGTTGTATAGATGTTTGGCCTTCTTTCACCCTTTTTGTGGCAGGAGTTTGTTGTTGTGATGCCGTTTTAAATGGCACATCATATTCTAAGTGTTTGACGTTGTGTATGGCCATTGTGTATGCCTTGTTTTACAGTGTTTACAAACAGTTTGTGTTTTGTCTGTAATTTTTTTACCGTCGTCCTGTCGCGTGACTGGAATACCAAAATGCTGCCAGACGTCGGACTTATAAGAAGATAGGGCATCTTCAATTTCAGTTTCAGCCAAACTCATGTTGCCAGACTATTGTTCAGTTTAAGCGATTTCTGCAACTGCGAGGAAAGCACACGCGACGCTGTTGCAGAGTAGGTCACGTCGGCAGCTCAACCAATAGGATTAGTCTGCCGTCATATCGTAAAAGTATCGCCACCAGTCTACGATACATATCGTAACATTTTTGCATCGCGAAATATCGTACTGCGATTATATCGTTACACCCCTACCAAAGAGATATTCTTTATAAAAGTTAAGAGTTAACCACGCTTACCTAAAACGGCTCGTTCTAACACGCCCCCACATACCTACGTCACGATTTGGGAAGATTTGCATAACGCCTCCCAAATGTTCACGCAAAGAAAGTTTTACTTTTATTCACTTTTATTCTCGCTGTAGTATTGTTGACGCTGCAGCCATGTCCTGAAGACGCTGTGTGCTTCGTTGTGAAAGC
>NW_015505229.1:820450-853252 GCF_001515645.1 Sinocyclocheilus grahami
ATAAGTC
Organism: Sinocyclocheilus grahami; assembly: GCF_001515645.1. Classification (NCBI taxonomy): domain Eukaryota; kingdom Metazoa; phylum Chordata; class Actinopteri; order Cypriniformes; family Cyprinidae; genus Sinocyclocheilus; species Sinocyclocheilus grahami. Next base: position 820,458 of record NW_015505229.1, read on the forward strand.
ATTATAATCAGTAATTATGTCCCCACTGGATGCAACAAATGCCTCGTTTGTAATGGGTTTTAATGCTTATGTCTTGTTGCTCCGGGCGGGACACGGCATCACAGTATGGTGAGGGGCGTAACATTTCCGTCTCACGCTTGAGGTATTCGGCCAATCCCAACGCACTGGATAGCTGGGCAATCACAGCACACCTCGCTTTTTCAGACCGATGAGCTTTGTAAAAATCGACGCGTTTCAAAAAGTCGGGGCATAGAGGAGAAACAATAATGTACAGTATGTGGAAAATAATGTGTTTTTTTAACTTTAAACCGCATAAACACATTTCATTACACCAAATACACAAAATAATGTTATTTTTAGCAGCATCATATGACCCCTTTAAAATAACTTTTTTTTATATATATTTTAAAATGTAATTTATTTCTCTGATGGTAAAGCTGAATTTTCAGAAGCTGTTAGTCTTCAGTGTCACATGATTCTTTAGAAATTATTCTAATATGCTGATTTGCTGCTTAAGCAACATCTCTTATTGTTGTCAATGTTGAAAACAGCTGTGCTGTTTAATATGTTTGTGATTTTTTTTGATGAATAGAAAATTCAAAGAGTATTTATTAGAAATATAAATATTTTCTAACATTGTAAATTTTTTACTGTCACTATCAATTTAATGTACCCTTACTGAATAATTATTTTATTTTTACTGAACCCAAACTGTTGAACAATAGTGTAAATATACACGGAAAACATTTATGATTTATTTAGCCTAACAGTGACTTATTTTCCTTAGAACCATGTACCTTCTGGGATACATTCCAAAAGACGACCGTCTTTACCTGGGTGATAAGGAGCTGAACATAGTGAGTTACTCTCTTCTGGTGTCTGTCCTGGAGTACCAGACTGCCGTCATGCGCAGAGACTTTGGCATGGCAGACAAAGTGCTGCCCACCATCCCGAAAGAACAGAGAACCAGAGTTGCCCACTTCCTGGAAAAACAGGTAAGACTTTATGGCCCGGTTTCACAAACGGGGCTTAGCTTAAGCCAGGACTAGCCCTTAGTTAAATTAAGATATTTAAGCAACTTTTATAAAAATGCCTTGGAAGAAAACATTACAGGTGTGCATCTTGACACAGAACAATGACACTGACATATTTTAAGATATGTCAGAGCAAGATATTTTCAGTTGAGTTAGCTCAAACATGCATTTTAGTCTGGGACTAGCTTAAAGCCTTGTCTGTGAAACCGGAGGTAAATGTTTGCCTGTAAGCTATGATATGCATAATATAAGGTATAAAATTATTTCTAAAATAACAGCAGCTAAGACTAACCCATATGTTTTGGAAATATTTTTCTTGATCGAATGTTTTTAAAAAATATGCATTGGGATGAAGTACAAGTTATAACTTAAAAGTACTTTTGAAGATACAATTGTGTGTCTAGAAGACCTTGTATAGATTGATTGGCTGCCAAATGTGCATTGTCAAAATTATATTCTGTGATATCTGAAGGATCTTTGTTTGTGTGCCTGCAGGGTTTCAAGCAGCAGGCTCTGGCTGTGTCCACTGATCCAGAGCACCGGTTCGAGCTGGCGCTACAGTTAGGAGAGCTGAAAATTGCGTATCAGCTAGCAGTAGAAGCTGAGGTTTGTTATTGTACACCAGTGAAACAGCCCCCTAGTGCTGGCCAAGCTCAATTGCTTAATGCTTTATTTATTTTAACATTTATTGAAGTAAGAAAAAGACAGTTTTTTTCTTGTAAAAGTAATGTACAATATTCTCCATGAAAGCTAATATAATGAAGGTGTCTAATGTTACTGCTTTTTTTCTGTAGTCGGAGCAGAAGTGGAAGCAGTTGGCAGAGTTGGCCATCAGTAAGTGCCAGTTTGGTTTGGCTCAGGAGTGCCTCCATCATGCCCAGGACTATGGAGGACTGCTGCTGCTGGCCACTGCATCTGGCAACGCCGCTATGGTTGCCAAGCTTGCAGAGGGGGCAGAGCGTGATGGCAAAAACAATGTTGCCTTCATGACCTACTTCCTGCAGGGAAAGTAAGCATCACAGGAGAAAAAAACCTTCGTCAGCTGAAATAAAAATAGAAAAATTTTGACTATGGATGTTTTACTCTTGTGGATTCTCATTTTATAGTCTACTAGTAATTCCTACAATGCTGGAGGAAGTCATGGTTCAGTCACAGATTGTTATTTTTAAATATAGTTTATATATTTTAGTTGATTTTTATTGTTTGTTTATCTTGCCAGACTGGACAACTGTTTGGAGCTTCTGATCAAGACAAATCGTCTACCAGAAGCAGCCTTTCTTGCCCGCACATATCTGCCCAGCCAAGTATCCAGGTCTGTGTTCATTGCCATAGTAGTAAAGTGTTTTTTTTTTTCTTTCTCACAAATTGCAGTAAAGTGACCGATTATTTTAGAAGGGCATATAACGTGCTACTAGAAGAAATAGTATGAATAGAAAATAGTATGCACAATATGCTAATTTTCTGTTCAGTTTGCAATCAGAGTACACGGTGTAAGATTCTGTGTCCCACAACACAACAGTATGCACTTGACTTGATCTTCAGTTTCCAGTGTGAAAAACCTAAAATGAGTCTCTTTTTGACTCTTATTTGATCAAACTCATAAAAATTAAGACAATTGTGCTCTAAATTCAAATAAAATTAATTTGTCATTGATATTTTTTTCTCAGAGAATGAAATGTTACCGTTACAAATCTGTTTGTTCACAGGGTGGTGAAGCTTTGGAGAGAGAGTTTGTCAAAAGTAAATCAGAAAGCGGCAGAGTCTCTGGCAGACCCCACAGAGTATGAGAACTTGTTCCCAGGCCTGAGAGAGGCCTTTGTGGCAGAGGAGTACCTGAGAGAGACCTGCCTCGGCCAAACAAGACCTGCCTCTGACTACCCACTGGTCACGGTAAGAAAACGGCTATTTTCTCTCTCTCTTTTTTTATCTTCACTCAGTGGTATTTTACTATTATTTATATACTTTGCTTATTAATATTTAGTTATCTGTTTTATATGTTCACATTTAGTCAATTTTAGTCATTTTTATTTGTTTTTTTATTTTAGTTTATCAAAACTAGCAAATATAGCCAGATTCCACTCAAAAGGCGCACTATATTGTGAAAACATTACAGTTATAGTGCTTACTTACTGCTCAGTTTCACCAGTTTGTATATATTTGTTGCTGGTTTGTAATTAGAAAAAAAAGGTTTGCTCATATTTTAATGTTTTATTTGTGTATAATGCACCTTTATAATTAAAGCGACTGTGTAGCCAATTTTTTTTTTATTCTCATTTTCTTTCTGTAGCCCAATGAAGAAAGAAATGTGTTGGAAGAGGCCAGTGGTTATGAACCCAAAGGAATTATCCCCACTCCCACGCAGGTTTGTGTTTGTTTATCAAACACTCATTTTGTTGATGGTATTACACTATAGCCCAGAATACCAGAACAACAGTGTGGTGTAAAGAGCTGATCTAATATGTCTTTGTGCATGAACTAATCTATTGGCCTGTGTATGTTCAGCAGGTAAAGGACGCAGAGGAGGCCCCAGAGGATGTGGGAGTTTTGGCCTCGGTGACGGCAGCCGTCTCGGCTCCAGTAGTTGCAACAGTGCCTACTATGAGTCATGCAGAATCCCAGCTTGCTCAGAAGGTTGAGGAGAAGACACAGAAAGAGCCTCCCAAGACAACAGCAGCAGAACAGAAGGTATTTGGTCAAAATATATTCTTAAAAAAAGCGTATTAACATCAGACTTGATGTAACCTCACACTCTGATTTATGTTAAGGTTATCGATGATCTGGAGGATGATTTGGATAACATGGAGCTTGATGACATTGACACCACAGACATCAATCTGGATGACGACTTCTTAGACGACTAAACCCTCAGCACTGAAAGCATTGAGTTTATTTATGCGACCAAACCTTTTTTTATTTGTTCCCGTTAGACCTGCAGAGCTGAAGTCTAGGGTCAACTGGGCTGAATATAAATACGTCTTTTAGGGCGTACCACCAATGGAAAGACAAGGAGAAATGTGCTTTATTGTTGGGGAATTTTTATTTTGGACTTCATTCTGGACCTTCAATTTACATTTTACCCGTACATCAAGGAATACGTTGATTCTTGTGTGAATTTCATCGTGATAAATCATGGTGCCATTATTCATAATAAAGATAACTACTCTACTACAATTATTTGTCCTGTCATGAGATTTTGTTTTTATATCCTGTTAAATGTAGAATCAAAAAACCTCAAGAGGATGCACATTAAAAAAGGGAGATTCATTGGGTATTATTTTATTTTGAAATGAATACATAGGCATCTGAATGAAATATGTGAAATGTGCTTTGCAAAATGATATATCGATACATTTTTCAGACTTAAAAAAGGGGAGATGTTCTTTATTCACGGACACTCATAACCTGGTATCACAGAACCTGAATTTTAACAAAATAAAGTTTACTCGGGTAAAATAACCAAATACAATTAACTTTTTAAACTTAACAAATCAATAATATGAAAATAATAGCTATTAGAACATCATGAAACAACTACAAATTTCAGTGAATATTTTTAACAAACTATTCTTCCTGAAAAGAAAACTCCTGTTAATGCTATCCTATAGATGACTATATGGGTTAACTAGTAATTTTGCATGTCAAATTTAGTTAAAATTACATTTCTGCATAAGTAACCTTTGTCTTTAATCTGGAACAATGGGATTTCCCCTCAGCTAACATGATTTAACACAATAATTCTGGCACAATTGAATGGAGTTTCAAAGCATTTCAAGTTTTACTGCAGATGAAAGAATCTGCAAGCGCTGTTATGATCTGTAGTAATGTTCTTTCTGCAGTAAAGGAAACATTTATGTCAGCCAGTGGCCCAAAAATAAAAACAGTGTCATTATTTACTTGCGGTCTTGTCGCTCCAAACCCATTTGACCCTTTTCTTCAAGAAGATTTCTAAAATGTTTTTGCTGCTAGTTTGTTCTTTAAAATTGGTACAGAATTACAGAGATCTTTCATTAAATAGCATCCTGACCATTAGATGGTGCTAGTGCTCCTAATTGATTATTGTTTGTCAGTTAACTCATTGAGTAAATAAGAGAGGAAGAACACAACAGTCACATTTTACCAATTTACAAAATAACTACTTGATAAAACATGATTGATCATCTGTTAACATCTGTGACAATATGGCTGCCACCTTTCCCCTTCCTGTCACATATTCTGTCTGCTATCTCTGCACTTCCTATTTAAAAGACTCTGTTGTTCTAAGATGTTGCCACAGCTTGTGCAAAAACTGTCTACAAAGCTACTGGGAGCTCAACAAGTCCCTGGAGTGTCCTGTTTGTTTGAGGGAGACACACTGTTCTGTTCATCTACATCATTTAAGTATTTCTCGCTTTACCTCAGAGGGTAAATCCTCTCAAGACAGCAACTTCAAACCATTCCATGTGGGGAATGCAGAAAGTGAAATGGTAAGTGAGTTTATTAAGTATGCAAAGTCAAATTAAGGTGCTTTCTAGATGAAGTCAGGAGGTGGGAATACTTCAGCTGAAATTTCCTACTTCCAACTTCAAAGCCTTGTGTCTTTTTCTGTTCCTTACCTCTGACACTGAGTTGATGTAATGCATACTGAAGGATCTAAGGATCCTCAAATGCAAACTGTGTTTTGCTTCAAGAGAGCAACCATACATTAGTGTTGTTTTACTTTCTTTTATATTCATTTACTCTTCATTCATTCATTCACTTAAGCATGAGCATTTATTATTTAATTACTTTATTATTCCATTTAATCATATCCAGGGGTGTCAAACTCAATTCCCGGAGGGCCACAGCCCTGCGGAGTTTAGCTCCAGCCCTAATTAAACGCACCTGATTAAACGCACCCTAGTCACGTCCTTCAGGCTTATTTGAAAACTACATGGTTTGTGTTGGAGCAGGGTTGGAACTAAACTCTGCAGGGTTGCAGCCCTCCAGGAACTGAGTTTGACACTCCTGATATAATCATCTATGATAATCATTATAGCCCTTTATATACTTGTTCCATTGATTCATTAATTGATTTGTTATTTTTCTGTTGCTGTTTAGTCTTACGATGTGTGACATCAAGGATTATTTGTCTTAACGAGTAATAGATAAGAGGGAATGTTTATGGAAACTCAAGATGGCATGTTATTTGGATAAAAGTGTTTGCCAAATGCATAAATGTAAATGTCTATGCCAGCGGTGGGGAACTCCGGTCCTGGAGAGACGCAGCCCTGCAGAGTTCAGCTCCAACCCTAATTAAAACTTGCCTGCATGTAGCTTTCAAGTAACCCTTCAGACCAGTGATCCTCAAATCTGGCTCGCGAGATCCACTTTCCTGCAGAGTTTAGCTCCAACCCTATAATTAAACAAACCTACCTGTGATTTTCTAATGATCCTGAAGACATTGATTAGCAAACTCAGGCGTGTTTGATTAGGGTTCGTGATAAACTCTGCAGGAAAGTGGATCTCGCGAGCCAGATTTGAGGATCACTGCTTCAGACCTTGATTAGCTTGTTCAGGTGTGTTTGAGTAGGGTTGAAGCAAAACTCTGCAGGGCTGCGGCTCTCCAGGACTGACATTCGCCACCCCTGGTCTATGCTAACACCAACAGCAGTCAGTAGAGAAGGACTTATCAGTGGTAATGAGCACTATTGCCAGCATTAAGACAGAAGAGGACATCAGTGCCATGGTCCAGATGTTGATGGAGGTCAAATATGAACCAACTGAAAAAAACATAACAGCAAACATAGAAGAAAACCTTATATATGGACATACAATGGAGGACATTGCCTCTGTGAAGGTAAGATGTCAAAAGTGTCAGGACATGTCTTGCAAGTAGAGAACACATCTCAAAACATGTTTTTGTTTTGTTTTTTTCCAAGAGGGAGCAGACCAATGAAACCAGGTGAGTGTCCTATCTGCTCATGAAAATGCAAAGATCAATGATGTCTTGTTGGTACATAAAAGCTTTGAAATAAGAAATGTGAAATTAAAAGTCAACCTCTAAATCTATTATGCTTGCTTAGTTACTGAGTCAACTTTCTTTGCTTCTCCTAAAAGCCTTTGATTTAAACATGATTTACTGCTTCTAGGGATGAGGAAGTAGATACAGATGTGATGCTACATGACACAGTTTCTGCACCCAGTTCCATCTTAAAGGAACCCAATGAATCTAGAGAGAATTCTCAACCACCACCCACGACTACTTGTAAATCATTAAGGTCCAACCTTTGTCCAAAATGCGGCAAGAGTTTCAAAATAAAGTCAGACCTCAGAGCCCATGAGAAGGTGCACTACTTGAAGAAGCCACACCAGTGTGCCACCTGCGGAAAGACTTATGTCGGCAAACAAGAGCTCTCCATGCACATACGGCTACACACTGGCGAGAAGCTGTTGGACTGTTCTTATTGCACGAAAAAGTTTGTCAGGGAAAGCGGACTGAAGTCCCACTTGAGGAGCCACACCGGAGAGAAGCCATTCACTTGCTCACAATGTGGGAAAAGCTTTTCTCGACGAAGTACCCTAAATACCCACTTGCGGTTGCACGTAGGCACCCTGCCCCACCAGTGCCATCATTGCGGGAAGTTTTTCAACACAGCGGCGGCTATGAGAGTCCACAGGGCAACCCATACCGGAGAAAGGCCTTTTCCGTGCCCGCAATGTGACAAGAAGTTCATCAATAAATTTGACTTGGATGTTCACCTGGATAGTCACGCAGGGAAGAAGCCATTCAGCTGTTCTGTGTGTGGGAAGAGTTTCTTGAGGAAGCAAGAACTCAAAACTCATAGAACCATTCACCAAGACAACCGTCCTTTTCATTGCACAGACTGCGAGAGCAGCTTCAAAAGGTTGAGCCACCTCACATCGCACATGAAGATCCATTCCTCCGAGACCCCTTACAAATGCACATACTGCAGCAGATCCTTCAAGCATCCAAACAGCCTCAAAATGCATGAGCGTCTTCACACCGGAGAGAAACCCTACACTTGTGAACACTGCGGGAAAAGGTTCCCCTCTTCAGGAGATCGAACTAGACACCTGGCCGTACACTCTGAGGTGAAATCCTACAAGTGCCCGAAATGTGACAGGAGCTTTCGCTTCAAGAACAGTATGAGGTCCCACCAGGTCACACACACTGGAGAAAGACCTTTCCATTGCAAGAAGTGTGGCAGGAGCTTCGCTAGGCTGGCAAATCTCAAAGCGCACAAGGTGGTGCACACCGACGAAAGAAGTTACAGCTGTTCTCAATGCGGTGTGGCCTTCAAGTCCTCCTCTACTCTCAAGAGCCACCTCATAATCCATTCCAGCAAGACTCTGTTTGACTGCACCACCTGTGGCAAAACCTTCACTCGTCAAGACACCTTCAAACGGCATCAAGACATTCACGCAGGGATCAAAGTCCACAAGTGCTTAGAGTGTGGAAAATGCCTGAGCTCAGCAAGTTGCCTGAAGCTGCACATGCAGGGTCATTCCGGGAAGAAGAAAATGTACAAATGTGATGAATGCGAAAAGAGCTTCAGTTCCACGTCCTACCTCCTGAAGCACCGGAAGATTGCACACACGGATGAGAAGCCGTATATGTGCTTCGAGTGTGGGGAGAGCTTTAATACAGACGGGAAACTGGTTACTCACCAACTACAGCATTCAGGACAGATGGATCATGTTTGCTCCCATTGTGGGAAGAAGTTTGCACGGAAAGAGACACTAAGACGTCATGAGAAGATGCACTCCGAGAAGAAGCCTCACCAGTGCTCCGAGTGTGGGAAAGGATTCACAAGGATCGACCATCTAAAACAGCATCAGAGAACCCATGACAAGAGAAATTAAATGGAAGTAATGTTTTCATTTTGAGTTCTTTCATTAGGCATTATATTTTAGTGAAAGGAGTCGCTACTAAATTGATGAAGCCAGTTAATATGCACAGCATTGCTTTAATTAACATTTTCTTTTGCTACTGAATTTTTACTTTTGTCCAGGCAATTGAGTAATGAGATTGGACTGAAGGGGAGGAATGTTGGCCCCCTCTTGAGTTCATTTGAATGGCACTTTATACTATTTATCGCTCCACCAGATGGCAGTCTATGCTTTGAGGCAGAATTCAATGAATTGTGATACTAAAAAGGTGCCTGAACACTCAAGGTTGCAGAACCTCTAAAATCATGAAAAATAAAAGCATTTCAATGTAAAGTAAAAGATAAGACAAAAATATTGTGCTTTTGTTTCAGTGTCTCAAGAATATTATGGATGTTATGTTCTGTCATTAAAGACATTTATACACTGACGTGATGTGTTTCTTATATCAAACCTTCAATATCTCGGAAATGACAGTCCACTTTTAAAACAGCCACTTGTGTGTTTGGGTTGCCACTTTCCCCTTTCAAAATGAGTTTGCTAAATACATAATGGCCGTTAAATATGTAAAAACAGTCCACATGTCTCAAAATAAAATTGCATTCTGATGCAATTGGCATATATCAGCCATGCAACGGCGAGGACCAGCTCTGGGATTTAAATATACTAATGTTTTATCTGAAGCTGCTGTCTTTGCATTAACCCACTCTTGTACCTAAAGAGTAAAATAATGTCATGAATCATAAAGAGAAATCATATGGACTTACATTAGACTTTGAGTCAATGTTCCAAATTGGATATTTGATTGGATATTTCTGGCCGTATTTATTTAAAAAGAGCAAATTGTTGCATAACACCAACATCAGAATGACTTCAGAAAAGCCTCTCTTGTGAGTTCATTACCCAGGCATTCAATCTTTCATTTTGTGTCCATTTCTCCATTTTTCTTTGATTTTTTTTAACCAATCAAGTGTTTGCATGTGCATTCCCATTTGTCCATGTGAATGTTTGCAGACTCAGATTCCACTCCAGCAATTTCATCCCCAGTCGAACAAATAAACATAGTAAGAAATTCTAAGTCTAGTCAGGGGAGAGTCACACTCTGTCTCCCTGACAACAGTCACTAAGCAACTAACATTTGTCATCCCTTTTCTTTCTTACCTCGTGTCCCGTTTCCAACCATCTGCCTTTAGAGTGAAGCCATCAAACCCTTTCAAATACAAATATAGTTCCACACCTCGAGGAGCGTCACTGCAAGCTTCGGCTGCTGGTTTGCTTGCAAGAATCTAGACCTCATCACAATTGCAGGGACAAACCTCAAACACATACCAAGGTATCATTACAAATTGTCTTTATTCTCTCATTTTCAAAGACAGAGTGGATGACATTCATCAATAGTGAGAAACAAGTCAATGGTGCTGCCATGTTTGACCTCGGAACGTTTCCAGAACGTTGTGTTTTTGTTGTTGTTGCAAAAGCCTGTGTGGCCAGCCCCCACAGAAATGCTTGGTCCTATGGCATATTCAGTGGATTTCATGAGATCATGTGTTGATGGGTCTAAAATGTGAGTAGGTGAAAATACAGAACAAAACCTGACCGGCTCTGCGTCTCCTCTTATGGCTCAAAATATGCTCACACGGTATCATCCTTAAACACTCATACAGCTTCAGCCATATCACCTAATGGATGTAATTTGTGGTAACCCTCACAATAAGGCTACAGCAATTTTACATAACATTATTGTTAAACAAACAAACAAACAGTTCTAAACCTAAGCATTAACTACCTCTAAAATCAGAGGGAAATGATGGGTCGACAAGAATGATGTTCAAACCCTGTCAAACTATTTGTATTAGTGTTGCTCAATGCACTGAACTCTATGGAGTGATGCATCAGTGGTGCTCAGAGTTCACACAATTTCAACTTTGACCTTGTTAGCTAACCTTTCAAAGCTTTGACAATGATAACCAGAGTTGCAGGTACAAGAATCTCTGTGATTTTTGCATCCCTAGAAGCCTTTTAAAGTACAAAGCAAGTGAATAAAAAGTCAGACTTTAAGTATGTGCATTTTAAATGGCTAATATAGTTTTTTCCATTTATTTTTCCCAGTTTTTTTTTTCATTGGCACCCCAAGATCTCACTTACAAATCTACTTTGAATTCTCCAAGAGTAACCTAAGACAGTAGTATTTTGCGAGACATCGTTCAACAAGTTTTCAAAGCAATTGGCAGGACTTTCTGTTCTAAGATCAAATGTTTTCTATCCATTTGCTACCAAGTAACACTGTACACTGTCCGTGATGCTTTCTGCCTCACTTTTTATGTCAAAGCGGCTTATAACGCTTGCTTTGAAGCCCTGATGTATGTCGTATGAAAGGGTCTAAACTCTAATATATTGGTTGAAATGGCCAAAATTCCTATCACCCAAACACCCACGTCCTATTTGGTGAAATCACAGTAAGCCTCATGATAAAGACGACATGAGAAAAAGACATTACATGCTTTAAGACTATATGACAAAGTGGGCCATTCTCAATATTGCTTGTCCTAACATCTGGTCCTTTTTGGTGACAAGTCATTTAGGAAAGTGAGGTGAGAGGAAATTTTAAGTCCAGTTTAACCTGAACCCAGGGTTTTATGGCGTTGGTTGAAAGTGCCTTTTCAATCTCTGAGACTTGCATTCAGCTGCGTGCAGCTAAATTCCAAATACTATACATTACAATCAACCCGTATAAAAGGAAAATGAGAGTCAGTCGGTTTATTCACTTGTCATACATAATTGAGTGTGAAGATGGCTTGCTTTCATAATAGACTGAGGTGTCAAATTAGTTCAATGGTATTCTCTTATTCTCTAGAGTTTGCCCTGTCTGACTCAAGGGAGTTTATCAAAGCGCTCTCTACAGACCAGTCTGCTTTCCCTGCCAACACCGATTGCCTAATATTGCCTGCTTTCTTATTTTATGCTCATTAAATAACAGGTCTGTGTATTACTCCCACCACATTGGTGGAGTTTAATTATGAGTGCACATAATTAAGAGTTTAAATCGATGTTAATATCAGAAGAACAACAACATTTTGCTCTTATATTGCAAAATGTCCCATTACATCTTAAAGCAATCAATTAGTATGTGATTTTGCTCTCAGCGGGCCTCCCTATGGTTAAGACTTCATTATAGGTGAATATCTGAGTATGTACTTTAGGCCTGATTGACTGAAGTCATTACTGTGCGTCAAAGATTACATTTCACTAATAATTGTTTGAGGGAGAAACTCATCAGTACCTAATCACAAACATTGCTTATGTTTGAGTATTTTCTTCCTGTTCTCCAAATTTATGACAAGCCAATTAATTCCAACCACAAACCAGGAGTATGCGTTTTCTAAAGAATGTTAAATCAGCTGTACGCCACTTTTTCACTTCAAATCGTTCATCACGCTACAGCAACCACATATGAAAACTATTTTAGCAAGTGCTAATTCCGCTTGTAAACAAGGCCCTTGAATATACATTTCGCAATTACAGCAACTGGCCGGCTGTTTATACTAGAACAATTGTTCTAGAACAATTATCTATACTAGAACGATAAAAAAAAACTTGTGAATATCATTACCATTCCTCCGCAGTTCTGCGCTGATTTAACCCCATATGTTGCACAATGCGTTGCAATTAGTCTCAAAGCAAATTTCTTGGGTGCTATATACTCTGCAATAACAAGTGCATTAGGAGACATCCCCACTCGGGGGTCAAAACATCCATCGTTTGCATGAGGTTAGCCAATAAACCTGATGTGTATCACTGAACATTGTACATCAAGAAATTTTTATCTAAAAGAGGAGCTGTCATAAGTTTGGTTCACATTGTGATTAACACCATGTCCTAGCCAGATGTGATGGCATAAAGCAATATTTTATCAGTTGCTTGGTTTTAATTTCTATGCTGTAAAGCCAAATAGCCCAGCCCACAATGAGATCTCATTGGTTCCATAAAAATGTGTATAAAACATCAAATATCTTCTCACTGGCTTTGATACTGTGATTAAAATTAAAGCAAAGTTACAACGCACCAACGAGTGCTTTTGAGGAGGAACAAATCACTGGATCTGCAAAGGTTTTCCAGGTTAGTGGCATCAAATGAATGAAAGATCCTCAAGAGCTTTGTTCTTGATCACAGCCCTCAAATGAAATTTTGATCATAAAGTTAACACATCTTCTGCTATTTGCCATTTTTACATAGCAGTCTATTATGACAGTATAATCTGATAAAATAAACTGTATTAGGTCACTTTACAATGATTGATAGTTAGATTTTCTTTTCTTCTGGATTTACCAGGCTACATGAGACTAAATCTGGTTAGGACACAGTGTTTTCTCAAAGCCATAACCACCATTGGCCTTATTCAGATTCGCAGTTGACCACTAGGGCTGCACGGTATATTGAAATAATTGTAATCAGTATTATCAAATCGCCAGGACTTCGATTTAATTAAATAAATATATGCGCTGCATGTTTCAGAGTGAAGCACAACACTGTGTCATCCACCAAAATAAAAGCTTGATAGTTTAATACTTATGGTTTAAAATATTAAAGGGGTCATATAATTCGATTTCACATTTTCCTTTCTCTTTGGAGTGTTACAAGCCGTTTGTGAATAGATAAGATCCCTAAAGTTGCAAAGACTAAAGTCTCAAACCCAAAGAGATATTCTTTATAAAAGTTAAAACTGGTCCACACCCTCCTAAAACACCTCGTTCTAACATGCCCCCACATGTCTACATCACAATGTGGGAAGATTTGCATAACGCCAGCCAAATGTTCCCACAAAGAAAGAAGGCGTAACTTTATTGTTGCTGCCACCACCACCATGTTGTGAAGACGCGGTGTTTCACTGCGAAAGCGAAAATACTTAGTTTGGTCTTCCAAAAGAGGACACGACAAGAAATCAGTGGTTAAGTTGTATTTACAAAACTGTTCCAGAACAGTTCAACCCAAATATTCAGATGTGTGCACCGCATTTTATGGAGGACTGTTTCCTGATCCTGGTAGAGTAGACTACAATGCCGGCTGTTCTGACTCACAGACTGTAAGTACGTTTTCATATTTAAAGGATTTGCCACTGATGATTCAAACGCGAGTTTTGAGCAGTGTAGAGTAGCGCTTGTTGTTTGTCATTTCTCCGATCACAAATGCAGACATGGTTTTATGTTTATGCGATGCAACGCAACGTGTAAAAAGACAGTATAATGGCGCTTTTCCACTGCGTGGTATGACTCGGCTCGGCACGGCTCAGTACGGTACGACACAGCACAACTCAGCTCGGTTTGCGTTTCCACTGCAGTTCAGTACCGCTTTAGAGTGGGCGGGATTATTCACATGTCGTTATAGTTGCGCCGCCTCTATTGCCGCGGCTCCTGAAAAACTTTTTCATTCCACGTCGCCCCATTAAGCTCTCACTGGATCCGCTCCTCTGCTATCAACGAGAGGAACATCTGTACTTCCTCAACAGACAACGAAACAGTCACTTTTTGGTTGTTAAAAATGGTGCGCTTGTTCAAAACAGTTGCGTTCGATCCTTCGCTGGCTGTGCTGATTTAAATCAAGCGGTTCTGTTGTGTTTGTGTCGCAAGTTCATTGAGGCAGGTAGTGACGATTCTCTCCGGCCAATCCGTGATCAGCAGAGTTTACACGTCACGTTTTGGTAACGGTACGGTTCACTTGGAACCCCAACCGAGGTGGTACTAAAAAAAGTACCAGGTACCAGGTACTGTACCCAGTGGAAACCCCCCCAAAAGTAAACCGTACCGAGCCGTACCATGCAGTGGAAAAGCGCCATAAGTCATTATAGTGTCCCCACTAGCTGCAACAAATGCCTCGTTTATAATGGGTTTTAATGTTTTTGTCTCGTCGTTCCGGCCGGAACACGGCATCACAGTATGGTAAGGGGCGTAACATTTCGGTCACACGCTTGAGGTATTCGGCCAATTACAACGCACTGGATAGCTGGCCAATCACAGCACACCTCGCTTTTCAGACCAATGAGCTTTGTAAAAATCGATGCGTTTCAGAAAGGCGGGGCACAGAGGAGAAACAATAATGTACATTATGTGGAAAATAATGGTTTTTGAACCTTAAACCGCATAAACATTTCATTACACCAAATACACAAAATAATGTTCTTTTTAGCAACATCATGACTCCTTTAAGTATATTTATTAAGTATAGTGTATTTAAGTATAGTTTAAAATGAAATTATTTAAATATTAGTATTGTAATTTTACAGTCATACGATGAAGTATATTTAAATATAGTTTAAAATGAAGAAATGTATTAAATATTAACATTGTAATTTTACAGTCATAATATAAAATTATTTTTAATTAAATTCTAGAGTTTTTATTTTAACATTATTATTTAATAATAACCACAATAAAAATGTATTGTTATTTTATAGTCAGATTATATGGGTCAACAGTGGGAATATGACCTATGAAAACTAAAGAGTACACCCAAATGTAAACACCCAAATCTTTACATTTTTCTCAAATCAGATGGTTTTCACTCAAAAGTCTTCAGGGTTAAAAAAAAAGAAGAAAAAAAAAGCAAATCCACTCAACAAAATCACCCTAATCATTTTAGAATTATTCTTTCTTTCTAAATATAGCCATTCAAGTCATCTAGTGATAACGCGTGTATTTTTTTTTTTCATACAGCGGATAAACAAAATATCCCAATATCGTGCAGCCCTATCAACCAATATGAGTTTTTCAATAACTGCTTCAGTTTAAATCACTTTATTTGGTTCCCCTAAACCTGAAAATATGCAATTTTTGTGCAGTTAGAGTGAGAAAAGCTAAAATGCTAAATCCATGCATTAACTAAAGTATCTTATTTTGTGCCGGTGGGCTTTTTTTTCAGAACTTTTACTACAGTTCTGCATCTGTGCCGTGCCAGCATGCTTCTACTACAGGATCTACTCTATCACTAACAGCCTGCCACAGCCAGCATGATCCACTCATTATACTGAAATTCAGTGCTATATTTATGTTGGTCTGTCTGTTTACAGGCCTCTTGCAACCTCAAAGATCATGTTCTGTCAGGATAGTTTATACACTGCTTGGTTTCGCTGCACCACTGTCACGTTCAATGACTGAGAGACTGGTATAAACAACTAATTTCACACATACTAGTTTAGGTAATATCTCAGGAGAATTATCTCCTCTGTGAAGTGGTGCGGCAACACTGTCTCTTATCTCCTCACCTGTCAATCTTACATGCAGTTCTTCAATTTCTGCTCTAGCCTCTTTTAACACCTTCTCCCCTTCTCTCTCTCGGTCGTTTTAGGTTACATTAGAGCGCTGAGGTCATGACAAGAACGTGATTTCTGCCTGAGCATCCTGCTTCCTCTGTGTCTGCTGAGGTCTCTGTCTCTGACACCCTCCCTGTCTCGGCCGAGGTGGGAGCGTGGAACGAGCCCTGACAGAAAGCGCTTGGCCCTGCTGGTCAAGCTCTCTCGGCGGGCCGCCATGGGGGACCCCTCCGTCCAGCCGGGCCCCAGGTTGTGGCCCCGGGCCGCTCTCACAGCCGCTTCCAACAGGTCATTAGTGTGGTGGTCCAGAGAGACGGAGAGCTCCAGATACAGGCAGCCAAACATCATTGCACTGGAGTGTGCCTCTGAGAAAGAGAGAGAGAGTGAGAGAGAGAGGTTGAGTGATACAGACACAGATGGAGTTTGACAATCTCTTGTCATATCAACACAGATTAGCATTAGATAACTGAATCAATTGAGTGGGACTTAATGGAGCACGGAGGGGCCATAGGAAAGGAGAAATAAAGGCTAAACGCTTGCTGTTTGTGTGGGTGTGTTTGTTCGGAGGTGTGTGGACAGGATTGAATTAGATCACTTTAGATGTCGACTAGACGGCACCATTGTGGATGAGTGACATAACCTGAGAGAAGAACAAACAGACGGGGAGGAGGAGGAGGAGACTGAGAAAACTGAAAAACATTTATCATCCCAATCCAGATATGACATGTAGTTTTATAGGGGTTGTATCATGAAAAATGGTATTTAGTTTAGTTTAATGTTTTAGCAGTCAGTTCAAAAGACCTATTATTGAAACCAGTGTTATTTTAATATTATTTATATACTATATTAATTAGCTTTCTTTTTTATATTTTCAGTTTTTATTTTAGTTCAAGTTTTAGTAATTTAATTTTATGTGCTTTCTTCATTTTTAAATATTTTTATAGCCTAAATTTATTTTTTGTTTTAGTTATATTAACACTTCAACGTAAATGAAAATTGGAGGGGGGGGGGGTCTAATATAGTAAGACATTTAGTTTAAATTACATTTAAATTAAAAATAAATATTTTATTTCACCTCTATTTCAGTGAACTAAAACAATAATTAATAGCTTAAGTTTTATTAAACAGTACCAACACTGAAACAAGGCAGGTTGTTCAGAAATCTGACAGCACAACAATGAAAACATTCACACATGACCACCCACATTTACACGTCAACTACGCCTATTCAGTGTTCAGCAACTTGGCCTGGCCTGACAAAGTAAAGATGAAGTCTAGATAAAACAACAAAAACAACAGAATAAGATAATGCTAATATTCAGTATTATTGTGTTATTCTTCAACCAGAATAAGATACTATACAGTTGGTACAGTGTGTAACTAATGACAAGCCCAACCAAACATTGTGCTGATCCTGGCATCATATCCTTCTGAAAGATCACAGCTATACAAATAAGTGGCTGATGTTTATTTTTACCATGATCCATGCTCATTTCAATTCAACCTTAACAGTTTGTGAGACACATTTCAGCACGGATTGTTCTGTGAATCTGTCACAGGCTTTGCTAAGAGGCTGTTACTGTAAGATGGAGCAGTGGCGACTAGATTGGATCCAATAGCAAACCCACTATATAAGCAAGTGTTATCACTCGTTTGCAAAGACATTTCATAACAGAGGTCATTTAAATGGAGGTCTTAAAGGCACAATGGCAAAAAAAAAGCCTGTTTAATGAGGATCCAGTATATTTGGTGATACCCACTTTTGTGTGGATGTGTGTGTTTGGGGTCAGTAATATTTAAAAAAATAATAATAATCATATTTTTATCCAGCAAGGATGCATTAAATTGATCAAAAGTGACTGGAAAAAATTATAATAGTACAAAAGATTTCTGATTCAAATAAATGCTGTTCTTCTGAATGGTCTAAAAAAATCATCTCTGACATATACACACACACATACATATACATATATATATACACATATATACATATACATATATATATATATATATATATATATATATATATACACACATATATGATAAAATGCAAAGAAATAAGAGACATAGGTTAAGTTCAATGTTCTTGAGAGAGCTGAGGTGGGGAAAAATAAACAGACTTAAGGGATGAAATAAATGATAAAACATATGACCCCTATGAAATGATCGACCCGGTTATCTTAACAAAAATGAACGGGCACCCATTTGTTCTGACACAGCAGGCAGGAGATTTATCACATGTGTGTAGCATTACGGTTCTTCAGAGTTGTAAATTCGGTTTATGGCTATAGACTCATCTTCTCCAGAATAAGGTTGGCCGTCTCGGTTTCAGTGATTTAGTCTGTTCGACCTTACAACATGTACGTATCCACTATCTGTGTCTCTGTTTAAATAAGGCTTGAATGTCAGCATAAAAAGCTGACTCGCAAATACACAATGTAAATTAAACCCATTTACATGAAGCGGAGTACATAGTGAGTGTGTGCTCATGTGTTTGTATCGGAGACAGGAAGATAGATGCAGACAGAAAAAGATTCAGAACATTTCCGTATCGATAACCACACTGGCTGCAGCACCCAGAGGAATAAATATGCTGAGCACAGATGTGTCCGCATAACTGTCCTCTGCACTTCCTACAAGGTCCTTTTCTCCCTGCCACACCCATCTTATGCACTCACAAGTGGTGCTTCCTAATGTTCATACTTAGGGTTGAAGATCTGAACAAACCCCTAAGCCTACAAGTATTAAACTTTGGAGCATAACTCATCCCACACATTTTGTGCTCTTGACATGCATGATTCATTTTTTAATTCTGCAGCAACGTAGATGAGAAGAGTGCTATCAAAGTCTTTTTAAAGGCACTCTGTAGCCATCTCAGTAACGTTCTCAGGCAGCTATTTCCTATGTTTTACATGAATAGCAATAAACCATCATCTCTGAAATCTGAACACAACGGTATCTTAAATATTGTATCTGTAGCTCAAACCACAATTTTTTTTTCTTTCAGGCCAATATTACTTCATGTAAACATGTAGTAAAATCTTGGTCTGTATATTTTTGTATGTTTTTGAAAGTATCTTGTGATCATCAAGGCTATATGAATTTTCAGCAGCCATTACTTTAGTCTTCAGTATCACATGATCCTTCAGAAATCATTCTATGCTAAAATAATTATATTTTAATCAATAGGCTGATTTGTTGCTCAATAATTCTTATTATTATCACTTTATCCATACGTATATGGATTACATATATCTATATAAATATCAAGGTTTCTTGAAGCATCTTGGAGAAGTTGCCACAGTTCTTCTGGATTTAGTCTGTCTCAGTTTGTTGTGTTTCTTTCTTCATGTCATTCCAGACAGACTGGATGATAATGAGCTCAGATCTCTGTGTGGAGCACTGGCTGTTGTCAGGCTCCTTGTGCAAACAAACCAAAAATCTCACTGGATTGTTTATCTATCACAATTAATGGCAAAATGAATGTTTGGAAATGTAAAGTGATATTTCCTACTGACACACTACAGCAAAAGATAGAAATAACGGACTTAAACCCATTTTTAGCTGGTAGAAAATACTAGTGTTCTAATCATTTTGGCCACTGCTGTACAAAAATGTCCTCAAATGTTAGATTTGCCATTACTTTGCCCTGTTGTCGTTCAGAATTATGGTGGATGAGCAGCAACGTGAAATAAACAGAAGAATGCAGCTTATACTGGATGTAATTTTCCAAAAGAACAGAGCACCTCTGATGTCATCCTTCCTGTAGAACCTTCCTGTTATCAGCTTTAATACATGAAAGCACCTGCACACCATTTTCTTAATGATTACAACACACTAAGCTTCCTTATCCTCCTTATCACAGGCCTGCAAACACATGGCACAGGGGGTTCACGTCACCATGCAGGAGAAGGAGAGAATTAGAGAAAGAAAGGTGTGAGGGAGAGAATATGAGTGTATGTACCAGCACTTGCATACGTATACACACACACAAAGATAGTAACACCAGCACATTATGGGTGAGAAATAATACATAACAAACATAAAAAATGTCCTAAACATGCCAAGCATGACAAACAGATGAGAAGAAAAGAGGAGAGCGAGAGAGAGAGAGAGATATACATACAAGCACAACTATGGAAGCAGCCAGAAGCATTAAGCCAATTTACACTGAGGGGACACGTGCCCCTTCAGAGTTTTTGAGACATGTAAATTTTCAATACTGAATATTTCACTGACGTTTAACTGAACTGAATTTAACTGAAATTCTGCAAACAATCATTCATACACACACATATATATATATATATATATCAATGTGATCTCATGATAATTCGTATGTATTTTACGTAAAATGTGGTTCTATAAAACGTACATTTACTTATGTTTTTACAGGCATTAAAACGTACAAATACTTACATATTTTCAGCATTTAAACGTACAAAACTGACGTATTGACACCGCGGTCAAGTGAGCTGCCTTCTGCGAACACCTGGTCAAGTGAGCCGCCACCTGGATTTTGATGCACGTCTATTTGTGGAATTACGGTACGGATACATTAAGTGGCCAAAAAGCTGACAAAGACCTATATATCAGCGGTTATTAATTAAATATGCCCAAAACAGGCAAAATCAATTTAAAAACACATTAATATTAGACATTATAAAACAAACCGTTTTTTTTACAAACTGGACATTATAAACCCAGTTATATTACATTCGAATACACTTATAAAATCTGTTAAAATACATTATAACACTGATGATTTCCAGCTTTGCTACATGCATTATTAACATTCCTTAGTTGACATGAAATTTTCAATAAATTCTTATTCAGCACAACCATGAATCTTTCCATGTTAAGTTTCACTGGGTTTTACTGTAGAATTTGGGAGATTGCGACATGCCGTGTTTCTGGTGAGGAGTGTTTGAATGATGCGCGCGAGCCTTCACGTGTTCACGGAGTGGATCAGGAAAATAATCTGGATAATATTTTCAGCGATTAGCAATTTAAATTCTGCTCTGCACCTCACACAAACCTACTATATTCCATCAGAGAGGGCTGCAGCTGCAAGGCATCGTCATTTGCATTGCTTTTGTAATTGCATTTATCTGTCTGTCATGTTTTTCTTATACTGTACAGAAATAGTTATGTTTAGGATTAGAGGTAGGAGTGGGATTAGCAACTATAAAATATTTTTAATGCTATATTGTTACTAAAATGTAGGGGTGGACGATATGGACAAAATTTATATCACAATATATTTCTTAATTTCAGTCGATACGATATAATTCCTATATCGATATGAACCCTATTAAAAAAAGCCTCATAAAAACTGCCAAGTCTATGAAACCTCTTCCTATAAAACTATTTTTTAGAAGAAAAAAAAACAGCACAAATAAATTTATGTTCACCTTTTATTTGTATTTAGCCTTCATACAAACAAGAAATGTGAAATCACATTTATCTGTCTGTCATGTTTTTCTTATACTGTACAGAAATAGTTATGTTTAGGATTAGAGGTAGGAGTGGGATTAGCAACTATAAAATATTTTTAATGCTATATTGTTACTAAAATGTAGGGGTGGACGATATGGACAAAATTTATATCACAATATATTTCTTAATTTCAGTCGATACGATATAATTCCTATATCGATATGAACCCTATTAAAAAAAGCCTCATAAAAACTGCCAAGTCTATGAA
Source organism: Sinocyclocheilus grahami (assembly GCF_001515645.1). NCBI lineage: Eukaryota > Metazoa > Chordata > Actinopteri > Cypriniformes > Cyprinidae > Sinocyclocheilus > Sinocyclocheilus grahami. The sequence goes on from NW_015505229.1 coordinate 842,368, forward strand.
ACCTCTTCCTATAAAACAATTTTTTAGAAGAAAAAAAAACAGCACAAATAAATTTATGTTCACCTTTTATTTGTATTTAGCCTTCATACAAACAAGAAATGTGAAATCACTGTCAAATACACATCTCAGACTCACCTTATTAATTATTAATATCTTTAACTTCAAACTATAGGCTAACATACCAGACAAACGTTTTTGAACAGTAAGATTTTTAATGTTTTTTAAAGAATTCTTTTCTGCTCCCCAAGCCTGCATTTATTTGATCCAAAATACAGCAAAAATGGTAACATTTTGTAATATTGTTACTATTTAAAATAACTGCTTTCTACGAAAGAGGATTAGGCCCAAGCAATAATAAAAAAATAAAACCATCCCGAGATTAAAGTCATTAAACCTCGAGAAAAAACGCGAAATAAAATGTTGAGAATAAACTCATTAAATGACAAGAAAAAAAAAAGTCGTTACATTTCGATAAAAATCGAGAATAAACACTCGTGTCATTTAGCGTTTGCAGTGGCGCAGGTTGGAGAGTAATGCACTGGGGAGTAGCGTATGATACGATTGATGGATTCGAGTCCGTTTTTTGCAAGTTGATTTGTAAATTATGATTGGCGGGCCACATATAATAGCCTAGATTTCAATAGACAAGCTGCGGGCCGTTAAATGTTTTGTAACATTTTAAATGTCTTTATCATCACTTTTGATCAATTTAAAGCATCCTTGCTAAATAAAAGTATTAATTTCTATAACCCCCCCCCCCTCCAAAAAAAATGAATAAAAATAAAAATTATAATGACTCCAAGCTTTTGAATGGTATAGTGTTACAAAATGTTACAAAAGTTTTTTATTTAAGATAAATGCTGATCTTTGTATCTTTCTATTCATCAAAGAATCCTGAAAAAAATTTACTCAACTGTTTTATATATTTATAATCACCGTCCCTCCGTGTGGTTCTGGGATTTTTGCTCACAGTTCTTGTGATCATTTTGACCCCACGGGGTGAGATCTTGCGTGGAGCCCCAGATCGAGGGAGATTATCAGTGGTCTTGTATGTCTTCCTTTTTCTAATAATTGCTCCCACAGTTGATTTCTTCACACCAAGCTGCTTACGTATTGCAGATTCAGTCTTCCCAGCCTGGTGGAGGTCTACAATTTTGGTCTTGGCCATGGTGGAGTTTGGAGTGTGACTGTTTGAGGTTTTGGACAGGTGTCTTTTATACTGATAATGAGTTCAAACAGATGCCATTAATACAGGTAACGAGTGGAGGACAGAGGAGCCTCTTAAAGAAGAAGTTACAGGTCTGTGAGAGCCAGAAATCTTGCTTGTTTGTAGGTGACCAAATACTTATTTTACCGAGGAATTTACCAATTAATTCTTTAAAAATCCTACAATGTGATTTTCTGGATTTTTTTCCCTAATTTTGTCTCTCATAGTTGAGGTATACCTATGATGAAAATTACAGGCCTCTCTCATCTTTTTAAGTGGGAGAACTTGCACAATTGGTGGCTGACTAAATACTTTTTTTCCCCACTGTATATATATATATATATATATCCTTCTATGTGTAGGCTATATTACACACAATTTTCAAATAGCTAGACCATTTTCAAATACATTGTAGGTAAAGAAATCCGTTTGATTAAAATGCAGGTGGCAGAAACTAAACTAGTTGTTTGGTTGAACTAAATTCTGCCCTGCTGAGAAAACACCAGCAAAGCTAATTTATATTCCATATCATCCCTAAATGGACAATGTGCCCACTTTACAAATGGACATCTCCTAGCAGCACCTGTTTATGCTGATAAGCTGAGTGATTTTTCTTGCCAGGGATCCATGAAGCCTCTTATATAAATACAACCAGATGGAGATAGAAGCATTTAGACAAAAACTGAGTCATAGCACCAAGGTTAATATAGATAACTCACAAGTGTGAGAGACAGAGGTGGATCACAGGGAGCCTTGTGTGGACAAAATACCTGTTGAATTATACGATCTGTACTCTAAATTACTGTACTGAAATTGCTCATACATTTTATTCTTATTTTCCCACACTTTTCTGCTTATTTTCAAAGCACTTAAAGTCACCATGTAATGAGAATTCCTCTGTTTTCTAAAAAGAAAGTTCTTTTTGTGAACGATTCATCCATGCATGTTTTATTATTATGATCACACTTTATTTTAAGGTCCAATTATTGCTATTAAAGGCGCAATATGTAATTTTATGCATATTCAAAACAAACAAAGAAACAAAAAGGCGTAGTTTGATGACGCTGTGACTGAGTGTGGAATCATGGGAGTTGTCATCTTCATCCCCACAGCCCGAAGCAATCCGATGGGACTCAGGCAGAAATCATGTTCATGGATGAGCTAATGTATTACAGATTTATTAACGTCATAGTATGAAGCAGAGTGAGGCAGAAAGCCGTCGAAGCTAAACGAGGCCGCTGAACGAGCGCGACACACGGCTCGAAAGCAGCGGAGCTTTTATTATGCCACAGTCGACCGCTTCCGCTCCTTCCGGAAAGCAGCGGAAGTAAGCAGCGCCGTTTTATCATACTAGATACATTTGAAGGTTCTGTTATAATGCTACTCTGTGCGGTCGTCACCCGTCTAATAAAATGCATAGCATATTAAAGCGTCTTTGGTGTTTCCATGTTTTCTACAAAACAAAACGGAAATCGAGGGTGTATAACGTCATTGGCATACGACACAATGACACTATGGACACGGTCCGTGTCACTAGTTAAAATTGCTTATTTCTCTGGATTTAAACATTCTTCGAAACATTTGGGATAATGCAAGTACACAAATCAGCAAAATATATAAAACTGTTCTAGTGATTTTTGGATATTTTAAAACAATCTTACATATTGTGCCTTTAACAAACCATTAACTATGACTTTTGCCTCAATAAACACCCAATTTGCTGCTTATTAATAGTTAGTAAGGTAGTTAAGTTTAGGTATTGGGTAGGATTAGGGATGTAGAATATGGTCATGCAGAATATGTGCATTTTAAGTACTAATAAACAGCCAATGTGTTAATAATAGGCATGCTAATAAGCAGCTAGTTAATAGTGAGAATTGGTCCCAATAGTAATGCGTTACCATTATCATTTTTTATTAAAATGTCTCAAGTCGAAACTTTATGGTTGACGTATGTCAGACTTTTCCAATCGTTTGGTCTGCTTAAACCCAGCCCCTTTCCTACAATTGACCGCAAGCCCTATATTTCCTTTTCATAGATTTACTGTGTCCTTGTTGAATAGAAGCCTAATTTATTTACCAAAAAAAATCTTGACCCCAGTTTTTCGACAGCAGCGTATCATGAATTAATTTCTATGATTTTTATAATTATATATTTAAAAATATTTGGACTATTCTTATTGTTAAACCAATGCCTATAATGTTTCCAGTATATAATTTTACATTTAAAAATTGACAGTGATATAATTCTAATATCTCCATCACTAATTGCAATTTGTCCTTTTCCTTATATCTAGTGGTATAATGAATTATAATTGGTCTTTGTGTTCCATTTATGTTGCATATTACTATTACCATCTCTCTCCTTTCTCTGTCTTTCTGTATTTGTGTTCATAGGGTTTCATTCACTATAAAACGTTATTCTTCCATTTGACCCTGTTCTTTTAATTCCCAGTAATCTCCGCCAGCTATGCAGCAAATAGAGTTGAATTATGGGATCTGTAGCTCAAGGACGTAGATTAAAAACAGGCCTACCCTCTGTGCTGATCTCACGGGAGCGCACAAGGTCACTCTTGTTGCCCACTAGGATGATGGGTGTGTGCGGCAGCGTCTCCCTCAACAGTAAGCGGAGCTGAGCAATCCGGTGGAAGCTACGCCTGTCCGTCAACGAGAACACCAGGATGCACACCTCACACTGCAGAGTGGACAGCTCCTGTCAATCAAATCCAAACACAGACAGGCCAATTACAGCATAACTCAACCATGAAGATTCAGTGCTCCATATACATGTAATTTATAAAGCATTAGATGATTATTTGTCATTGTAGGTCAGTAAAGGCCTGTTCGCACCAACTATAATGATAATAAAGATAAAGTTTCTATGAGAATAGGAAAGTCCACATCACAACCACAGAGGAACAATATCACTGGAATCACTTTCAGAGTGATTTTCTCTTGTTGATAAATGATCAATGCAGTGACAGCTGATCAGAATCCACTCGAGTTTAAGAAGCTCAAGCATTTAAAGCGGCAGATGACATAAATGCAGCTCGCATAAACAGAACAGAATATTATCGTCATTGGTGTGGACGCTAATATCTTTAAAGGGATAGTTCACCCAGAAATGAAAATTCTGTCATTAATTACTCACCCTCATGTCGTTCCAAACCCGTAAGACCTTTGTTCATCTTCGGAACACAAATTAAGATATTTTTCATGAAATCCGAGAGCTCTCTGACCCTCCATAGACAGCAAGGGTACTACCACGATCAAGGACCAGAAAGGCACAGCGCATGCATTTTCTATGTCAACGGCATCACGCACATGCATCGCGATACTCTCCAAAATGGTGCTATAGGGTGATGCGGAGGAGAAGAATTGTTGAATAAAGTCGTTCTTTTTTTTTCTTTGTGCACAAAAAGTATTCTCGTAGCTTCATAAAATTATAGTTGAACCACTGATGTCACATGAACTACTTTAACGATGTCCTTACTACGTTTCTGTGCCTTGCCCGTGGTAGTACCCTTGCTGTCTATGGAGGGTCAGAAAGCTCTTGAATTTCATCAAAAATATCTCAATTTGTGTTCCGAAGATGAACGGAGGTCTTAAGGGTTTGGAACAACATGAGGGTGAGTGGTTAATGGCAGAATTTAAATTTTTGGCTGAACTGCCCCTTTAATTGTTATAGTTATCATTCTTGGTGTGAACGGCCTTAAGAGGAGGACAGTTTTCACTTAAGTGCAGCTCAGGAGTGTTTGTGTTCATGAAAAAGAGGATTACTGTGATCTAAGGAGAACAACCTCAAATCTTCAACGGCTCTGTTGTTGTTCCAGCTCACAGTTTTGCTGCCACAGAGCTCAGGTGTGTTCAAAATGGCAGCAGATGCCTCAATCAAGCGCCTACCCCCCGAGAACGTCACGGCACATCACCACAACCTCTTTACAGCGCTAAAGTACAGCCACACCGGGGTCTGGCTTTCTCTTGGTGACAGCTATGACAGGGCGGCTGTCGCTCCAACTTTAATGAATTGAGAGAAGAAAGAAAATTATTCCGTCCCCTATGTACCACTTCCTATTTCATCTCCTAAACAGAAAGTGGAACAGATAAATAGATGGGAAGCCTGTGTCCTACATCTCTGACTCCCCAAAGGCGAATTCCAACCCTCTGGAGAGCTGCCTAAAAAAAATTCACATTGCAGCCGAGCCAATCACACTCGGCCCCGGAGCGTGAGATTCACACAGCCACAGAAACACAGAGTTTCTCTGGAAGGGAAGAGTCTAGTGGGGCGGAAGCAGGAAGGGAAAGGGGGGCTCGGCCACCTGCCACAACCCCACACAGGAAGGGCACAGGGAGGAGGTTGTCTCCTTCGAGGAGCGGACACGTATCTTGATGAGTGGTGAAGACAGCACGACACGGTCGATAGTGCTCCATGTGATGGAGGGGCTCTCTGGGGCCGGACAGGCAAAGTAAAAGGTCTTTCCATCAGAGAAACAAGACGAAAGCATACAGCGGTATCTAAATAACAACATCGAGCTCTTCCGCTGCAGTACAGGCCCATCTGTCACTGTCTGCCCTTTCGTGGCCAGATAAACACAAAATCATAGCTTTTAATGGCTCCGAGTATACACATGCAGGTACGCAAGTGAAAATTTTATAACCTACAGTGATAGTGCAAACACTGCTCAGCTCAGTGATTATAGTCATGAAACACACACACACACACACACACACACACACACAAATCCCTACACCATGCTGTCAAGCAAATATGCCTGCCAGCTTTTTTGTCCTCTTGTGCAGATTTAGATTATTAAATCCAGCACTCTTAATAAATGCTGAAATGGTCTATATGTCATTATATATTTACCCTATAACAGCAGGTTAATGAAATGATGCTCACTAATCCAGCTGAATGTTCATCTACACGGCATGGTGCTTTTTGTATAAACACATTTACTGTTATGAACTCCTATATGTCAGGAAGATTCATTTTGTGTTTATTATGTTGCAAAACGATTTAATTAAAATGAACAGAATATCTCACAGTGAGCAGATTGTTTAAACTGATCTTGCTTAAAGCTGTAGTATTTAACTTACAGGCAAAGTTGCATTTTAATGAGACCATTATAAGTAAACAATTTGTAGATTGAATTTCCATTAGAGTCTAAACACTGTGGTGTTTTCAGTATTTCTCTGTTAGTAGTAATGGCAACATTAAGTGCCTATAAGTGATTTTGGTCAGAGAAAAATGGACTCAAAACATTTTATATAGCTTTCTCTTTTTTTCCAGTGCTAATTCAAAATAATGAACAGCAAAACATGTACATTAGATGTGTCACTGATGCTTTATTTGTATATTTTATCATTCTCATGCTTCCACAAAGAATGACGGAAAATATAGTAAGATTGCACAATTCTTATAGACCAGCAAAAGAAGTAGATGCTAGTTTTTTTCTATTTTCGTCATCAGTACATAAATTATGTAAAAACTAAATGGTACCAGATCGATATTAATCATACATCACAACATATCATAATCAATAACAATTCATCTTTCAAATGATACTCCGAAAGCATTTGCCAGACGCTTCTATCCAAAGTGACTTACATTGAATTTGAGATATATATTTGATCAGTTGATGCATTCCCTGGCAAATGAACCCATGATCTAGTTGTTGGTAGCAACATACTCTACTACTTCAGCTACAGGAACACAAGAGCTGAAGTAATGAGTTTGCCAATAGCAATTATGACATTAAAGTGTTCATGTGTGCTCAATTTATACATATGATGATTCTGACATGACTGGAACTCACCAATAGAGCTGTTTAGTCATGATGTCAATTTGTAACCCAACCTAGAATTCTTAAGTTCCCTTTTGAATGATTTTTTTTAAAGTTGGTTTTCTAATTAGTAGATCTGTGGTTAGCATAACTTGTCACTGGGGTTTTAAAAACACAAGATGCTAAAAAATTGCATAAGGACTGTAATGGTTATTCAAATCATCAAGCATGTTAAGTCATATTGTAGTAGGTGTAATCTGTATTTAGCTAAATAAATTTAACAAATAACTTTGGCTTAAAGGTTTGTGTTTAAGGAATGATTATGTGTCATTTATGTTGTACTGCAAAACATTATAAGTCTCCTAATGTAATGTTAACCACAGACCTCTTTTTACTCATAAATCCAAAACAGCTAAAAACTGTTGGAACTCATGGCTCACAAGCTGTACAGCTCTACTGAAGATGAACAGTCATTTGGAAATCCTTTTTTTTCCAATTCCCTTTTGTGCCACTACAGAAATGATCCACTCCAGTTTTAAAACCCTGAAATTGTTTCTCTGCATTCTGTTGCTGTGGTTAAGCCTTTGGTTGAGAATAAAATGAGTTCACAGGAGATCACAAAGCAGATTAGAACCTGGGCAAAACATGGCATTAAAATATCCCTCAACTCATTTGTCACCATAAACTCATTCCCAAGAACTGTGTTCTTTCTATACTGGGTCATTTAACAAACACACATTTTTCCTGCCACATTTGGCACAGGAAGACAGATTACACGGAAATCAGAGCAGATCCTAGTCAATGAGCCAATACAGAAAATACACAACAAAACCACATCGTTTCAACAGTGTTTTGGTCTTTTTCACCTTAAACACGTCTTTGAAACAAGATAAACTTTCTTGAGAAAATGAAGTATATTAAAAATTATAATTTATATTAAATTTAATACACTAAATATTAAAATTTAAATAAGTAAAATATAAAAAAATTATGATATTCATAATGTATTATATTATTAAATATATATACATATAAAATATAAAAATAATATAAAATATATTCAAATATATTAAATTTACATAATATATACTAAATATATACATAAAATAAAATACATTATAAATTAAATATTAAATAATTAAATATTACTTTAAATGACATTAATTATTGCAACTTATTTAGATATTTATTTATACTGAATTATATAATAATAATACAAATAATAAATTATACATCACATAAATCCAGAAACAATAATTGTTTTTGTTAATATGACAAATTATTAATGTATTTGAGGAAGAGGGATGCATAAGAGACTTTAATTTGTTGCTCCGTAGGGGGGAGAGGTCGAGTCTGATAATTGGATGTTGAGACATAACCGTGTGCCGAATATGTGTCTGTGCACCAGAATGAGGTCCACACCCCTGCAGACAGTCAGCACAGACCATCTGTCCACACATCCTCTCCTCCCAAACATACACATTTGGCCCGAGAGCCCACACACAGACATCCACCATCCCATCTAAAAGTGCTTTCTCAGCCACTGAACAAGCCAATTCTGCAGCTATAAACACAAAAGCACACATACCTCTACAGAAATAAAAGCCCGCTTACTCTGCCAAGCACACCAACATCAAAGAATAAACATCTCCCTAATGAACGTTACACAAAGCTCACAGTCCATAACGACACTGGAGCTAAGCTGAGGCACACTGTACTTAAGCATAAGGCTCCCAGCAGTACACTACACACTCTGTCTGACTGAGATAAACAGACGTATATGTCACACATTTACAGAAAAAAAAGTCCAAACTGCCTTGTCAGTTTACACACACAATGGCCCCTACCCAGTAAATAAAAACCATGAGCTGCTTAGCGTCATCAATATTTCACCTCAAAGTAATCTATTAATTATAGCCAAGCGAATAGCCCCAGTCTACCGGCTCATTACATATCAGACAAGAACTAGTAGCATCTTGTTCATGGCTGGCTAGAGCTAGGGTTGGTCTGGGCTATGTTTAGAACGGAAAACTAGTTCATACCGCATGCTATTTTCATAAAATATTTTGCAAGTATGTAATATGTAAACCGTTTAAGTAGAATGCAAGATGCTAACATTACCTTGTCACATTGCATGTTTTATTTTGAAATGAATGCTAATGTTAAAGGGCTAATTCACCCAAAAATGAAATTTCTGTCATAATTTATTCACCCTCATGCTGTTCCAAAGAACAGATGTGAGGCAGAATGTTAGCCTCAGTCAGCAGACATTTTCATTATATGGGAAATTTTTTTTTGTTGTGCACATCTTTTAACATATTATTTGTGTTACAGAAAGAAAGCCATACAGGTTTGGAACAAGATGAGGATGAGTCAATGAGTTTAAAAAAAAGGTAAATAATACATACCCTAGTGTAAAATAAATCTACTAAAATGTATGTGAAATACATGTATTTCATGCTAAGTATACTGCAAATACATTTACATATTTACTTAATAAAAACACTCTGCAATTGTACTTTTGGTATACTAAACTGGTATACTTAAAGTCTGCTAAATTGGAACAACTAATTTTGTACTTAATGCATTTTAATTGTACGGAAGTAGTGCTGAAATCCAACTAAAGACATACTGAAGTATATTTGATTGTGCTAAAGTGAAACTATTGCAAGTACACATAAGGTACCCTTTAAATATCTTGCATTTAAAGACCAATGTTATTCAAAGCTAATACAGTCCTCATCAATAGTGACATTAAAACACATCTTAGGCTTAATATTAAGAAATTTGCATTGTGTGCAAGTAGTACTCCAAATAAAGTTAAATTATACATTTTTATAAATCTGTTAACAGATTTGAACTATACTTAGTATGAAAGAAATGTATTTTAAATATATAATTTTTTAGTAGAGTAATACTATTTATTTACTTAATATAATATATATATATATATATATATATATATATATATACACACACACACATACATACTATACATTACATTTAATAGGTACAGAGTATATATAATATATATATATATATATATACACACACAAACAGTACATATTATATGGAAAAAAAATTAACAAATGATTTTAGCAAATGGCTGCAATATAACAAAGAGTGAAAAATGTAAGGGGGTCTGAATACTTTTCGTACCCACTGTATGTGACCCTGGACCACAAAACCAGTCATAAAATTCAAAATTTTCAAAATTGAGATTTATACATCATCTGAAAACTGAATAAATAAGCTTTCAATTGATGTATGGTTAGGATAGGAAAATATTTGGCCGAGATACAACTATTTGAAAATCTGGAATCTGAGGGTGCAACTAAATCAAAATATTGATAAAATCGCCTTTAAAGTTGTCCAAATTAAGTTCTTAGCAATGCATATTACTAATCAAAAATTACATTTTAATATACTTACAGTAGGAAATCTAAAAAATATCTTCATGGAACATGATCTTTACTTAAAGGGGTCATATGATGCTTTTTTAAAGATCATTATTTTGTGTAACAGAATGTTGACATGCTTTAATGTTCAAAAAACACATTATTCTTCAAATACTGTACATTATTGTAAGTCCTCTATGCCCCGCCTCTCTCAAACGCTTCGTTTACTACAAAGCCCCCTCCTTTGACAAGCGCAGTCTGCTCTGATTGGCCAGCTGACCCAGTGCATTGTGATTTGCCGAACACTGCAAGCACTCATCGGAAATGTAACGTCCCTTACCATAATCGCGAGCTTCATCTTTCAAAATAAATGCAAAGACAGAGCCCGAAAGGGGAACAGAGTCATGTGACAGACATAGTGTTGAAGCTGGTATGTGTGCAGTACACAAGCCACGGTTAAGACCGCTGACTCCACTGTGATCTCTCTCTCTCTCTCTC
>NW_015505229.1:853548-884167 GCF_001515645.1 Sinocyclocheilus grahami
TCTATAAAATGCATTGCTGTTCTGTTGTAAGTGATCTTAAAGATTCCTAAATGCATCTACTTCTGGAAGGCAAAATAAAGTGCTTTTGCTTTCACACTGAAACACACAGCATCTCCCTGACATGGCTGCTTCAACACTAACTGCGGTAACTGAAACCACGCCTTCTTTCTTTGTGTGCACATTTGGGCGGCATTATGTTAATATTGCCACATAGTGAGGTAGATATGTGGGGGCGTGTTAGAACGAGCCGTTTTAGGGGGGTGTGACAGAGTCTTAACTTTGATAAAGAATATCTCTTTGGTTTTGAGACTTTAGTCTTTGCAACTTCAGGGATCTTATCTATGCACAATCAGCTTGTAACACTCCAAAGAGAAAGGAAAACTTGAAATCGCATCATATGACCCCTTGAATATACTAATGATTTTTGGCATGAAAGAAAAATCAATAATTTTGACCCATACAATGTATTTTAGCTATTGCTACAAATATACCCCAGCGACTAAAGACTGATTTTGTGGTCCAGGGTCACATATTTTATATTACATTCAAATAAGTTAAAAGAAAAACGCTTAACAGATTTGCTACCCCCTCTAGTTCATTTCTTCATTCATCACAATGGAAAAGAAGGTTCAGTTCCCATTGCATTGTGGGCCACAGTATCCACAACAACTGAGACAAATATAGTTGATAAGCTTGATATTCAATCTAAAAAAAAACAAAACATGAATACTATGCACAGCACAACAGTCAAGTAGTGCACTATTTTAAACCCTCGTTTTATTTTTTTAACTGACTAAAGTCCTCAGTTTCAATTATCCAATAGAATAATTAAATCCAGTTCACACCCCATTAAGGCGGAATTGATTTCAAGGTGAGTTTTTGGCTAATGTATTGGACACAGGTGATCAGAGACAGGTTAGTGCATGCTGATACAACTCCATGCTGGAACCAACTCCTGCTGTAAGACGGAAAAGGGAGCAGCGACGTGTGATGCAATTCCCAATCTCGACCAATGGCAGAACGGGTGACGGAATACGTTCTTGCGTGCATAAGGACATGGCTGACCGTGTGCTATTTTAGGAAAGAGAATGACTTATTAAAGCCATTCTTCCCCCCGCTGTCACAACCACTTCAAGTCTAACTGTGCTAACCGAGGCAGGCTCAGGGCGGTGTGCGTGATTGTACATTTGTGAGCATGTGTGCGTTTGCATGTGAATGAATGCCTGTGCGTAACCCATGCTCTAATTGGGCTGATGTGTCAGGTGTAGATTGGGTGTAGTTGGTGAGTCTGCTACAGAACTAAAATAGACCTGCATCCTCTGCAGCTACTACTGATGCAGTACTGTGTGAGAATGAGTTCATTCACGGTCTCTCTCCAATTCTCCATGGTTCGGTATACAAAGTAAGTTGACAGTGAGGCTGCAGTCCGCAGAACAGACTGTAAACTTACTGCAACGTCTTCACCACATCCAGATATGCTGACCTTGTTTCACAATAAGGAAAGTGCTGACCTTCACTGAATCACCTAATACTTGTCCCATTAATTAGTAATGCTTACATTCTCTTAAAGACAGACAAGGGAGAAATGCTTAGAGGGTGTTTTATCCCACTACAAGGATAAGGACAAAAACAATCACACTGCAATTACTTTAAACACATTGTGATTCAAATCACAATTTGATAAACATTTAACATTTAATTTAGCTGCTTCCTGGATCAAAGCAAACCACAAAAGGCATGAAGTAATTAAATAAGCAGCTCTTGCATTCAAATGAGTGTGCGAAACAACAAACAGGTAAGCAATAACTCAATTTGGAGCAACGCCTCGTGCATTTGAGTCATGTTTTGCCCGCATTCTGCTGCCAATAGATAGAGTTACTCTTAAGCAAACCACATCGTGTTCTCACACCATCTCCTGAGATGAGTTAAGTTTGCTTTTAGAGGACCGTTTGTTTGAGTGGTCACACTGTAAAAAGTAATCACTGAATCTACTTAAGAAAAGCGAGTAAACATAACTGACTTTTACAAATTTGTTGAATTTACTTAATTACACTGTGTTATGTGAACTTTCAGGTGGATGAAATAGTTAAACTAAACAACTTTAGTAAACAGTACTTAAGAGCATCTAGTTTGTTGGATTAAATCTCACTATGTGCCCTAATAACTCTATACCAGTAGGTGGCGGAAGTGCACCAATAGGTGGTTTAAACAAAGGTTGGTTTAAACAAAGCATCACCAGAAGAAGACAACAAACTGAACTTCAGAGTCAGATCGTATTTGAAATGTGGCCATCTGTGCACTAAGCTTAACTTACATCTCTAAGTTGGATGAACTTGTCAAATTGAGTTAGCAACACTCAAGTTTTCTGGTAACCTATACATATACACAAGTTACCTATACAAAGTTACAGTAAGTTTTATTAACTCAAAAATGATAAACTAATTTGCTTGAGAAATTTGAGGCAATCAGTTTCCACAGGTTTTCCTAGTAAGTTCAACTCATTACTTTTTACAGTGCAGATAAGCCAGAATGCTTTTGTATATCTCGGAGAATCCTGAACAAACCAAGTGCAAAGAAAACGTATACCTTTGAACTCATACTAGATATAATTTTACACTATCAGTAATAATCTCCTTTTGTTAAATAAAAACAATCAATACTGTAGGTGAAAACTGTGCTTCAGCTCCACTTGAGCATGGTTGTCTATCACAAGATTTGACAGTTCTGGGGCAATTCAGGGAAAAGCACAAAAAATCTTTTTTTTTTTTCCTGAAAACATCAAGGATTAACAAGTATGAAATATCTTCTGTGAGCAAACCAAACCCATCACTTACACGTCCATTAAAAATGTTGCCTCAGTATTTATACAGACAGACAGACAAACAGACAGATAGATAGAAAATAAGAATGCAATACATTGATCAAAAGTGAAAGTAAGAACTAAATGCTGTTCTTTCTATTCAAAGAATCCTGAAAAAAAAAAGGTTTTCAACATCGATCATCATAAAAATGTTTCTTGAGCAACAAATCAGCATTAGAATGATTTCTGAAGGATCATGTGACACTGAAGACTGGAGTAACGATGCTTTGCCATCATAGGAATAAATACAATTTTAAAATACACTACAATTTTATAATCTAAAATATATATTTTAGATATTTTAATATATTTAAAGTGTATTCAAATAAAACCAAACTATTTCACACTATTACTGTTTTACTGGATTTTTTATGAAATAAATGCAGCCTTGGTGAGCATAAGAGATTTCTTCCAAAAACATTACTTAAGTTCTCACACCATCTCCTGAGATGAGTTAAGTTTGCTTTTAGACGGCTGTTTGTTTGAGTGGTCAGATGTAAGCCAAAATGTTTTCGTACCTCTCGGAGAATCCTGAACAAACCAAGTGCATAAGAGACTTCTTTTAAAAACATTTTAAAAATCTTACCAGTAATGTACAGGTGTCACATTCTTTTTTTCAAAAGGAACTGAATGTGCTAAGGTATTATAAAAATAAAAAACGATTACTGCTATAATTATCTGACAACCCTAATCTCACCCTATTATAGTCAATTTCTGTTGAACAGGTTTAACAAAGGGGGGGGAAAAAAGAAAATCTTTCCTATCACCCCTGCATGGGATTCATTGTAGTAGACTACAGACAAAACGGAACGTCACCAATTAGTTTTGAAGTATGCAGTGCATCGCAGACTATATCTTTATTTAATTAAATCCCAGTCTGTTTATTGTGCAAGGAAATATCAATTTTGATTGAATTAATTGTGCAGCTCCAACCACTACTCAAATAAACCTTTAAAATAAACAAAGTAACTGCATTACTAACAGACTTCTGCTAAACATTCTTCATGATCAAGCTTCAATCCATGAGCTACAGACTGCAATCAGTGAACCAAGCTGTAAGGGCAGCGCTGAATCTCTGCATCTATAAAATTACAATTAATAACGGCATAGTTTATCTGGGATCCTTTTGTTTGCTGTAACCACTGGTAACCATGGCAACCGGGGAACGGTGGGTGAGGTCAGAGGTCACGTGATACGACGTGCCACTGAGGAAAAGAGCCGGATGGTTAGACAGAAAAAATGAGGGATGCTTTGAAAGAGAAAAATGAAAGATGGAGAAAGATAAATGGAATGGGGGGAGTCTGGAGTTCTTCCAGCCACTGCTCTCTCGCCTCTCCATCTCTGCCCTGGAATTAATCCAAAACTTGCAGTCATTCTGTGATAGCAGGATCACTATTGACATTCATGCTTGCAACAAACAGCATCTGATTTAGGAGAGATCTGATGACACATAAACATCATTTGGAAAGGGAACAGACCAGTCAAAGTCAATCAGTTTTGCCCAGGGATTTGAATGAATATGAATATTCATCACGGCTACAAAGGCAACTTAATACCATAAACATCTATGTGCACAACCCAATGATAATATCACATAGCATTCACAGGTGTTTGAATAATTTCTAGTCAGCTGTGACACAGAAAAGACACTCTGTGATTCATACGAAAATCACAAGCATGTGCTCATGATATCACTGTGATACATCTGTGTGTTCCAGGCGAAATTATCATCATATTTCAGAGTATAAACAGAGCTCCGAGTGGATGATACACCCACACTACATGCTTTGGACTGTCATACGAGCGGGTGTGAGGAAAATACATGCATTGTACATAAAATCCAACAACATGAGGGGCTTTCAAATTGGTATTTGTTCCCCTGTGAATATCCTATGAAGGTCAAATGGCTTGTACCTTCTTGTATCGTCAGGAAAAGAGGAAAAGGTGATTGATAAGCGAAGAGACAAGTGAAGTCAGAACTAGTAGAGGCGCATCAATCCCAGAGGAAGATGAATGTAAATAATTCAATCTCACAGATGCTTCGGATGAGATGACACTAGCCACAAGGGTCAGCATCAAAAGACAAAACTCTAATATTTTCACCCAAATTAGAAAGTGCTATATTTTCTGAACAGTATACACTACATGATAACATAGTGAATTAATTATTGTGTTTGACCATTTCAGAAAATGCCTAAAGCCATGTTATAGTGGAAAGCCTTCCAAGATGAGTGGATAAGAGGGTTTGAGGTTGGTAAGATTTTTAAAATATTTTCTCCTGCTCACTAAGATTGCATTTATTTAATAAAATGTCTGTAAAAATAGTGAAATATTATTAGAATTGAAATAACAGTTTTCTATTTTAATATATTTTAAAATGTAATTTATTTCTGTCATTTTCAGAAATGTATAATAATGTAGCAATGTAAAAGTCTTTACTGTCACTTTTAACGCATCTTTGCTGAATAAAAGTATTAATTAAATAAATAAAAAAAACTGTATTGACCCCAAACTTTTGAATGTCAGTGTATGATATTAATGTTTTGACAAAGTACTATATATCGCAAGAGCAATATTTTTCTTTACTTGACAGTACATGTAGACACACTAATGCAAATGCAGTAATCGTGACTGAAAAGCATAATGATACATGACACAGTGTATTGATCCATTAGATCATTTTAGATTACTCTGAAATAAGTGGCTTTTAAAGGGGAAAAGAAGAGGTCAATTCACTGTGAAATAACAAGGAAACCAGGACCTGGTTGATTTTATAGAGGATACACATAAAACGCTTGTAAAAGGATCTTTAAACCCGGCAGTCACACTCAGCAGAAATGGAACAAATTACGGGAAACTGAAAACAATTTGCCATAAAGTAAAAGGAAACAGAAATGACAAACAACAGACAAACCTCAGCTGGAAGGTCAAGAGCAGATTTCTCTCATCTTTCCCTCTCTTTTTTCTTAACAACTCTCATATGATGAGTGCTCCTGGACAATTAATAGAACTTCACACCAAACACCTACATTTATGTAATGGTTCATGTAAATGTAGCAGTTCAATTCAATTATTCCTTTTAAATGTGTAGCATTTTAAAGGAATAATTCACCCCAAAATTATGTAATAATGTGCTCAACTTTGTCACTCCAAAAATGTATTTCTTCCTTTTTTTTCCATTTTTGAAACATATTTTAAAAATGTCTGGGTAGAAGAGAAAAAACTGAGACATCATACATACATCGTGTTTAAATTGGAGCTTGACAAACTACAGTTCCCAAACAGTGCAGTGAAGACATTAGAATAGAAGATTTGCATTTCCTAAAGCAAATACCAGCTCTCAAAAGGTTGCAAAAGAATCGTGTTTGGTAAGCATAGAATTTGGACTTTAGTTATGTTAAAAATGAAATTTCGCATCAGTCACTTGCTGTTGTCATGACAATAAGTATGCATCTTGTTTTCTGTTGGGTGAATACAAGAATCAACAGCAATACATGTTTACGTTTACGCAGGGAAGGCAAGACCAATCACTATTTAATGTTCATATATTATGATGACATCACTATTGGTTACATTTTGAATGTTAAACATTCTATGAATGTAAATCAGTAGGGAAAATACTGTAATCTTCAAATCAATTCATTAGAATATGAAAATAATAATACATTTTAAAAATGTATAGAGTCTACAGGCTGTTCTGGCTCAATTGCACAAGTTTAACTCCCTGTTTTATGTTTTTTTCTGAAAGCCATTTAATAAAATACAAAATAAAGAATCCGAAACACGCAAACCTCAGCATGCTTTTATGCATTTGTGAGAGTGTCTGACTCACCTGTTTCCAGCTGTCATATACTAAAATTGTGCTGTCCTCATCATCTACGGTCACTCGCCGCTGGTAACCCTCATCTACAACACACACACACACACACAAAAACATTTCTTTTAAAAACCGACACTCAAGCATAAAACGAAATCACTTGTTATCTAAATCACTAATTAGCATCTAATTTTATTCCTGCACTTGAGCAGAAACTGGCAATTTCACGGGATCAAACGTATAATAATATATCTGTGGGAAGAATACAAAAGAATTTTGAAAGGTAAGTTCAGAATTGGACCCGAGACAGTTGGGTAACAATTTATCCGGTGCAGAATCGATGCACAAGGACAGTCAGCTCAGGTAAGAGGAAAAAAAACCTGTCTGTGTCTGATTGGCTCTTTATCCCCTAGTAAATGACATGCTCTGTTTGTGCAGAAAGTGTCTGTGCAGAGGCAGTACTCTGCTGCTTCTCTCCCACCTCATTAAGACACAAGATGATGAAAGACCTGAAATAAGATGGATGCCTTCACGGCACCCACTCCGCTTTTTCCAATCAAATCCTGAGAGCCTTAAACTAGTGATCTCGGGTGTCTGTGAGGTGATAAGTGTGTTTCATCCAAAGCAAATCTAAATATAGTACTACAGTCCTTGGCATCCTGATGCTTGATGCTGAGCATAAGAAGGGTGTATGAATATAATCTTTACCGGTTGCTTGGGTTTCAGAGTCTATAGAGAGTGATCTGTCTGACAGTCCAGCAAGGCAAAGTGCCAGAGAGGATTTGCCCACTCCGTTTTGGCCCAGTAGTACTATCCGAAGGGGTCCGTGGTACTTTTGCTGCGGCGGTTTCGCTGAAGGAGAATCTTGGATAGTGCTGATGCTGATTTGCGGAGTAGCAGGCTCATCGTGCCCTGGCGTCCAATCGTAATCCTCAGACACAGCTTCCTCTCGCCTCAGCTGATGCTTGATTGGCAGGGGGGTGCTGCCCCTGCGAAGCGGGGGCGCAGCTGATAAAGTTAAGCCATAACCCTGTGAAAACTGAAGACAAGTAAAAACATACATCAGAGGCAAAGACTTTCACCCGATAAATCTGAACATCAAGAACAACGGCAGTCCTTATGATATCTAACTTAATAATGTATAGAAACAATCCATGTGCAAGGAAGGAGGATCGTGATCCTCTGGGACTTTAGGGTTGTGCACACTATACAAAAGTGGGTCAAAACACTGAGCAGTGCATCCATTCACATGAACAAGCATCACTTGCTTTAAAGGAGTGGCATAAACATCCCAACAGTCCAAAACGACGAGGGACCTAATGAGTTTTCTCAGGCTCAAGGCTGTTGAGGGCTTCATCCATCTATCTCCATCAAGCAAAATCGCCAAGAGAGCTCTTAAACTGTTTACTGTGTTTGCTTGCAAGGGCAACTGGCATCAATATTAATATGACAATTAATCTAGCCGCAGCACTGCAGGTGTGCTGGGGACCTAGTACGCCTGATCCGGTGTCAGACATGCAAGACACACATAGACAGCCAATTATACTAATTGAAAGGTAATTAATTAGTCATAGACTTTATTGTGGGACAGACAGTGAGGCAATATGATGTAGTATGATGCTTGGGGTGAGGCCAGCTCTAAACAGTTACTTTTAATCATAAAAAAAAATCTGAATTTGAATCATGAATTTTGAAGTAGTATGCAAATCATAAATAAATTCCCGACTATAATAGGAGGACTTGCAAATAGTGATTATAATTATAAATATAGCTATTTTAACCGTTTTATCATTACAAGGACACTAAACTATAATAAAACTATAATATTAGAAATAAACCTAGGATTGTCTCAGCACAGGAATATTTTCAAACACAATCACTCCTACAGAAACAAAGTCAACACAATGGCTGCAGAAGAAGAGAGGGTGTGTTCACACACACCGGCGAACATCCCAAACATGTGAAGGACCCTACAACCCACAGAGACACACACACACACACACACACACACACACACACACACACACACACACACACCCTATATACACACAAGAGAAAGCGATGATCTTACCTGGTCCGACATCGTTCTTCAGTTCATCTGCTCTCAGTGAGACACTCCGCCGTCCATGTCATGTCACTGAGCGTCAAACACTGCACAAGCGTCGGTGGGGATTGTTACATTACACTCGACTCATATGCCATCACATGGCTGTAGTCTGAAAAAGAAACGCTCCCAATGTGACCCTAACCGCGCAAAAACGCTCCTTTTTCTCACTCTGACTTAATAGTAAACATTTAATCGCTTCTCTGCGAACGGCTGCGCTGTGTGACTCACGTATTACTACTGTACACCTGTGAGTCCCTTTAAGTCTTTATAATAGTGGCTTTTCAGATGAGAGCTCGTAGCCCCGCCCCCGCACCGTAGACACGCCTCTTCATTCCAGTCGTTACCTGAATGCTCCCAATCTCTCTGTATGTCTCTATCAATCTCAGATTAAGGTAACTAATGGTTTTATATTCTATTTATCGCTATTTTTATTAATACTAATGCTGCCCTGGAAATTCGATTTATTGGACCCCTGGATTGGGGTTGGTTATGACTGATTCGATTATTTTTTAAACATTTTTGATTAGCATGTTAATTTTTTTATATATATTTTTTTCGTAAAATGCATTCAAAATGTCACAAAATTAACATGCTAATCAAAAATGTGTTTAGTGTGTATTTTTGTGTGTTTTATATATATATATATATATATAATTTTTTTTAACTAAAATGGCATATGCTAGGAGTTGTACTGCATCTTTTGTGACAGCAGCACCAGATCATTTACAAACAAGAGCCATTTGACTTCAGTGTCTAGTAGAGTACAACCAAGTGCTGCATCTGTTCTCTCTCTATTTCTCTCTCTCTCCTACATATAAGTGTTCAAGAAGCTTTGTCCTTGATAAGTACTTTGTTTGAATCACAGCTCTCCACCTCTCTACCCTTCCCAGACACATAAAGCGTATCCTTCGAGATATCTTTCTCCTGTAACCCTGGCGTTTTCAAGCACTGCATGAATTATTGAGTGGTCATTAAGTTTTATTGCAGCCACATCAAGCATCATTTATGTCACAGGTGGAGGTAAAAATGTTTCCTCACAGGCTTTTTAATAATTTCTGCGAAGACCAATTGATCTTCTTGTCTGTCTCTTTGATCTTAGTTTAAATGAACTATTATTAGGGTCCAAGAAGCTAAGTATGTTGGAACCAGTCTGAATGGTCATCTGGTGGTCTCCCAGTCAAACACTTAAGCGCCCCTATCAGCTCAAAAATTGACTTCTTTTCTGTTTAAAACCCTTTGGTGTAGACTAGAGAAAAATTCCTCCTTCCCGCATTCATAGCTGATTGAACATTGTGTTTTCATTATCACCCATACTCTGCCTACAAATCTTCTGACCGAATTTATCTCAGATGTTCAGACCAAGCTTATAAAGCATATTGAGGTCATTTTCATTAATGTGTAATAATCATAAATCATACAATCTGATTAATAAACTTACAGTTTCTTCTTATTCTTTATCTTATGCGAAGTCCACTGATATCCCATTTTAGAGTCTCAGCCTAACTTGTCTGACATTTACATAATGACGTTTTTGCTGCTCCTCCTAATTTGTGCATATCTTTGCTACATTTGGCTAGAGGTGATCTTCGGACCATGCACAAAACAAAGTTACTGAAACATTTAAAAGTCAAGAATCAACAGCAAACAAAGATGTATCTTCATAACACTTTGTCATATGGACACAAATGAGTTGTTTGGGGGTTGTTACATTGTTATAAATTGGCCTAAAATCTAAAACCTAAAAGGTTCCTAAGGCTCAGTGGTAGAGCATTGCGTTAGCAGCGCAAAAAGGTCATGGGTTCAATTCCCAGGGAACACATATACTGGTAAAAAATGTATAGCCTGAATGCACTGTAAGTCGCTTTGGATAAAAGCGTCTGCTAAATGCATAAATTATTATTCAATTAAATTATTAAAATCATACTTCTGTACAGTACAGATTCCCTCTGGCTTGCAGAGTATGATAACAGTTCTATATATTGAATTACTGTTACTGTAGTTCGTCTCCTCAACACTAGGGGGCTACGTCCTCAGGTATGCGGGTGAGGACTCCAATATAAGTGGAGAGAGTAAGTGAAGTAGGGGGGTGGTTGGTTTTAATAGAGAGGCAGGTTGTTTGAGTTATAGCTCACCGTTTGCATCCTTTGCTAGGCCAGAGATGGGAAAATGGTTTTCTACTGAATCCCTGAGCCTTATGTTAAATTAAGTGTATGTTACACGAGGTCTTAAGTCAAGTTACTCTATTAGACTGTATGATAAGTTCAACCGCGAAATGCATGTGAGAGATGCCAATGGATTAAAAACCGACGGTCTGTGGATTATTCATTGACTGATTCATCGTGCCATCGCCGGTATTGGAACGCTTGGGACAAAATTGTTGGCAACGGCCAAACAACGCTGGAAATACAGGTTTTTGTAGAACGTATTGCCTGGACTGTTTTGAAGGAACTTATTTGTACATATTATACTGGAAAGATGGCGGCATGTTCACACGCTGCGGCTTCTCTCTCTCCCGACAGAAAGGTGTTTTCGTGTTTTTTGTCTTGTGAGTCGCAGTGTTTTTGTACGTATTCGTCGCGTCTATCTGTCTCTAAGCGCGCATACAGTCACCACATTTTTAGAGTTAAACTCTGTGCACGCCGAAGAGCTGCGGGATCTCGGTCTGCTCCGGAGGACCACACCATCACCGACCCCCACTACTGCATCTCGCCCACAGCGGAGGCGCCACGAGCGGCGTGAGAGGAAGCAGAAGAGGGGTAAGCGCGGAGGTATCCGGGCTAGGCTAGCGGCTAACCCACACAAGCCAGCTATCCCCGCCATCGTACTGGCTAACGTATGCTCTTTGGACAATAAACTGGACTACATCCGACTACTACGCTAAACTCAGAGGACTGTAAGAGACTGTTGTGTTTTTGTGTTCACGGAAACATGGCTCAACAACAGCGTTCCGGACTACGCTATTCATCTCGATCAGCTGACATGCTATCGAGCGGACAGAGCTCGCGTCGAGGGAGGTAAGACCCGCGGCGGAGGGCTTTGTGTTTACATCAATGACGCGTGGTACCGCGATACTGTTGTGGTCTGCAAACACTGCTCACCCCTGGTGGAGTTTATGATTATTAAGTGCCAGCAGTTCTATTTACCGAGGGAATATACAGCCATACTGCTCGTTGCTGTATACATTTCTCCCAGCTCCAACAACAGCAACAGGAGCGAGGCACTAAATTAACTGTACCAGCAAATACACCAACACATAGACTTTCCAACTCGGGGAAACAACATTCTAGACTTTGTTTATACCACCCAGAGAGGAGCTTACAAGTGGAGGTCTACAGACTCCTGAAGACGCGGAACACTGCCTTCAGAGCTGGAGATGAGGTGGGCTTGAAGACAGCTAGGGCCAACCTTTCCCGTGGCATCAGAGTGGCAAAAAGACAGTACTCCAGGAGGATAGCCCATCATTTCAGCGACAGCCGAGAGAGGGTGAGCAGCACCAAGTTCCTGGGTGTGCACATCACAGAGGATCTCTCCTGGACTGTCAACACCGCAGCACTGGCCAAGAAAGCACAGCAGAATCTCTACTTCCTCCGCAAACTAAGAAGAGCCAGAGCCCTGGCCCCCATCATGTGCACCTTCTACAGAGGCACCATCGAGAGCATTCTGACGAGCTGCATCAATGTGTGGTATGGTGCCTGCAATGCATCCTGCCGCAAGACACTACAGCGCATAGTGAGAGCAGCTGAGAAGATCGTTGATGCCTCTCTCCCCTCCCTCCAGGACATTTACAACACTCGTCTCACCTGCAAAGCCCTCTGCATTGCAGGTGATCCCACCCACCCAACACACCGCTTCT
The DNA here is from genome assembly GCF_001515645.1 of Sinocyclocheilus grahami. Lineage (NCBI taxonomy): Eukaryota > Metazoa > Chordata > Actinopteri > Cypriniformes > Cyprinidae > Sinocyclocheilus > Sinocyclocheilus grahami. The sequence goes on from NW_015505229.1 coordinate 866,186, forward strand.
TTAGTCTGCTGCCATCAGGGAGTAGACTGCGGAGTCTCCAGGCCAGGACCAGCAGACTGAAGGACAGCTTCATCCATCAGGCTGTCAGGAAGCTGAACTCCCTCCCGACCTTGCCCCCCCTCCCCTCTTTTGCCCCACGCACCACTGAACTCTGACCCTCTGACGGACTCTCCCACTCCCCCCTCCCTAATACACACACACACTGTCACTTTAATTAGTCTAAATAAGCTCTTTGCACTACAAATCATTATATCTGCACTGCTGTCTACTTCACTGGTTTGCACTCTATCTGCCATGTGCCTTGTGCTGCTTTATATATATATTTTTTTACATTTTACCTTATTTGTATATTTGTATAGTTGTATTTTATATTTAATCTGTATATCTGTATTTATGTTCTACTGTTAATGTTATCTGTATGCACCAAGGGTCTGAGAGCAACACAATTTCAATTATCTGTGTGTATGTGCTGTACATGTGGAAGAATTGACAATAAAGCAGACTTGACTTGACTTGATTATGGGGAGGGGGTGAAATGGTTGTTTATGTGTGGGGGTTGCTTGTTTGTATACACTATGGCATTTTAATATATCAGTATCAAAAACTCAATGGATTGTATCCCATATTTTTATTGTGGCTTTCGTTAAATTGATGTTTGAGAGAGTTTGTTACACAAAATGGCGCCCGAACAGGGACCATCCCAATTATATTGAGTAAAGCAGTGTGTACTTACTTGAGAGGTAATTCATTTATATGAAAAAAGTTTTGTAAAGAGTGTTTATACCCCTGCCAATCAATCTATTGCATGAATACTCATTCTGAAGGTCATACTTTCTCATAAATTTTCTAGATGGCGACTGACCCTGCCGAGACTGAGAGTGAGTATCTCATAGAGCCTAACTATAATTCAGATGCATTTATTGTGCGTCGGGAACCTGTCCGAGACCTGATTCGGTCATTCAGTAGTCTTTATCTGGAGCCTGAGCAGGAGGCTGATGAGGGGAAGGAAGTTGAAGATAGTGGTTTGCTACCACTCAAGGCTTATGAAAGGTCTTTGAACCAACGAGATGAAGCAATTGTTACCGAGGCTAAGAATGAATGTCAACGAATAAAACAGGTCTTAGAGGAAAGCATCCAAGATTTGGGTAGAGCAGTCATAGATTGTCTTAAGCGGAGAGATGCTACTTCCACTCCTGCCGGACATTCAACTTCACTTCCAGAAATCTACTCTCATTCTATTCAGTTCAAAACTCCCATAAAACTTGACTTTCCAAAATTCAGTAGTTTGGATGGGGAAGACCCCATTGCCTATCTGGAGAAATGCGAAAAGTATCTGGCCATCCAACCTTTAAGTAATGCTGAGATTTTGTTTATGTTACCATCCGTTCTCACCCATACAGCCAAGGACTGGTGGGTAGCTGAGAAGGCACATGTCAAGTCATGACACAATTTAAAATGGTCTATCTGCAGTCATTTTTACCTGAAGACCATGAGGTGGAAGCAGAGAGAAGGATTAGGGAACGAAAGCAGGCAGTGGATGAGAACATTAGTTCTTTTGTTTATCAATATAGAGCTCTATGTCTAAGATTGAAGCCCGCCATGACAGAGTGTGAGATTCTTCAAGCTATATTGAGGAACTGTAATCCGCGCATTGCCAGCATTCTGAGAGGGACTGTGTCTACGATAGAAGAGTTAGTGCGTGTAGGCACGCTGGTGGAACGTGATCTGAATGAAGAGAGAGTTTTTTGGAGGCAAAGACAAGCAGAGCAAGCAACATTACGTGGAGGCGGAAAGCCAGGCCGAGGACGTCCCAACAGCCATAACATTGCTGTATATACAGAGGTTTACCAACCGCCCATGATAACTCTGACGTTGCCTTTGAATATTTGTAACCATCATTTGAAAGCAATTATTGACACCGGAAGCCTTATTCTTTAATCCAAGAGTCTCTCTGGGATCAGATTAAGCAGGAAGGGGAGTCTTTGCAGTCCAGTAAGGGTCAAATATTCTCGCTTGCCAACGGTCATGTACAGCACGCATTAGGAAAATTTTCTCTACACTGTGTAGTGCATGATCAAGTATATCGGTTCAGGGTATTTGTGATGAGGAATCATGATTTGACCTTTCCTCTCATTATTGGACTTGAGTTTTTGTCTATTTCTGGCATGAAGTTGGATTTTGCTGCCGCATCCTATATATTCCCTGAAGAGGAGAAGTTACATTATTTTATTGCTCCTGCCAGCTTTAAACTTGCTGATGGATTGTCTTCCACTACTAGACTGCACGTAGCGCTTCCATCTGTGCAGATGAGTGAAGCTAACCGAACAATGATAAAAGGACTGGTTGATGCAGCTGAGGTTTCACGAAGTCAAAAACGATAGCTAGAACAACTGTTGTTCGGATGGACCACGGTGTGCACAGATTTGCTGGGATGTACTTCCAACATTACGCATCGAATTAATACTAAGGATAAAATACCGGTAAGGAGAAAAGCATATTCTACGCCTGTTCATAAACAAAAGTTTATAGATGACGAAATAGCTAAAATGCTGGAGAAAAGAATAATCAGACCATCTACCTCTCCCTGGGCTGCCCCAGTAGTGCTGGTACCAAAGAAGGATGGGAGTATGCGCTTTTGTGTTGACTATAGAGCTCTGAACACCAAGACCCCCCTTGATTGCTTTCCTATGCCGCAAGTGCACGACATCCTTACTTCTCTTTACGGAGCTACGGTTTTTAGTACACTGGATTTGAGGAGTGGCTACTGGCAGGTATGCGTGGAAGAGGCCAGCATCGCTAAGACTGTGTTTGTCACCAAAACTGCCCAATATGAATTCTTACGTCTTCCTTTTGGGCTGAAAAATGCTGCAGCAACTTTCCAACGATTGATGAATTCCATCCAGCGGAAGTTCATTGGCAAGTTTTGCTTCGTCTATATTGACAATATTTTGACCTATTCTACCAATGTCCAGGAGCATTATGGACATCTCCGTCAGCTATTTGCTGAGTTGGAGGCTGCAGGATTGACATTGAACCTGAAGAAGTGTAATATTCTCCAAAAATCCCTTTCTTTTCTTGGACATGTTGTCTCAGAGGGGGGAGTGAGGTCAGAACCCTCAAAGGTAGAAGCCATAAAAAACTTCCCCATTCCCAAGACTGTGAAGGAAGTTCAGCGCTTTCTTGGGTTAGCGGGTTGGTACCACTGCTTTATTCGCCATTTCTCCGAACAGGCAGCCCCTCTCCATGCCCTAATGAAGAAAGAGGCTAGATGGGAATGGACCGCAGAGTGTCAGCGAGCTTTTGAAACCTTGAAAGAAGCTCTTCAGAAAGCCCCCGTGTTGCGACCCCCTGATTTCAGTCGCGACTTTCAAATGCAGACTGATGCTAGTAACATCGGGCTCGAAGCTGTTCTTACTCAAGAGTCAGAGCAGGGAGAAAGTGTCATAGCATATGCTTCAAGACTCCTACATGAAGCTGAAAAGGCCTATTCAACAGCAGAGAAAGAATGCTTGGCAGTTGTGTGGGCTGTGGAGAAATGGCGTGAATACCTGGAAGGCCGTAGTTTTGACGTTCTGACAGATCATTCCGCTCTTACCTGGGGTTTCAACCAACCCCAACCTTCATCCCGTCTCACGATATGGGCAATTAGGCTGCAAAGCTTTGAGTTCATAGTAAAGTATCGGAAAGGTCAGTGTAACCTAGTTCCGGATACATTGTCACAGGGGTTGGAGGAGGAGATCCAAGGGACCATAGCCCTTTCGCAAGCAAATAGTGAACCATATGATTTGCCGGTGAGCTGGGAGGATATCGGTAGAGAACAGAAGGAAGATGTTACTCTCCAACCGTTGTGGGCTGAGGTAAAGGATGGTAACGCAAGTTTCCACCGTATGCATTATGTTAACCAGAATGGGTATCTCTTCAGAAGTACCACTGACAAGAATGGGGGTCAGAGTTTGCAAGTTGTCATGCCACCTAAACTTCGTGAACATTGTCTGCAGTATGTACATGCCAGTCCATTAAGTGGGCATCTCGGGCGTATGAAGACATTACGGAGGTTACTAGAGGTAATGTATTGGCCTGAGATTCGAAAAGATGTCTGGAAGATGTGTAAAGAATGCCAAATATGCCAACAATATAAACCCCGCATCTCTAAACTGGCAGGGCGTCTCCAGTCCACACCAGTGGTCGAGCTTTTGAAACCTTGAAAGAAGCTCTTCAGAAAACCCCTGTGTTGCGACCCCTTGATTTCAGTCGCGACTTTCAAGTGCAGACTGATGCTAGTAACATCGGGCTCGGAGCTGTTCTTACTCAAGAGTCAGAGCAGGGAGAAAGTGTCGTAGCATACGCTTCAAAACTCCTGCATGGAGCTGAAAAGGCCTATTCTACAGCAGAGAAAGAATGCTTGGCAGTTGTGTGGGCTGTGGAGAAATGGCGTGAATACCTAGAAGGCCGTCGTTTTGACGTACTGACAGATCATTCCGCTCTTACCTGGGTTTTCAACCAACCCCGACCCACATCCCGTCTCACAAGATGGGCAATTAGGCTGCAAAGCTTTGAGTTTGTAGTGAAGTATCGGAAAGGTCAGTGTAACCTAGTTCCGGATACATTGTCACAGGGGTTGGAGGAGGAGATCCAAGGGACCATAGCCCTTTCGCAAGCAAATAGTGAATCATATGATTTGCCGGTGAGCTGGGAGGATATCGGTAGAGAACAGAAGGAAGATGTTACTCTCCAACCTTTGTGGGCTGAGGTAAAGGATGGTAACGCAAGTTTCCACCGTGTGCATTATGTTAGCCAGAATGGGTATCTCTTCAGAAGTACCACTGACAAGAATGGGGGTCAGAATTTACAAGTTGTCATGCCATCTAAACTCCGTGAACATTGTCTGCAGTATGTACATGCCAGTCCATTAAGTGGGCATCTCGGGCGTATGAAGACATTACGGAGGTTACTAGAGGTAATGTATTGGCCTGAGATTCGAAAAGATGTCTGGAAGATGTGTAAAGAATGCCAAATATGCCAACAATATAAACCCCGCATCTCTAAACTGGCAGGGCGTCTCCAGTCCACACCAGTGGTCGAACCAGGGTACATGCTGGGGGTTGACTTGATGGGGCCATTCCCTAAAAGCACTCGTATGAATGAGTACCTGCTGGTGGTAGTGGACTATTGCAGCAAGTGGGTCGAACTGTTTGCAATGAGATCCGCAAAGACCCCTCTAATAGCTAATATTTTAGTTAAAGACATCTTTACGAGGTGGGGAACACCAGTGTACCTCGTATCGGACAGAGGACCGCAGTTCACTTCCCAACTGCTGAATGAAACCTGTAAGCAGTGGGGAGTGGTACAAAAATTTACCACTGCCTATCATCCCCAGACAAATCTAACCGAGCGTGTCAATAGAGTTCTCATGAGGATGCTAGCCTCCTATGTCCGAGATAATCACCGACAATGGAACCGGTGGGTTGCTGAATTTCGCTATGCCATCAATTCCACCTGGCAGGAGAGCACAGGTCATACTCCAGCTGAGATCGCCTTAGGGCGGAAGTTGAAAGGCCCATTGAAACGGTTGGTATATAAGCCTCCAAACCCTGACCATTCAGCATATAGTTTGCAAGAGCGGCAGAAAGTAATGCTTGGAAAAGTGAAGGAGAATGTCAATAGACCTCAGGAACGACAGGCCCGATATTATGATCTCCGAAGAAGATCAGTACAATACCAACCAGGAGATTTAGTCTGGATACTCACTCATCTGCTGTCTCGTGCAGGTGACACTTTTATGGCGATGTTAGCAGCTAAGTGGCAAGGTCCTGCTGAAGTAGTGTCACAGGTTAACAAGGTTAATTATAAAGTAAAAATGCTAGATAATCCGGATGGCATTGTCACATATCATGTTGAGAAATTGAAACCCTTCTTTGGGGCTGTTCAGCCTTTTCCTAAAGGGGAGGGTGTGTAACAGTTCTATATTGAATTACTGTTACTGTAGTTCGTCTCATCAACACTAGGGGGCTTCATCCTCAGGTATGCGGGTGAGGACTCCAATATAAGTGGAGAGAGTAAGTGAAGTAGGGGGATGGTTGGTTTTAATAGAGAGGCAGGATGTTTGAGGTATAGCTCACCGTTTGCATCCTTTGTTAGGCCAGAGATGGGAAAATGGTTTTCTACTGAATCCCTGAGCCTTATGATTAAATTAAGTGTATGTTACACGAGGTCTTGAGCCATGTTGCACTATTTGACTGTGTACGATAAATTAAACTGCGAAATGCATGTGGGAGATGCCAATTAACCGACGGTCTGTGGATTATTCATTGACTGACTCATCGTGCCATCGCCGGTATTGGAACGCTTGGGACAAAATTGTTGGCAACGGTCAAACAACGCTGGAAGTACAGGTTTTTGTAGAACGTATTGCCTGGACTGTTTTGAAGGAACTTATTTGTACATATTATGGGGAGGGGGTGAAATGGTTGTTTATATGTGGAGGTTGCTTGTTTGTATACTGTACACTATGGCACTTTAATATATCAGTATCAAAAACTCAATGGATTGTATCCCATATTTTTATTGTGGCTTTCGTTAAACTGATGTTTGAGAGAGTTTGTTACAATGTCTCCCATCTGCCAAATTGGATTTTGATAAACTGTTCTCCTTCCACAATGTTGTCCAGTTCTCTCCAAATTTGGCTCAGAGGATCTTCATACCACACCGGACATCACATTTATTTTTTGTATTCAGAATGATCTGGCTGTTGCAGCAACAGAATTTTCTTCATTTAAGAATTAACCGGTTGACTGGTTGTTTAAAGGGGCCATATGATGCCTACATGTCTACGTCACGATGTGGGAACATTTGCATAACGCTGCCCAAATGTTCACGCAAAGAAAGAAGGCGTAACTTTTATTCTCGCTGTAGTATTTTTGTTGCCGCCGCCGCCGCCATGTCGTGAAGGCGCTGTGTTTCGTTGTGAAAGCTAAACTACTTTGGTTGGCCTTCCAAAAGAGGACGATATTCGCTTCGTCATGCCTGGAGCTGATCCATGCTGGTCGCTGAGGAAATACATCAACTTCGCGCTGTGGATCGCCGGATCGGCTTTCAACGTGGACGAAGCGGAGTCCAGCCCGGGGTCTTCACATGTGGTTGCCGCAAGTCCGCCGGACGCTCCTTCGTCGAATCCGCCGGCCGCGCCGTTCTCAAGCCCGCTCGCCTCTGCTCACTCAAGCCGACCTCCGCATACTCTAGGCCGCCGCTCACTCTAGGCCTCCGGCCTCCGCTCACTCAAGGCCGCGTGTGTGTGACACTGTTTAGTTGTGAAAGCGAAAATACTTTGTTTGGCCTTCCAAAAGAGGACACGACTAGAAATCAGTGGTTAAGTTGTATTTACAACACTGTTCCAGAACAGTTTAACCCAAATATTCAGATGTGTCCAGTGCATTTTATGGAGGACTTTTATGGAGGTTTCCTGATCCTGACTACAATGCCGGCTGTTCTGACTCACAGACTGTAAGTAAGTTTTTTATATTTAAAGAATTTGCCACTGACGATTCAAACGCAAGTTTTATGGGCAGTGTAGAGTAGCACTTGTTATTTGTCATTTCTCCGATCACAAATGCAGACATGGTTTTATGTTTATGCGGCGCAATGCAACGCGTAAAAAGACAGTATAAGTCATTATAATCCGTAATTATGTCCCCACTGGATACAACAAATGCCTCATTTATAATGGGTTTTAATGTTTTTGTCTCGTCCTTCCGGCTGGACAGGGCATCACAATATTGTAAGGGGCGTAACATTTCCATCACACGCTTGAGATATTCGGTCAATCACAACGCACTGGATAGCTGGCCAATCAGAGCACACCTCGCTTTTCAGACCGATGAGCTTTGTAAAAATCGACGCGTTTCAGAAAGGCAGGGCATAGAGGAGAAACAATAATGTACAGTATGTGGAAAATAATGTGTTTTTTTAACCTTAAACCACATAAACACATTTCATTACACCAAATACACAAAATAATGTTCTTTTTTTAGCAACATCAAGGCCTTTAAGATGCTTCTGAAGTGAACCATCAGCTTCAGTGCAGAGCAGGTAGACTGCAGGGCCTGCAGAGCAGTTGTGTTTGTGTAGGGTGCCACAAATATTTTAAGATTTTGAAAGGGCGCCATGACTGAAAAAGGTTGGGAAATGCTGCTTTAAATGACCTATTCAAAAAGTCATCAATTACTTGCTTCCTTTTGAACTAAACCAATTATTCAATGACTCATTAATTAAAACAGTGACTTGCCGCCAGTAGTTTTTTTTTTTTGTGGGTGTTTGGCTTAGTGTTATGTTAGAATCGTTATTATACTCATACCTTTTGTCTTGTTGTTTGTCATTTCTCCGATCACAAATGCAGACATGGTTTTATGTTTATGCGGCGCAATGCAACGCGTAAAAAGACAGTATAAGTCATTATAATCCGTAATTATGTCCCCACTGGATACAACAAATGCCTCATTTATAATGGGTTTTAATGTTTTTGTCTCGTCCTTCCGGCTGGACAGGGCATCACAATATTGTAAGGGGCGTAACATTTCCATCACACGCTTGAGATATTCGGTCAATCACAACGCACTGGATAGCTGGCCAATCAGAGCACACCTCGCTTTTCAGACCGATGAGCTTTGTAAAAATCGACGCGTTTCAGAAAGGCAGGGCATAGAGGAGAAACAATAATGTACAGTATGTGGAAAATAATGTGTTTTTTTAACCTTAAACCACATAAACACATTTCATTACACCAAATAATGTTCTTTTTAGCAGCATCATATGACCCCTTTAAAGGATGTTTATTATTATAGTCATTTAACACCTTTTTATTTTGTGTTTTCCTCATCACACACATCTGCAATTGCTTTGTAAATACATATGTATTGTTATATGTCAGTAAAGATTATTAAATACATGTATATACTTAAAAATCATGATGCAAATAAGCCTGCTGTTTTACCACTCATGGAGAGCAGAGGATTGTATTTTAGGTACATGTGACAGATTGCATGTCACATTGCCAGCTCAGTGCAGCTCCACAGCAGTCTTCCAATCACACAGAGCAAGACCGCCTCAGTCCGTGATGGTCTGGGGCATCACATGGTGACAAAGAGGGTCGAGAGGGACAAGTGGAGCATGCTGAGCTCATGTCGCAGATGCTAGTGTGCAGTGTTAATTACATCTCATCAGACCTCGCCGGCTCTCTGAAAGGAGTCTGAAAGGAGTTTGATGTGAGCGTTGACAACTCTAATTATTCAGTAAACCCCCCAAAATATGACTGTTATAATTACAGTAGATAACGAGTGAGTTTAAGTGGGTACCTCTTGCGAGCGCGTTGAATAGGTGATGCTGTCAGCGTAATTGTGAGACAGCTCAACCCCATTCTCATCGTTGTTCTCGTCTGCCTGTCTGCACTTTAACGGCGACCTCTTTGAACTGCTGTTAGCTCATTGAGGTCTAAGGGGATGTTGCATCAGATTAGCAAAAAAAATGTAAATGGTCACTTGCGTGGCTGGTGTTTTGCTGGTTTATTAAAAGGGATTACAGCAAAACAAACCAATTTTCCAGTCACCTTTAAAAACCCATGGAAACAAACCCATTCATTGGTTTTGTTATATTGTCAAATAACAGGCATCAGCAGAAAGACAGCCTCTCTTGATCTTTTTGATCTTTTAGGTGATTTCTAACCTGGGAGTTATTTTATAAAATGCCCAGCCTTGGATGCAAAGCTTACCATGAGTGCCACTCTGTAATACATTTCAGAAGAAGACATGTGAATAAAAGAAGGGCACAGATTTGTTGTTCTGGAGAGATGAATGATTGACAGAGAGGGGCCAGTACAGACTTTGTCACATTATAGACCCGGAAAAAGATTTTGCCAAGTTAAAAACCGATGCCTGAATAGCAGGGTATAAAACATACAATGGTATCACCCTATTTTTTTCTTTTTTGGACAAGACATAATAGTAATACCATAGTTTTGGAACCCTTTACAAAAAAGTACTGTGGTGGTACCATGGTACAGTGATGGCATTAGATGATGATAATATGGTAGTTTGAAATATACTAGCATGGTATTGAAATTGATGTATTATGGTACTTTATTGTATTTCTAAGAATAACATGGTAACATGCTCAAAATACTTTTCTGATTTTATGATCTATGTGACCCTGGACCACAAAACCAGTCATAAGGGTCAATTTTTCGAAATTGAGATTTATACATCATCTGAAAGCTGAATAAATATGCTTTCCATTGATGTATGGTTTGTTATGATAGGACCATATTTGGCCGAGATACAACTATTTGAATCTGGAATCTGAGTATTGAGAAAATCACCTTTAAAGTTGTCCAAATGAGCTGTCCAAATGAAGTTCTTAGCAATGCATATTACTGATCAAAAATTAAGTTTTGATTTATTTACGGTAGGCAATTTACAAAATATCTTCATGGAACATGATCTTTACTTAATACCCTTAATTTGGCATAAAAGAAAAATCGATCATTTTGACCCATACAATGCATTTTTGGCTATTGCTACAAATATACCCGTGCTACTTATGACTGGTTTTGTGGTCCAGGGTCACATATACCATGTTAATACCATAGTTTTTGGACATTTATCATGCTAATACCAGTATCATTTAAATTTTTTAGACATTTATCATGCTAATACCAGTATCATTTTAATATCTATATACTATTATAGTATTTATTATTATTTTAATTTTTCTATATTTTAAGTTTTGTTAATTTTCTGTGCTTTTTCATTTTTTATATATAGTTTATATTTTTTGTAATATATCTATTTAGTTGTAATACATTTTTTATTACAATAAAAATTGTTTTAGCTTCAGTTAATGGTAACAGCACTAGCTAATATATGGTTTTGGGACATATACCAGGCTAATATAATGGTTTTGGTTTATCAGATAACCATGGTATTAGCATCTGTCTTCATCTCTGCCTGTACGTTTTTGTAAACGAAAAACTTTTCTTTTTCAACTCTGTATGCTGTATCCTTTTCTTTTATCCCTCCTCTCAGTTCAGATCAGGGAAAAGAGATGAACTTATTAGGAGGGAGGAGCATGGGGAATGGAAATTCAAGGAGAAAAATTGCCGGATCAATTCAGATCCACATTTTATTACACTGGCTACAATATCAGCAGAGAATGAAAAAAATCTTGTGAAGTAGGATGACTCATCCGCAGGTGACACAGTTCTGAGAGCTGCTGAGTTCTCTCAGCCATGCCTCTGTCATTAATGGGAAATATTTATATACTTTTCCCATTTCCGAAATCACAGTGCATTGCATTTCACATAAGGCTGACAATGACTGTCAAAAAACTCATTACAGCACATATCGATGATTCATAACATCAATGATCAGCAAGTGAGACTCAAACGCACTACATTTAGCCTTTATAGACGATCTATCTGATATACAGTACCAGCCCACACAAATCTAATCTATTACTCACCGCACAAGCGGCACAATCAGAAACAAGCTAATTAAAAATGAACACATATGTTGTCGAGAACACGCTAATGTGTGTGAGCGCAACCGAGTTGGTGATAAAAATCTGCTGTGATACGTTTTTAGTGTGAGAGAGAGATTTTGAAAAAGGGGAAGAGAGCAGCTGGCATTCTGGAACATTGTAAAATGTGATGCTGAGCCATAAATGCAGAGGTCCATGGTCTTATGTTTCTGTTCCTCTCTGTAGTGTTACTAAGCAACTCACCATCTCAGCCAGCATGACAGGGATGAGGATGCTCTGGCAGAAAATACCTGTCATTGTGTGTGTGGCGTGTGTGTACTTTGTGCCTGCGTGTGGGTGTGCTTTGCTGTGAAGCAGGTATGTGCTGTGCCTTACCATGTCGATCTGAGTGCGCATGTTCTCATTGTGGGTGCGTTGCTGCTAGTATGTTCTGAGGAACGTGTTGAGACCCAGGCTGTGAGTGGGGCTGTGTGGGAGCGTGTTTTGGCACTATGTGCTGTAGGAAGGTAGCAGCTCTCCAGTGTTGGTGCATGATGGGTAGCAGCCCTCTCAGTTGCCTCAGGGCTGGCTTAGATAGCAGGAAGTAGAGTGGCGGGTTCCAGCAAGGTGCCAGACAAATCAGAAGAATGGCAGACAGCGAGGCCACCTCCCACAGCAAAGACACCTCCGTACTTGACGCCGGCGACGGGGCGGTGGAGCTGGAGGTGGGGCTTTCGGGTGAGCTGACGGAATTAAGGGAGGGCGATAAAACATTGACAAACTCTAGCACGTAATAAGGCAGCCAGCTAATGGCGAACACCAGCGTGGAGCCGATGAGAAGGGCTGTGGCTTTTTTGTTGCGGTGGTCTGCGGCTAGAGTGCCCCGGCAGCGGTACAGGTGTGTGATGATGAGCCCGCAATGCAGGGCGATACAGAGTAGAGGAGCCACGTAATACACCAGAAATGCAGGAACGAGGAAGCCCAGCCAGTGACCGCGGCCCACCGACCACGTGCAGCCACTGTCAAACTGGATGTACGTGACTTTAGGTAGGGCCATGGCAATGGAAACCAGCCAGATAACAGCAACAGTGCCAGCTCTGTGGGCCAAATAAAGAGACAGATACAGAGAATTCAATATATTTTATGCCTCTTTATATCCCTAATGGCATTACCATAATAGTTTGATATAGTGGTATTGTGTGTTACACTTACAAAAATGTATTGCTGTGGTATTTTGAATGTTACACCTTGGTAGTAGTCACGATAAATATACATGCAGTTTTTTGGATGTGAACTATAATAGACACCACCTTATCTCTTCATCCATCATGGTACATTTCAAAGTACCATGGTACCATCTCAGTACCATAACACTTTTGTATACCATAGGATTATGGTATTCCAAGGCAGTTTGTATACATTACCATAATAATATCATCAGTCATGGTAATACACTTTTTTTGTAAATGAGAGTAACGATCCTTTTCAAAAAGTACTGTGATTTAAATAAATATGATTTTCATCTCATATTGATTCGCATTGCGAGAAGTATATTTTTACTCCGTGTCAGGCGTTTTCTGGATCGTTTTTCAGCGGAAGCGCGCCCTTCAGCTTTTCTTACACGGCGGCTGCAAAAATAAGTCAGTATTTATAAAATAAACTAATAAATACCCGAGTTTTCATCTCGAATTGAAAGCGAGAAGGAAATAAAAAGTTCTTGTACTGCGAAATAACTATAAAAGCATGTTTAAGAGTGAGCTGTTTGCCTTTCCTGAACATATTGCGACCTACCATTCTGATTCGTGAACAAATGACTCTTATGAGTCGATACTTTTAGTGAATCAAAAACAGCGTAAGTCCCAAACAAATGACTCTTACGAGCCGGTCCTTTTAATCAATTAATTCAAAAAGACCGTAATTTGAATCAGTGATGGATCCTTTACTGAATCAATCACGGCTTTGTTTTCCAAAAGCATCATAAACCTAGTTAGATCGCAGAAACCATTAGCACCAAGCGATCTACTTATATGTTTACGATGCTTTTGGGAAATTCATGCTGCCCAGAGTGGTTAGTGAATCAACATAAAGTTATCATTTTTTCCAGTGATGGAATAATTTAAAGAAATAGGCCTATATAGAGAATTTATGTGAGATTTAATGAATCTTGAAATCTACTTTGATCAAAAACATATTAATGTACCATAGCTATGTGGCTATTCCGAAGTATAGGCCTACTTCAAATAAATATTTGTCCATCACTTCCTTTACTTTTTGTCGACAGAAAAACATAAATAAATAAAATATTTCTCCATTTCTTTCACAAATATAACTTTTCCCTTTTTACAACTGTTTTTCTTTAGCTCCTTCAGATACTCACACCTGCGCAGGGGTGGCCGGGGGTCGTGTCGAGGGAGCCACTATTCGATAACGCAGCACAGAAAGGGCAGCCAGGCTGAAGATGTCCACTCCAGCGGTCAGGGAGGTCATGAAGCTCAACAACACACAAACACCTCCTCCCAGCTGCCAGTTCTGAGAGCTAGCGCTTAGTAGCACACAGGGCAGGGTGAGTAGAGCACACAGATCAGCAAAACTCAGGTTTAACAGGAGGACAGAGCTGGGCTTTGAACGACGCCGTGGGTTACGCATCAACACCAACCACATGAGCAGGTGACCTCCGACCCCTACCAGCAGGGAGAGGATGCTGACCAGAGGCAGCACCAGAGAAAAGGAGATGGTGGTGTTGGTGGAGACCGTGTTGAAGAGCAGGTTTACAATGGCAGGCATGATGGATTGTGTAGAAATCAGCCAATGTCTGAGATAGAACAGAAAAGAATAGAAAGATGGAGATAGATATAGCAATATAGCTTTTATGCAGTACATAATTAATTAATAACCTACACATTGACATAAACACAAATGAAAAACAGAAATGCAAATCAGCCAATGTTACTCACATATTGGACATCTCAGTAAAAATAAATGAATTTTTTTTTTGCAATAATACACTTTGCAATTACCTTAAATTACACTTTACAACAATAATCCATCCCACAGAATATGGAGCAATGGGAAGACATGATAACCAGCCCAATAAAATGTGCAAACAAGCAAAATACACCCATTAAATATGTGATATACATCCTAGCACAGACATTTGCAATTACACTGACCAATTACTCACAGAGGCAGTGACAGGAACATCTTCCAAGCACAATTTAAAGCCCATGTTTCAACTTCCCCAACAGAACATCCATAAGGCTATTAAACCTTGATGAACTTAAGAAACCTTTTAGTTTTGCATAGAGCAAAAAAATCCTTCTTTCCTTCATGATAAACATCAGCTAAAATAAAATAAAAACTGTATTTGATATCCTGACAGTGGAATATTTATCTTATAATAAATGCCTAAATAAAATCTGACTCCAACTCCACTGCAATTCTTTAGAAATATAAGTGAAATTCTGTTAATAATAATATATACATTTGATGTAGCATTTGGTATGATAGACAGATAGACACACATATGTACATATGATAGATAGATAGATAGATAGATAGATAGATAGATAGATAGATAGATAGATAGATAGATAGATGATGGACGGACGGACGGACAGACAGATAGATAGATCTAAATTTCATTTTCCAAAGTACTTGTCAAAAAGTCTGACTCCAACTCCACTGCAATTCTTTAGAAATATAAGTGAAATTCTGTTAATAATAATTTGATGTTTTGATGTAGCATTTGGTATGATAGACAGATAGACACACATATGTACATATGATTGATAGATAGATAGATAGATAGATAGATAGATAGATAGATAGATAGATAGATAGATAGATAGATAGATAGATAGATAGATAGATGATGGACGGACGGACGGACGGACGGACAGACAGATAGATAGATCTAAATTTCATTTTCCAAAGTACTTGTCAAAAAGTTAAAAAAAAAAAAAAAAAAAAAGCTACAGCTCAGAATCACATATGAAAAGGTCTGACAAAGAAGCAGGAGAAGAGAGTAGACACGCACAGCACTGAACACTGGAGAGAGAAAAAGTTACTTGATCAGGCATCAGTCCGGCAATCTGTGGGCTCACTTCTGTTCATCTGCTCTGAGGTACAACATCCCCTAATGCAGCCACCCCCTTGACACACACAGTCCAGCCCTCCAGACACACACACACCTGAAATTCTAATCTGCCTCATTAGGATATAACAACATTCATGTGCTGTTAAGGAGAATTTCAACAGAAAGAAACCAATTATGAGGCAGCACTGAAAGGGCTGAGAGAGTGAAACAGGGAGCTAATTTGCATCTATAAATACTTCATGATGCTCCTTGGCCTCCTCCTAACACCAAAAACACCACACACAAACACAAAAAAATGAAGAATATGAACATACTCTCCTACACACTATGACATACTCGTAATTATGAAATGAAAATGTGTGATAAGTCAGTAAAGTTTCGTGATAAGTTGGGAAAGTTTTAGGCACAAGATACATGAATTGTTTGCCTCTTTCTTGTCTCATAAACTTAAATCAGCTTGTAAAAGCTGAGGACTCTTCCGGTGTTTACTGGTTTCTTGTGATTGCAGCCATCTGCTTGAGTTACTCACTTTTTTCACTGTTCAACTTGAACCACTTGAGTGTGTGTCAGAGTGTGTGAAAGTTACGAGAAAGAGTTAGTTGATTAATTTTTGCATGTGTATTATGCACTTACACAACAGTACCATGGTGTTTGGCATGCTACTGTTTTGTAACATGATAACAATAGGCTAGTTAACATGTTTATTTGGCATGTGAACTATACCATGGTAATGATAAAATACCCTGGTATATGTTTACATGTATATTTATAATCAAGCTAGTGGGGTTTTCTTTTTCTGATTTGTCTGTCCATTTTAGTATTTAGTTTTAAGCTAAGTTTTATTTCAGCTTTATTTAAAGTGGTTTTTGTAGTTTAAATATATAGTTCACTCATGAAACTCTAGATGGCGCATTCTGACGGAGTTCTCCGAAACCCTCCACCTTCTCCAGCTCCACCTGTATAGATCTGCTATGGGGTTATTTTATATGCTATTTGTGCAGCAGCAGTATGTCTTAAATACTCATGGCACCGTATCGCCATATGCATTGGCAGTAGCAAGTTCCTCTACTTGCTTGCAGCAGCAGCAATAATCTACAACTACAGCAATAACCAACAGCAGCAGCAATTCAGCAGCAGCAGCAGTGTAGCAGATCTGTTCCGCCAAGACCAAATACATTAACATTGTCATATCCATCACCATGCTAAAATGTTCTGAGAGTTGTCATGATTGAAATATGCTTATTTGAATGTTTGTAGAATTAGCATAACACTGAGGCCAATTGTAAACCCATTAACGAGGCAATAGTGGCACTATATAAATTCGCAATTAGCCATTTTTCTTTTAGTCCACCTGAATCTGAACTTTTAAAGGGGTCATATGATGCGATTTAAATTTTTCCTTTCTCTTTGGAGTGTTACAAGCTCTTGGTGTATAAAGAAGATCTGTAAAGTTGCAAAGAATAAAGTCTCAAATCCAAAGAGATGTTCTTTATAAAAGTTAAGAGTCAACCACGCCTACCTAAAACGGCTCGTTCTAACACGCCCCCACATGTCTACGTCACGATGTGGGAAGATTTGCATAATGTTGCCCAAATGTTCACGCAAAGAAAGAAGGCGTAACTTTTATTCTCGCTGTAGTATTGTTGTTGCCACCGCCGCCATTTCGTGAAGACGCTGTGTTTCGTTGTGAAAGTAAAACTACTTTGGTTGGCCTTCCAAAAGAGGACGATATCCGCTTCGTCATGTCTGGAGCTGATCAGTGCTGGTTGCTGAGGAAATACAACAACTTTGCGCTGTCGATCGCCGGATCGGCTTTCAATGTGGACAAAGCGGAGTCCAGCCCAGGGTCGTCACATGTGGTTGCCACAAGCCCGCCAGATGCTCCTTCGTCGAATCCT
Source organism: Sinocyclocheilus grahami (assembly GCF_001515645.1). Taxonomy (NCBI): domain Eukaryota; kingdom Metazoa; phylum Chordata; class Actinopteri; order Cypriniformes; family Cyprinidae; genus Sinocyclocheilus; species Sinocyclocheilus grahami. Next base: position 883,685 of record NW_015505229.1, read on the forward strand.
TCTTCTTAAAGGCTGATTTATACTTCTGCGTCGGACCTACGCCGTAGCCTTTACGCCGTAGGCTATGCGTCAGTTTTTATTTATGCTTCTGCGTCGTTGTCCGCGTCAACGGGCAGTACACATGCAAACCGCTAGTCAGCAGTGTCCACGGGCATGTTGCTGGTGTAACCCGCAGTACCACGGCAAAAGCCGAAGAAGAAGCGGCTCGTCGGAGAAGCATTTATAGCCGTGCCGGTGGCAAATAAATATCAAATCATTAAATCATTATTTAAAACTACAAAAAAGGAGACAACAACGGAACAGGAGATGATGGTATTCTTTCAGTCTGCACAAGGACTGTGATGGCAGATCAACATCGTTTGTTGCGGACAACTACTATGTAGTATAATAAATGATAAGACACTTGTTCTTTGCTTTGCTTTGTTTTATTTTATATAAGAAGGTGTAACGTTAAAATATATTAAAGTGCGCATAAACACACAA
>NW_015505229.1:884267-892828 GCF_001515645.1 Sinocyclocheilus grahami
CCGACGCAGAAGTATAAATCAGCCTTAAGCCTGCCCGCCTCTGCTCACTCAAGCCGGTCTCCGCATACTCTAGGCCGCCACTCACTCTAGGCCTCCGGCCTCCGCTCACTCAAGGCATGTGACGCCGTTTAGTTGTGAAAGCGAAAATACTTTGTTTGACCTTCCAAAAGAGGACACGACTAGAAATCAGTGGTTAAGTTGTATTTACAACACTGTTTCAGAACAGTTTAACCCAAATATTCAGATGTGTCCAGTGCATTTTATGGAGGACTGTTTCCTGATTCTGGTAGAGTAGACTACAATGCCGGCTGTTCAGACTCACAAATTGTAAGTACGTTTTTTATATTTAAAGAATTTGCCACTGACACTTCCAAAGTTATGACAGTCTATCCATAAAGATGATTTTAATCGGGTTCCCTGTTTCAAATATGTATCAAAACGCACCGTGATTTTACTATGTAGCGTTACTATGTTAATGCCAAGCTAATACCATGCTATTTCTGAAGGATCATGTGACACAGACGACTGGATAGCTGCTGAAAATTCCGTTTTTCCATTACAGAAATAAATTGCATTTTAAAATACATTATATTGGATATTTCACAATAAAGAGACCTTTCATAAACAATCACTTTTTAAAAATAAAAACAAAGTACTATGGTACTGTATAACCATATGGGGTTTAATATGTAATACCATGGTATTCTTTGAAGTATGCTGCAAAAATGTACCATGTAAATCTGGTGGTATTACCAATGGTGTTTTTGACATGTTACCCAGTTAATACCATGATATTCTTGAAGCATATGGGAGTATTATGTAAATAAGTAATATGGTAATCATTCAATACCATGATATAACAAAGTTCCATTGTGTTACTTTCTGTCTAGTAAAGGCTATTCACTGATTTAAAAAAAGAACAACAGCAGATGTAATATTCAGATTTTATTCATTCAATCACATTTAGTAGAAAATAAAGCTCATTTAGGGCCAGCAAACTCTTAAACATTTATCCAGTTGCATAAACAATGCCTGATTAAGACAACAGTAATACTGCTAATGATATTGATCGAGTAGACAGGAAATGCTAAGAATAAGTTAGTCGCACACTACAAAACTTCACGTGGGTAATGTCGGACATGGGGGCGGGGGAGGTACATCCACCGAACCGAATGAGAATTCAAGCGATGATTAGTGCAAATATTGGTTCTGTTTATATATTATACTTTACAAAATATCATTCTATGGTTTTAAAGATAAATAGCAAAAAGTTCCTTTATGTCAAAGATTGTCAAAAGAGAGAGAGACGGAGAGAGAGTGAAATAAAGGAATCGTAGTTAAGTGCAGAAGGTTAAGAATGATGGTTACGTAAAAGCAGGAGGGGAAGCAAAACAACTCGCTTGAGTAAGCAAGAATATGCTGAATATGTGTGTAAAATGACTATGAAATTGTCTGAGAGCCGAAAGCAAGAGTCTTTATGAATTCATCAAGGTGCAAATTCATCTGCTGATCATATCTCTCCCTCTCTCTCCTCTCAGCATCACAATGACCCTCTGTTTTCACAGAGCTTTGGCTCAAATGGTTGTCATGATGCTTCAGCGTTGCTTGGCTCCGAACTCTGATGACCTGCAGAGATAAACAGAGGAGAAGAAAGAGCGAGAAAGAAGTGAATGATGGCCTACTTACGTTACCCGTTTACTAATCTGGCTTTGTTAAAGGTCAACTCAGAGCCATCTGTCTGTGGACACACAAACACGGACAGGTGCACGCTCGCACACTCACGATACATTCACATGTAATACTGGAAAGAGTTCCTCTAATTACTGGAGTGCTTTCCAGTCAGACTATCTAATAAAACTGCTGGACGCTTCCAAGAAGCACATACACACACAAAACAGCACAGTACCGGGGAAATCCAAGGACTTATTTCGTTTCGGAGGGAGTCTAGGTTTTTTCACAGGGGGTTTGCGATCTGAGGCTCTCTCCAGATCACAGCGGGCATCCTGCTCCATTCCTAGGGGGTAAATACAGGGGCACACAGAGGGAGGGATGGGATCACACAAGTAAGGATGAGTTGATGAAGGCATGCTAGATGGTGAATGCAGACCCTCCTCACATGCTCAAAAGGGATTTGAAGTTTGCACCTGTGTCACATGAGTTTGCTTTCCTATTTCGATGTGGTTTCATGGGGCCTCCAGGGCTGCTTTTGACTTTATCACCTGAGCAAAAATAAACCATATATTCTCTATATTTCTTTTGTTTTTTTTAAAGTTGGAAGTCACAAAAATTGTGACGGGAAAAGATCAGAACGTTTTTTAAACAATTTTTTTTACAAAATACATTTGAAAATAAAATACATTTTGTACTATTAGAGCTGTACTAAAATATTAATTTACAAACCATACACCTAATGTTATACATGTAAGTGCAACATAAGTGTGCATTTGCAATATTAATAAATATGTTCAAAAATACAAAATACATTTTACAAAATATATTATTAGAGCTGTACTTAAAATATTAATTTACAATCCATACACTTAATATTATAATCAATACATGTACGTACACTTAATATCATAATCAATACATGTACGTGTATTTATATATATATATATATATATATTCACCTTCATCAAATTTGATATTAATATTGCATTCTGTTTTCCAAAGTGTGGTGTGAACTGTTAATATATATAAGTATTTTTCAGATTATATATTACTAGCTTGTTCTGTTTTCTAGAAAGTGGTATAAAGTGTTATTCTCAGATACATATATATAAATATATATATAGGTATAGGTATATAAAATTACAATGTAGAAGTTAATTTTTTTATCTCAGATACACTGCTAACTTAAAATAAATATATACATTATATTTAAAATGACTGTAAAAGTTTACAATTTAGAAACCTTTTTATACATAAAAAATACTACTACTACTACTAATACACTGTCTTTATATTATCACATTTATTTTTTCACCAAGTATTTAAGATTAAACACTTACAAAGAATATATGATTATTAAACTGCTTTAGAAATGCTTCATAAAGCTTTATGAACAATAAATGCAACTACCAGTAAGACATAACAACTTTTGTATGAATTACCTTGAAGCAAAGCAGAATCTACTGAAGCAGAATGAAACACAGGCTTAGCTGAGGTGGGCGGAGCAGCTGGTGGCTGATTCTCATTGGTCACGTCTTGTGGTGAGGAGCCAATGGGAGACGTGTGAGGTGAATAATAACATGGCTGAAAATAATGATATAATCAAAAGCCATTTTAATGATACATCTTTGCTATGGGAATAAAGACACGCTCCCACTCACAATCACTGACATTTTAAGTTAAAGACACAAAGATACCTTTTCAGGGATAGGTGGAGACTGTCCTTCTGGTTTTTGGTCTTCTCCACATCTCCCGTCCTCTTTTTCCTCATCCTTCTCCCTCAGTTCTCCAGAATCTTCAATAGATTTATCTGGGGACAGCAAATAATAACCATGTAGAAAGTTATATTGTGTAAAATGCTTATTAAAAGTAGTTTTTAAAATTAGAAAATTAAAAGAAGAAATAAAAAATTCACTAAAATGAATGCCTGATGCCAACTCATGACAGAATATGCATTACCAGAGCTCTCCTCCAGATGGCATTGTCGTGTCTTAGCTAAGCTCGGCTTCGTACTCTGAGGCGGAGGCTCGGGTCTTTTTCTGGTTTCCAGCAGCTGAGGGTCCATTATACTATCTGCCTTTTTCTGGCTGTCTGACTGTGATTCCTGTCTTCCTGATTCTGACTGTCTGTCTATAGATGGCGTGTGCCCTTTAGCAACGATATCTGAATGCCGGTCCATCTCATGCTCTCCGTATCCAATCTCTTCTGATGATCCGAACACCTCACTGTAATCAGGCGACTGCAGGGAACAGAGAGACAGAGTGTGAGAGACTGTGGTAAACATGTCATTATGCTCATTAAATTTACATTTCATTTGTTTTCGAATCGATCAAAAACAAGTGATGCTAACATTATATTACTTACTAATGAACACAATTCCTTCCCATGTCTGTTCTCAACATTACCTGCACCATTTTGTGAATTAATAAATAAATATTACATAGTTTGTGTACCAGAGTTGGCCTAAATTCAATTTAAGAATTGGCTCTGCTTCAAGCCGTGACGTAGAACCTGAACTGGCGTGGATCTCAAAATGTTGAATTGGAATTAGAATGACAAGCAGAGGAATTTACTGGATTGTAATTGAAAGAAATTCAACATTCACACAAAAGATTTGTGACTAGTCAGAAATAATACATCATTTTTACTACTCATGCCTTTAACCTGGTATAACCCTCCCCTTAGAATTAGACATTTAAAAAAAAAATGTAATATTGTTAAAACAACCACAGCCATGAAAACAGATTTTAATTTTTCCATATAGAACCACAATATGTCCCATAGTGATTTTAGATAACATTATTAAAATACTTGCATCAAAATTGGGGTAATTTATAGGATTCTTAAAAACAAAGTCCATGAAATTAAATTAAATAAAATTATATATTTATTTTTTTAATATAATAGCATATGCTGTGTATAAATTGCATATGCATTTCTACAGGTGGCATTTCAAGTATTGATTATTAATATCATCTAATATGTCAGGAAATGGCCAAATGAATAATAAGAATTTATTTGAATGTAATTTAATTTGAATTCTACTTTCTTAAATTCAAATTCGAATTACAATTATGGATCTTGTTTGCAATCAAAATTCAACTGAATTTCAAGAACTGAACTGGAATCTAAATTATGTAATGTGGTGAACTTTACCTGTCTCTGTGAAAAGCAGGAGGGGCTGAGTCCCATCATTCCTGGCAGGGGTATACCATGAACAGGCCGTCCTGACAGCTGAGGGGTCCTCTGAACACCCGACCCAACCAGCCTCCCATTGGTGCCCTCAGTGCCTACGTCTAACCTCACACGATCCTTTGGGTGTTGAATCAAGGAGTACACATTCTCAGTGGCAATACTGAGAGAGCAACAGATAAAAGGAAAACAAGAGTAAGAGTTTGATTTATTGATATAATACACTTTATATAATTTATTATTATGATATATGATATACTGTACACTATCTTTAAAGAAATTGATACTTTTAATCAGCAAGGACACATTAAATTGATCAAAAGTGACAGTAAGGACATTAATAATATTACAAAAGTTTTCTATTTTACATAAATGCTGTTCTTTTGAACTTTCTATGCATCAAAGAATCCTGAAAAACATGTATCATGGTTTTAACATAAATATTAAGCAGCACAACGTTTTCAACACTGATAATTATAAGAAATGTTTCTAATTCATGTGACACTGAATTCTGGAGCAATGGCTGGTAAAATTCAGCTTTGCCATCACAGGAATACATTACAATTGAAAATATGCTAAAAAATTTATGAATTAAAAACAGTTATTTTCAAATGTAATAACATTTGACATTATTACTGTTTTTAGTGTATTTTTGATCAAATCAATGCAGCCTCGTTGAGCATAAGAGTCTTATTTCAGATATTAAAAAATCGTACTGACACCAAACTTTTGAATGGAAGTGTAGTATGAATTATTATATATTAAAATACGACTGACTCACTTAGTGCGACATTCCTCCCCACAGGCCCCGCCCCTTCCTGTAGGGTCTGACTCCTGATGTGATATGGTAGAGTTGCGGTTCTTCCTGAATCCAGAAAAGATTGACAGCACACTGCGTCTTTTCTTCCTCCTCAGAGCCTGAGCGTGATGGTGGGATGACAGCTGACTGCAGGACAGAAAGTCAGGGTGTCAGAGATAAGATAACGTCCACATTTTTAGCATGCCCATATGCCTTCAACCTTTAAAAAGTGAGCAAATGTGACACCTTCATTGTTAGACTTCATTACTACACAGAAGTGTTCAGTACTGAAGCACCTGTCTGGTAAAACTCTCTTGGTGTAGAAGTCAGGCAGTCCATCATCCAATAGAGATACTCCACCATTCTCCGAGCAGTGCTACAGGACGACAAGAGAAATAATGATGATGATGATGATGTGTGCTTTTGAGAACTGGGACTGGAGTCAGGCACGGCGCCAGAATTTTGAGGTTACCGGTGCTAAGGGGGGGCTAGACCAATATGTGGGGGTGCTAAGAAAATAAATGATATTGATGACGTCAGACTAAGACGGGGCTATTCAAAATTCTGACGGGGCTATAGCCCCCCCTAGCCCCGGTGTAGCGCCGTCACTGACTGGAGTAGATCATCTCTCTAAATTTGTGTTAGTGGATGATGCTGTCACAGTACTGTATCTCACCCATCTGGGATTTGTTCTTCTGTATTATGTCAATGTATTAATTTGATCAACAGACATTACAAAGGCACGGCTTGCAGGCATTTAGGCTGATCGGAAGTGATTGAAAAGGAGAGAGCCTTTAATGTTTGATGCTTTAATTCTGGAGACCCTGCAGAAAACATCTGGGCCTGCGTTCAGACAGATTTCTGAGAACAATCACGCTAACAAGAGAACGTGATTAAAATCAACCCTCTCCTTCTCGTTAACAGCTTGAATAGCTGTCGATTAATCGCTTTTTATTTCATATTTGGAGTATTTTTGAAGAATACCTCCTGTAGGATCCATAAATCAGTGCGATTTTGACTTAATTAACAAATCATGTTTAATTGCAGAATTCCCAAAGAAATATCACACTACCATCAATCCTGAAGCCAATCAGAGAAGTCGCTGTTACCATGGAAATGAGAATCGTGGGAAAACACAGTGACTACCCACTCTCATAAAAATCATAATTGGTCTCAATCAACTTATACATTTGCATATTTGTTAATATACTGAATACATTGGATTTTTTCGTAATAAACGTCCAATATATGGTATTGTATACTTACAGTTATATAGTTATTATTATAAGATAATGCTGCATGAAATACATTACAGATTCAATTCTATGAGGAGGATGAAGAGAAATAGATTCGGCTACTTTTTTTAAAAAGAAAACATGATTAAAAGTTTGTGTGTGGTTTTTTTCTCTCTTTACGAATCCAGAACTGCTTCTTCGTTCACTAGTCAAATGAATAATAGAAGCTACAAGAAAACAATACATACGATTCAACGACAGTCGCAAATCTAAACACGACTATTTCTGCAGCAGTTTTAATTATAGGTAAAATAAGAGAATTCAGTTTGATAGGATTGTATTTTGTCACAATACACCAAGGCCCCAGTATAAGACTTGTTGCCAAGTCTAGGGCTGTCGCGATTCGTCGATTTTATTAGACTATTTGATCTTTAAAAATCCTCGACTTTATTTTGCTCGTGTCGGCTAACCGGCAAAATACCGTAAGTGGCGCATTTCACAGACGAGAATGTATAAAACACATTATAAGTCTGTTTTCCAAGGGTGCATGATATATTAAACCCATTTAAAAATATATAATTAAGCATAACTGTGAATTCACAAATGATACGATTTCATTAAATAATTATATGCAATGCAGTTCTAATACAGTATATGCGCTGTAATTATTTACATGCGTGTAGGTTAAGTACATGCGTCACACAGCGGCTCCGTTCACAGTAGTTCCACAGGAACTGTTATCATTTACATGTGTGGAGCGTCTCAAACTCCATCTCTGCATGTTGTTCACCATTTCATCAGATCTGTAAGGTAAATCATTTATAAATCTACGCAAACTCAGGAGAATACATCGCGTTTTCAAAGTAAAAGCTCAAACCCTCACTTTGAGTTTACACGTTTTGATGTCTACATATTCTTTTAATTACAGTGGCTATAGCATTTCTGTCCTAAAGAACTGGCCAAATATTAAAGATTAAGTGGACATTTGAATGAAATGGTGCTTGGTCAATATTAAACAAGGATTAGATCACACAGCAATGTGTAAAAATAATCATCAGGCCTTTGTTGTAATGCGTAATGTACATTAGCTCTATTGTTTATAATACATTATGTATTTTAACAATTTTGTTCAATAAAACCATATGATTTCTTGCTTTTGATACTTTATTTGAACTAATTATTATTGCCTCATTGCTATTATATATGTATTTTAAGCCATTTTAAAGGCTATTGTTCACTTACATATATTTTTATTACCACAAAATGATGGCACTATGAAATCCGTTTTATTTCCAAATTCAGTTTTTCCCATTTTCATTTTTCTATACTCTGTTTTAATGGTTAAATTAAATTGTATTAATCAAAAAGCAAACAGTTTATCTTTACCAAATTCTGTTTTCCATTATTTTCTGGATTCCATTTTAATGTTTCCATTACATTTTAATAATCAAAAACATCTCCAATTAATTGATTTTATTAAAAAAATATATATTTCCAGAAATACTGCACATTTACATTTTTCTCCTAAACAAATTCTGGTAAATACTATTTCTGGTAAATACTCCTTTTTAAAAGTGTTTTTTGATTATAATTTTATTATTAGTAGACTAGAACACGTGGATATGTTGTCATTCTTACACTATAATACTGAACTTTGATTTCAG
>NW_015505229.1:893426-903038 GCF_001515645.1 Sinocyclocheilus grahami
ATTCTGTTTTCCATTATTTTCTGGATTCCATTTTAATGTTTCCATTACATTTTAATAATCAAAAACATCTCCAATTAATTGATTTTATTAAAAAAATATATATTTCCAGAAATACTGCACATTTACATTTTTCTCCTAAACAAATTCTGGTAAATACTATTTCTGGTAAATACTCCTTTTTAAAAGTGTTTTTTGATTATAATTTTATTATTAGTAGACTAGAACACGTGGATATGTTGTCATTCTTACACTATAATACTGAACTTTGATTTCAGTGATTTGGACTATGAGATGGACACTTGCTTCTTGCACTTTATGTTGCACTTTACTTTTTTACTTTTGGTTTTCATTTGGTTTAATGAAATATAGTTTAATAAAATATTCGGTCCCACTTTATATTAAGTGGCCTTAACTACTATGTACTTACATCAAAAAATAAGTGCAATGTACTTATTGTGTTCATATTGTATTGTGCTATTGAGGTGGGATATGGGTAAGGTTAGGGACAGGTTGCGGTGGTTTGGGTAGGTTTAAGGGTGGGTTAAGGTGTAAGGGATGGCTCAACGGTGTAATTATAAATGTAATTACAGAAATTAATTACAGATGTAATTACATGCAGGTATTTTTAAAATATAAGTACAATGTAAAAACATGTACACAATAATTGCATTGTACCAAAGGATTAATTTAAATGTAAGTACATAGTAGTTAAGGCCACTTAATATAAACTGGGACCAAATATTCTTAAGTAAAATTGTTGATTTTTTTGTGGGAAATTAATCGATAAATTAGTCGATAGATTAATCAAAATAAAAATAGTCATTAGTGGCAGCCCTAGCCAAGTGTATCTATCAAACTAAATTGTAAACAATACTGATCATAAATATATGATGAATATGTGGCTAACACAAGACTTGAGGGCAATAACACAATATGAGGCAAAGCCTGAAATTGTCGAAGTTTATTAAGTCATTTTGTGACATTTACTTCATTTTATGTATACCTTATTTTAACACTAAAAATGCTATATAAAGATATATAAATGTGTAAATTGGTACACATTAGTATATTGGTATAAATTAGTATTGGTGTGGCAATACTGGCAATGGTGCTGGTTCTTACTGTCTCAAAGGGAGCGTGTGCAGTCCTGTGTCTTCGTGGTGGACGCGGTCTGACATGGGTCACATGACGCAGAGGTGAACCCTGTGTGGGCAGGGTGGACAGACCTTCCCATGATGCTGAGCGTGAAAGGGGAGCAGATGTCTGAGGAGTGGACACTAAAGGTGAAGAGTTGGGGTCGTCACCTAGACCTGAAGGACAGTGAATTAATTATATGGTATGCTGTTTAAAAACTTAGAGTTACATCACTTGCTGACTAATGGATCCTCTGCAGTGAATGGGTGCCGTCAGAATCCAAACAGCTGATAAAAACATCACAATAATTCACAAGTAATGTAGCTAATCCATAAACTGCATGTTTGTAATAAACAAGTCCATCATTAAGATTTTTTAAAAAGATGTTTTTAACGTCAAACCATTTTTTCCCCAGCTCTATCCATAATATTACTTTCTCCAGTGAAAAAGTGGTATAGAAATATGGACAGATCAAGCACCGTTTACAAACAAAAACAGTTCTAAACAAATATGTCAGTGGATTTTGATGTGAGAGGACAACAGGGGATGGACTTTTTCACTGGAGGAAGCATTATTATGGATTATGAACTCTTTGGATATTTTGGCCAGAAGTGACAGTTTCAAGTTAAAATGCCTTAATGATAGAATGTTTTTATCAGCTGTTTGAACTCTCATTCTGCTGGCACCCATTCACCGCAGAGGATCCATTGGTCAGCAAGGGATGTAATGCTAAATTTCTCCAATTTTTATTTTCTGATGAGGAAACAAACTCATTTACATCTTAGGTGGCCTGAGGGTGAGTATATTTCTATCAAATGTATATTTTTGAGTGAACTATTACGTTGATTGTTTAATTGTCATGGAGCACAATTACGTGTACGCAACTATTTATTTGTATTTTCTTTATTTTTTTAATTAATTAAAAATTAAAAACACTAAATTAACATGCTAAAATGACATACCTAATAAATGTTAAATACGTTTTATAAATTAAATTGAGCTTAAAATATGATATAAAGAATGAATGGGTTTCAACTGAAAAATTTATACACAGTATAAGTATACATGACTTGAAAGCACTGAATGAGTATTCAACTAAAAAATGAATGATAGTCCTGTTTTCATCCGACATAGCGTGCATGTGTGACTCACTGAGTCTGTTGGACACGGGACGAATGCGTCTGGTCCTGGAGCTGCGTTTCTTAATGGCAATTGTGTCCTATGTGCAGAATGACAGAAGTGAGTGAGAACATCACGAACTGAGCAGATGACAAGACCGCTGAGTTACAAGAGATGACAGATACTGTAAACACCACCAAACACACAACTGAGTCAGTTGCGAGTGATTCACGTAACACACTCACTATGCTGATGCCAAAGTCATCCTCCACAACATCCAGTATGTCAGCATGTCTATGTGTGCGCCTGGCTGTTCCCCCGTCTTCTAGCCGTCTCATCTGTGAAACCTGCCGGAGCTGTGATGACGAACAGATGCGTGAGGAAGAGCGATGCTTGTGCACGTGTTCAGAATGAACAGACGAATGGAGAGAGAAATTCGTTTGTAGTACCAGAGTTTTGTGTGTGGCATAAAGCTCCTGTAGGATCTGGTCCACTATGGAGTTTGTGAGATACGAGACCACAGATAGCTTCACCTCCCTAAAATTGAGAGAGATGGGAGACACAGAAGATTGCTGCCGACTGAACCAACATCAAAAAAGGACTTGGGTATAATTCTCAAAGTATTAATTTCAGAAACATCAACAACTCAACACCCTCTTTTCTTACTCCAGAGCTCTGTTGATGTCCTGAGCTGCTCTCTCCATCAAAGCGGTGCGGATGGACGAACGAGGGATGGACACGCGCTCAGAGATGGAGGAGAGGGGAGGAGAGAGACACTCCGCTGCGGCACAAGAAAGCGGACACAGCTCCCGGCACAGAGACACCATGGAGTCCACAATGACCTGCACAAATCCACCATCAATTGTCCATCAGAACAAGAAAGCAGGCTGAAGGATGAGAGGGAGAGAGACAGCACCTGTAGTTCTTTATCAGCTGCTTTGGCGAGTTCTCCAGCCAGAGAGTCCAGCCTCTGTCTCACCGGACCGTCCACTGACAGCACGTGGGCCAGTTCACACAGCGAGGGGTACAGCTAGAGGACAGTGCAGACATAATTCACACACCAGTCATGATCTCTCACTCTCTCTCACTCACTGACTGCTATGAGGATTCTGTTTGCATGAGAGTCATGGAGGTGATTTGTTTTTAACTTTTAATGTTTGCTCATAAATGCATATGTGCTGTAGTAGAAATTGAAAGTTTCTTAAACTAATAAACAGAAAACACATGAATCAATAACTGAGTCACTCGAATATCTGCATTTATGCCAGCACATAAATAACATCTGACTGAATATTACCATGAAGCCATCTGCACAGTATATTTAAAAAAAAAACGTTAAGCAAATATATAAACATATAATGTGATTACAGACAAAATCCACAGCACCAAAATCTACTAGCAATGGTGTAAACTAAAGTGATGTGTAGTATAACATTTATTTATTTAATATGCCAGTCAAAAGTTTAGACATACTTGACTTCATGATCTTAAAAACCTTTTGCTTTAAACGTTAAATGCAGAAATGTTTGTATATGCATTTTGCTATAAATATAAATTTGTTTTGTAGTAACACTTCACAATATAGTTGAATTTGTTAACATTAGTTAATGCAATGAGCAATACTTTTACAGCATTTATTAAACTAACAGTGTTACTTTCTACTTGTGTTAATACATTTAAACATTTCAGGTTAAATGAACATTAGGGAATGTATTATAAAAGAACACGAATCAACAATGAACAATAGTATCATTTATAGATTAACATTTACCATTAATAAATGCTCATTGTTAGTTCTTGAACCTTGTTGTAAAGTCTTACCTGAATACATGTGAAATATTATTACAATTTATAATCACTGTTTTTAATTTGAACAAGGTTTTAAAATGTAATTTATTCCTGTGATGACAAAACAGAATTTTTAGCAGCCATTACTCAAGTCTTTAGTATCATACAATCCTTCAGAAATCATTCTAATATGCTGATTTGGTGCTCAAGAAACATTTCCTATTATTATCAATATTGAAAACAGTATCAAAAATATAGCTGCCCAATATTTTTGTGGTTGAAAGTTCAAAAGGATTTTTTTTTTCAAATCCTTTGTAACATTATTAATGTCTTTACCGTCATTTTTGATCAATTTAATGCATCCTTTCTGAATAAAAGTATTAATTTATTTCGAAAAAAATATTATATTTGTGTTCTTCTTTCATAGGTGTGATGACTGTACTGCTGTGTGGAAAATATTCGTAATAAGAGAATAAAGAAGAGTGGTTGCGCAGACGTTTGACAGGTAAATGCACAAACACACTCACAGCTCGAGAGTTCCTGGCCTCCTTGAGGACCTGTCTGGCAGCCTGTAGCTCTTCCCCTTCACCTGTTCCTCTCAACACACACACCTGCTGCTGCACACGCACACATAGACGCTCCATCACCTGGGACAACAGCAGGACAGAAAGAAGAGACAGAGAGAGAAAGGAACAGACAGAGAAGGAAAGAAAGCAAGAGCAACAGAGAGAGAGAGAGAGAGAGAGGAGAGTTTGATCCAACAATGCACCGTAGATCAGTCAGAGTTTACATTAGCATGTGAAAGAGATGCTTCCTCACAAACACAAGTATTTAAACACATGTGTGTCATTTCTTTTAAGGTTTATTAGTTAGAGATCAATATAAACAATCCATTGACAGGTTAACCATCCAAAGAATGTAAATATGAAGACTCATATGAAGAAAATGGGACTGCTAATAGATAGAATTCTTATTTTCAGGTACACTTCCACTCAAAAGTTTAGGGGTCTGTAATATTTTTATAATCTTGTTTTTTTTTAATGGTTATGCTCACCAAGGCATTTATTTGATAAAAAAATACATTTGAAAGCAATATTGTGAAATAATATTGCAATTTGCAATACATGTTTTTTATTTTAAAGTATTTTACATTTATTAATATTATCAATGTTGGAAACAGTTATGCTGCTTAATATTTTTGAGAAAACCGTGATCAATCTTTCAGGATTTTTTTATGAATAAAAAAAACTAAACAAAAAAAACCCAGCATTTATTGAAATATAAATCGGTTTTTATCGATTTTATGTGTCCTCGCTGAATAAAAGTATTAATTTATTTTATAGTGCATATTTTGTTAGTGCATATTAGTTCAACATATCAATTTCAACCGATGCCATTAATTTGGTAGAGGACAATCTGTTTGTCCAAACAAACACAGATAGGGTAAGTGTTCAGGAATACTTTTTAAATTATTTTGAAGCTCCTAGTCGCACTGAAATAACACACTAGAACTTTAAAGAGCTAATTGAGAATTTAAATGGCATAATTATGCAATTCTCCTTTCAAAAAAAGCCTCAGAGTGTCATTAGACCCTGAAATATGTCTACGACACTTCAGGGTTTTAGTCGAGTCAATTTTAATTAATATATTACAGGAAATGCATAGAAATGGCACTTGCAATTTAGCCACCAATTAAACTCAATTAATCTGAACTGGCAGAACTAAAATAGAAACGACCCAAACTCTGACCCAGAGATTCTCATCATCACCATAACCGACATGATCATCACATACTAGAAGTGTGAATAATTGAGTCGGATTTGCAGTAGTGGTAGACAATGAGGCATGTGAATATGAGGTGGTGGTCAGGAAGCGGTCTTTACCTGTTCTGCGGTACTAGTAACCAGGCCCTGATGCAACCGAAGAGCCTGTTTCTGAGAGAACCGCTGAGTCTGGTTATTCCTTAACAAAGCCCTCTGGATCTGAGAGGAACACAGGAAAGACAGACAGACAGACAGAGCAAGGGAGAGAATACTCATTAATGACAAAGAAAAGAACACTGATGTTTAGATAAGCCATGCAGTCATGTGGAAATGATTGTAATTATACTGCGAATTAATGAAAGATAAATGTATTGTCTGCTGTGTCCCTCTTTCAGCAATGACCTTGTAAAAGTTTCACATCTCTGGGCTCATTAAACATGTGCATAAACATTTCAGTGCCTTGGGACTGTTAATCTCAAAACAGCAGGACACAGAGTTATGGATATTTAAAGGGGTCATTATCATAGAAAAACAGATCTAATTAATGAATAAGTCCCATCTACTATGATATCTAATCATGATTGTGGGGACAAAATGTAAAAAAAGAATAGCTAACTGAAAACTCAATGATCGACCAATATAATAATATTTAAAGGGGTGTGTCATTATGAAAAACACTTGACTGTTAAATTCAGTAACTGACCAATCAGAATCAAGCATTCCAGAGTGCTGTCCACCCATGACCACCCACATTTACACATTAATGGCTATTTGGTGCTCAGCAAACTGATCCAGCCGGCCACAGTGAAGTAACTGAGAACTGCAGAACTCAAAGGAATTTAAAAAAAAGAAGAAGAAAAAAGGCACTATTTTGAAATGATGGTAGAGTTAAAAAATGTATTTAAAATATATTTTTGGGGGGGGAAAGAAGCACTATGTCATATAATAAATGAAATTATGTAAAAAGTAGGAGGATAGGAAACCTGTAACAACACTATTTATTGAATGCATTATTTATTTATTTATAATTAATAAGTGATTAGGTTGAACCACTGATGTCACATGGACTATTTTAACGATGTTCTTATTACCTTCGTGGGCCTTGAATGTGTCAGTTTTGTTGCTGTCTATGCAGGGTCAGAAAGCTCTCGGATTTGATTAAAAATATCTTAATTTGTGTTCTGAAGATGAACGAAGGTCTTACGGGTTTGGAACTACATAAGGGTGAGTAATTAAAGGCGGGTAACCGATTTTTCAAAAACGCTTTAGAAAACTGATTCAGGCCGAGTAGCAAAACAAACTTGTAGCCTTTGTCGTGCCGCGCCGCATCCAGTGTAGACCATAGATATGTATATATATCTATGGTGTAGACAGCATCACTGATTATAATGAGTTCCATAGTATTTTGTTGTGCCGCGCCACTCGTGTCCGGTGTAGACACGGTGTAACATTGGTTTTGCTTTGTTTCACAGAACTAATCGTTGCCTGGGTTGCGTACGTATGTGTGGGGCGGAGCTATCAAAATAGGGGCGAGACCCTTTTGGAGTAGGGGCGTGTTTGTTTTGGTGATTTCAAATGTCAACATTGGCTACCAGAAATCGCTTACCCCACCTTTAATGACATAATTTATTTTTGGGTGAACTATGCCTTTAATAGTTTGTGTGTCATGTTTCAATGCAGATTATTTTGTGAACTTGTCACTTGTCTTGTAGCACAGGTTTGTAAAGAGGCTGTCATTTATGGTTTGGGCAGTGGCACTTATTTTGGACTCTACAGCAAATAATCCATAAGCTGTTTTTCATTTCACCTAAAAAAAGGTGGTCAATCAGAAACAGAGGTCGTTTGCATAGTGGTCTTCAAGGTATAGAAGAAAAAGCCTGTTTATTTCTATGGGTAAAGGGTAATGTTGATCTAACTCATGTCTGATTTTGTGCTTAAAATCTTGACTATCATTCAATGTGGAATAATATAAAAAATATAGCCTATTCAAAATAAAAAAGCAGCATTCTTACCTTGGTTAGTGCCTGTTCTGTCCTCTCTGGGGCGCTACGGTACGCCTGTGTGACATCACTGAGTGGGATAGGCATGTACTGCAGAGTGAAGTTACTGAGGAGAGAGCAGAAGACCATCGAGAAGCAGGATAAAGGTTTTCCCCAAACATCGCAACACGAGAGAGAAGAATGAGCTCTAGGAAGCTGGAAAGTGTTACACCCTGTCTATTTGTGTCTCAGAAACAAGTAGTTTTTTCTTGCTTTCATTCTTTTTAACTTTGTTTCTTTCAACACTTTTCAAAGCGATCTGTACTGAGAACATCTTTCTTACAATTATTACAGTCCTCTGAATGCAAGCTCAAGTCTGCAAAAAAGTTTCTACATTAAATAATATTTGTGTAGATCTCCAGGGAAGAGAGGTGTTTCCAGAACAATGCTCTAATTGTGCATCACAGGCAGGCCAGTGAGGTGATGAAAGACTGTGCAATCACAAACAGCTTCTTTTTTCCCAGTAACAGCATGCTGTGAATAAGTTTTCAAAGAGACGAGTGAGTCAGTGCTCAGAGGGGTGAGTGTGCATTGAGGAGTGTGTGTGTGTCATACTGTTCTAGGGCTCGAGCCACATCTTGGAAACCCGTAGCACTTGTGTTATTCCGATCCCACGTCACACTCCTACAAGAAAGAAACAAACAATGACAATTTGATATTACTAAACCCCTATCCATTATGTATTGTTAATAAATGCACCCATAGGCCCATAGGTGCACAAACAAATTAAATCTATTATGTCTGTTGCTAACAAAGTGAATATGAATAGACAGTGTCGATTGCGGCATTAAATTAAGATCTGCTCATGTTGCACCGTATTTAATTTTAGGTGTTTTTACAGTGTTGCGCATTTTAACCAATCACAATAATTGAGCTTAGGAATGCAATGGCCAATCAGAAGCATTCAGATGAGTCATCGTTCAAACTCATTAGTTTTGTTAAGTGAGCGCGCGTTCGCTGACTGAATTCTGGACTCTTGCGTATTCTCTCATCATAAACAACCAGTGGCGGCTCGTCAGGGGAGGCACAGCTTCCCCATAATTTTGAGGTGAAAATGGGAGGAGGATGATTTAATGTTAATAAAATTCACAGGTTAATTGCAGTGGGAACTGAGCTGACTGTGTGCTGGTCAGGAGCGTCGCTCACATCCTCTGACCCATAGGTGTGTAAGGCTTAGCCTTCCCCTGGCCACGGGGAGTCAGGGACTCGGGGCAAAAATGCCCCTGCACAGACAAATTAAATCTATTACGTCTGTTGCTAACAAAGTGAATCAGTTTTGTTGAGTGCGTGCGCATTCTGGACTCTTGCAAATTCTCTCATCATAAACAACAAAGCGCAGATGTATGTACAATGTAAGTAAGAGATGCATTTAACAGTGTATACAGCTTCAGTGATTATAACGATAGTTTAGTTTTTTTGAGAGTGCTTAAACTCGCAATAGATCAATGTTAGTGATAATGTCACTTTCTATATATAGTTTATTCGCTGTTTGAATAACAGTGGAAAGGAAACGTTACATAATTATCAATTTCTAACGTTTTTATTAAATTGTAATCACATTAAATACAAATTCAGTCCCATTAAACATTTTTTTTAGCCTACATGACACCCATGTCTGGTTCTTGCCTAAAAAGACGGGTTTATGATATTTAATACATTTGGCTGCTTTTAGCCTTACCCTGGAGTTGGTTCACCCTCCGCCTATGAATGCACCAGATGGGAATCTGAATGCATTTTGTACATTTTCTGCACTGATTTTGAGGAAAAAT
>NW_015505229.1:904160-906594 GCF_001515645.1 Sinocyclocheilus grahami
CTGAATGCATTTTGTACATTTTCTGCACTGATTTTGAGGAAAAATTTGATGAATTCTGAACATAGTCAAATGTGTTAAACAGACTTAAAGAATTAGGGTCAAAATTGTTAATTGCTGAATCTGTTGAGGTTCAGTTCGGTTTTATTCCATAAAAGCTAATAGGATGTATAAATATCTATACATTATTCATTTGGCTTTAGTTTTTTTAGTTTTTAATTATTAATATTATTATTAGTTGCCTGTTTTGTTATTTTGTTATACGATGCACTAATGCTTAACTCCAGAAAAAAAAGGAAAAAATAAATACATAAATAAATTTAAATTAATGAATAGATAGATAGATAGATAGATAGATAGATAGATAGATAGATAGATAGATAGATAGATAGATAGATAGATATTTTTATTTAATAGATTGGTAGGTTATAAAATGACAGTGTTATAAAATCATGTTTATGACAGAAAAGTCAAGGGACATGTTCATCACCATATTTAAAAAAAAATGATCCATTAGCAAATTAGCTAAAACATTTCATTACAAAAAATGCCAAGTGCACAGGATGTAGGACATCATAAATTGTGTGCGATCAAAATTTTGCTGAACTTTGCAAAGCTTTCTATGGAAAATAATATATCATTCAAAGATCTACGATCAAATTTAGCCAGCGCAAACCCTCTGTAAGATTGACTAAAGACATGCAGTAAAAAAAAAAAAAAAAGGTGTGGACATTTTGCAACTGTCCTTACTTCATATGCATTTGCAGGAGTTTCCCTTTCAGACACAACATTTTTGGGAGGAGAGTATTTAAAATAATAATACAAGATGATTTACTAAAGTTTGCGGTTGGCAATTTGCTTATATTTGCGTTATTATTTAACGCACCCCAAAAAAGCATGTCTTAGTCCATTTTGCTCCTGTATTGTTAGTAGATTCCCCACACCTAATTATCATCAGCTCTGCTCGCTTGTGACCCTACACTAATTTGGTACACTCCGCTGGTTGGGTGTGTGTGTGTGCTTGTGAAATACTCACACACTCTTCCTCTTGCACCAGATGCACTAGTTTCTGCAGAACCTCGTCCAGAACCCTGCAAGCACAGGAAATAGCAGGATTTACACACACACACACACCTATAAACTCCATCAACTCCAAGATTAATGACACTTCACACACCTCCCCTCAGTCCCTCCTCTGCCTCCCTGAGAGCCTCCTACTGTGTGCTCACATTGGGTTTGTGATTGCAGATGGTTTCACAGGCTTTTCTAACCTGCTTACCTCAACTGCCTGTCTCAGAGTGGATATCTGTTGTAATCTGTGTACTGCACGTAAGCTCTATCAACATCTACTCTATGTCATTCCAATTCATTTGGAATAAACCCTCAATCTGTGAAAACAAACATACGACGCTTGCAGTAATGCATTTACAATGGAAGCATAAAAGGGAAGCAGGCAGCAGCATAAAAGTGTTTGAAAATTAAAACTGAAAATGGTATGGTAGAATCACGTACAAACAATCTAGAAAGTTAAAACAACCTTTCAGCTTGAGTTTAATGTTTTAAAACTGATTACAAAAAAACAAAAACTGATTTTGAGATGTAGGAACATGGAAAGGGGGTAACAGCTCATATTGGACTGTTTATATGGATTAAACTCCACCCATATGAATGACTAACATATTTCATTAACATATAATTAGAATAGAACGCAACAGTGACTGCCCTTTTTTCAGCCATTTTAATTTTGGAAATATTTATAAATTTTCTCCATAGGGATTTAAATACAGTCAACAAATACAGTCATTTGTGAGTATAAAAACAATTTATTTGGAAAAATTGCAAAAAAAAAGAAAAAAAAATGTATTATTAAATTATAAATGATATATTATATATATATACAGTATATATGTATGTGTGTGTGTGACCCTGGACCACAAAACCAGTCATAAGTAGCTGGGTATATTTGTAGCAATAGCCAAAAATACATTGTATGGGTCAAAATTTTTAGATTTTTCTTTTATGCCAAAAATCATTAGGATTTTAAGTAAAGATCATGTTAAATTAAGATATTTTGTAAATTTCCTACCGTAAATAGGCCTATATCAAAACTTAATTTTTGATTAGTAATATACATGGCTAAGAACATAAGTTGGACAACTTTAAAGGCGATTTTCTCAATAATTTTTTTGCACACCTCAGATTTCAGATTATCAAATAGTTGTATCTCAGCCAAATATTGTCCTATTATAACAAACCATAAATCAATGGAAAGCTTATTTATTCCACTTAAAGATGATGTATAAATCTCAATTTCGAAAAACAATTTCTGGTTTTGTGATCCAGGGTCAGCTATAGATATGCTTTTTGTATATATATATATATATATATATATATATATATATATATATATATATATATATATATATATATATATATA
>NW_015505229.1:913195-933905 GCF_001515645.1 Sinocyclocheilus grahami
CTGCCGAGGGCGTTCACAAGCACCGTGCCCCTCGAACGCAGCCTGGAGTCAGCCAGAGACAAGCTCTGCAGGGCCTGTCAGGAGAGAGGAGCAGTGAGAGAAAAGAGTGTGTGTGTGTGTGTATGTGTGTGCGAGTTTGCAATGTCTGTGATCTGTAAAAACAGTGCTTAATAATTGATCAAGCAAGGCGATATCTGCAGTGAGAGGACTACGTGCCCTGAAGGAGAGAGATTAGAAAGAAAGGAGAGAGAGTGAAGGAAGGACGGATGAATCACTAGTGCTGTAATACACACAGCAGACTGTTAAAAAGCTTTTGTACTCTGTGTGTGTGTGTGTGTGTGTGTGTGTGTTTGAGTCCTGAAAGTGTGTATGGTGCGTACGGGAAACTAAACCCTCAATCTGTGAAAACAAACATACGACGCTTGCAGTAATGCATTTACAATGGAAGCATAAAAGGGAAGCAGGCAGCAGCATAAAAGTGTTTGAAAATTAAAACTGAAAATGGTATGGTAGAATCACGTACAAACAATCTAGAAAGTTAAAACAACCTTTCAGCTTGAGTTTAATGTTTTAAAACTGATTACAAAAAAACAAAAACTGATTTTGAGATGTAGGAACATGGAAAGGGGGTAACAGCTCATATTGGACTGTTTATATGGATTAAACTCCACCCATATGAATGACTAACATATTTCATTAACATATAATTAGAATAGAACGCAACAGTGACTGCCCTTTTTTCAGCCATTTTAATTTTGGAAATATTTATAAATTTTCTCCATAGGGATTTAAATACAGTCAACAAATACAGTCATTTGTGAGTATAAAAACAATTTATTTGGAAAAATTGCAAAAAAAAAGAAAAAAAAATGTATTATTAAATTATAAATGATATATTATATATATATACAGTATATATGTATGTGTGTGTGTGACCCTGGACCACAAAACCAGTCATAAGTAGCTGGGTATATTTGTAGCAATAGCCAAAAATACATTGTATGGGTCAAAATTTTTAGATTTTTCTTTTATGCCAAAAATCATTAGGATTTTAAGTAAAGATCATGTTAAATTAAGATATTTTGTAAATTTCCTACCGTAAATAGGCCTATATCAAAACTTAATTTTTGATTAGTAATATACATGGCTAAGAACATAAGTTGGACAACTTTAAAGGCGATTTTCTCAATAATTTTTTTGCACACCTCAGATTTCAGATTATCAAATAGTTGTATCTCAGCCAAATATTGTCCTATTATAACAAACCTTAAATCAATGGAAAGCTTATTTATTCCACTTAAAGATGATGTATAAATCTCAATTTCGAAAAACAATTTCTGGTTTTGTGATCCAGGGTCAGCTATAGATATGCTTTTTGTATATATATATATATATATATATATATATATATATATATATATATATATATATATATATATATATATATATTTTGCACACCTCAGATTTCAGATTATCAAATAGTTGTATCTCAGCCAAATATTGTCCTATTATAACAAACCATAAATCAATGGAAAGCTTATTTATTCCACTTAAAGATGATGTATAAATCTCAATTTCGAAAAACAATTTCTGGTTTTGTGATCCAGGGTCAGCTATAGATATGCTTTTTGTATATATATATATATATATATATATATATATATATATAAAAATCTTTGATCAATTTAATGCATCCTTGCATTAATAATCCTTAATAATGTATTAATTTCTTTAAAAACTGACCTTTGAACTTTTGAATTGTAGTGTACATAATTGTGTGTAGATAGATAGATAGATAGATAGATAGATAGATAGATAGATAGATAGATAGATAGATAGATAGATAGATAGATAGATAGATAGATAGATAGATAGATAGATAGATAGATAATACATAAAGTAAAGAGACAGACTCAGTTACATTCGGTTTGCTGCAATTCTCTGATTGGTGGATGTTTCTTTTAAGGATTATATGTAGTGCACTTCTGCACCTGGACTATGTCTATTAAATATTATTTTTCTAAAATTATGTTGTAATTACATTGATTTATGGCTTCATCAAAAACATATACCATCGATTTATAACCTTATTTAGACCATTTAGACAGCTCAAATAATATTTTTACTGTAGACGTCATGTAAGTGCTTTGACAAAGTGTTTCACATTGCCCGTTTGCCTTCCATTGTAAGTGCACAACAGTAAACACATTTTTAGTTTTTTGGTAATCGTCGACATGCCACAGATGCTGCTGATAGAGATTAAGATGTATTGAACCTTTAAGCAAGACACTTATCTTCAAACCACTTCAGGCAGCCTGACTCTGCAGTCAAAATGCTTGATTGTAAGTCACTTTGGATACACACTTCTGCCAAACAAATAAATGTATACATATATCACTGTCTGCTCTATGATGTTTGCCTCTCAGTCCGGAAACAAGTACCTGCCCTTGATGTTAAAGTTCTTGCCCAGCAGCAGGTGTTTGAGGGAAGGGTGTCTGGAGAAGGCAGGAATGACACAGAGGAGATCAGCATCCAGCCCTGAAATGAATACAGAAATGTACAGGCAGAGTCAATAGCGACTGAAGCATATGCAACTGAGGGGAAAGAGACAGACTGAAGGTCGGTGGGAGCAGACAAAAGCTTCCTTTCATTTATGCAGTTAGATGTCTCACCGTTGTCTGAGATGTCCAGTGTGCTGATACAGGAGACTCTGGGGAATAGGTCCTGTACTATCCCTGCTCCAGCAGACCTGAGCTGAGAGGCAGACAAACGGAGAGAATGAAAAAGAGATAGAGAATAAAGGCACACGGGGCTAGATAGAGAGAAGGAACACTCAAAGACTCTAACATGTATAATTTATGCTAGCATGCACTCATATTTTTTCCAATAGCTCAACTGAAAGAGCATGGTGCTAACAACACCAAGGTCATGGGTTCGATTCCCAGGAAACGTATGTACTGATAAAATAGATCTTATTCCACAGTCGCTTCTGCAGTTTCACATTTAATTTATGGAAGCTTGTTTAAAAAATAAATAAGATAATTGCGACTTCTTGTCTCACGATTCAGACTTTTTTCTTGCATTTCTGAGTTTATATCTCAAGATTCTGACGTTTTTCCTTGCAATTCAGAATTGTGAGATATAAACGCAGAAATATAAACTGAGAAGAAAAGACAGAATTGAAAGATATAAACTTACAACTGCAAGAAAAAGTTGGAAATAACGATTACAATCAGATTACAATGACCTTTTTTATTTTATGCCGGAAACAAAAAAAAGAATGTATAAAGTGTGAGAAAGAAAGTCAGAACTGTGAGTTTATATCTTGCAATTCTGAGTTTCTATCTTACAATTTGGTAATTTTTTTCTTCATTCTCATGCAAAAAGTCTAAATTTGTAAGATAATTATTTCATTTTTGTTTTTTTTTATCTGTATCAGAAACAGGCTTTCATGTTAACATCACATCAAATCAGTGTTGGAATAGTTTTAGTTATTTTGAAACCCTGGGCTTGTTGTCACCTTTTACTCAAGTGAAGTAGTTTTTTTTAAGGTCAATTTGGTCAAATTGACCTTAAAAAACAATAAAAATTGTTGTGCTATTCTAAAATAAACCTAGCATTTTCATCAAAAATAAAGTAGATTCAGAATGACTCATCCATTAGAAATAGCTCTGCACATGTATCACCTTTTTATAGTACATACGGGACAAAGCAGCAATTTTTTACTATTTTAGGTCTATTTAGAATGTATTATTCCTTACTTTTGCAAAATAATACTGTAGCCTGAAATTTATAATAGTTCTATCAAAAAAGGTACCACTGAAAAAGTTTTTAAAAAGTTACACCGTTATTTATGTGAGGTAAATTGTCACACTTACATTGCATTCAAGATACACATTTATTAATTTTTTTATTAAAAACTTTATAAGGCAAAATTAAAGCAATTTATGAAACAGCAAACATGTAAAAAAAAAATTAAATAAAAAAACCTTAAAAAATTGTAATTAATAAATTGTATAAAATATAAATCCCTGACCTGAAGCCAATATACAAAATATACTGATATAGAAAATAAGCATTTGTGTAAACTGACTTTTGACTAAAACTTTTATGCTATGATACTGTATAGCCTGTGTGACAACTAGCCCCAGTCTCCTCTATACATAGTTCCATACGTAATTATTTTCAAATCCACAGTACAGAGATTCGAGGAAAGCAGCTGTTAAAATAGTTCGATTTGATTCGTTCCGAAAATCAATAAAACGATTTTTTGTGAGGTCAAAATAAGGCAATGCAGGCTCCACCGAGATAAACACACATTGCACTCTCAAAAGAGACCATGAAAGGTTTTCTGTCTGACTAATTCTGTAGCCGAGATATCTGTACACACAGCAGAGTGACCACAGACTGAAAGATTGCGGCTAAATCCAACAGAGAAAACGACAGGCATTTAAAGAGCTCAAGCCAGATTTAGGTCCACAATGGGGGGATGGGGTACCTCACAGCCGCTGATGTCCAGGTGTAGGTCAGTGATGTGAGGATTGGATGAAAGCCCAAGGAACAGAGCCCTGTGGAAGTGACAGTGAACAAACACAGGGACGTTGTCATTACCGACAGCATTACATGCCTCATTGAAGAGACTTAGCATTCTATTATGTGCTTCCATGGTTGATCGTTCAGATTAATTTCAATGCTGCCTACATGCTGAGATGAAATCTCGGTATTTTTGAAAACTGCAGTGATAACTAATGATTTTTGTATTTAAAGAGATAGCTCATCCAAAAATGAAACTTCTGTCAACACTCATAAGATAATTTGAGAAATGTTTTTTATTTGGCCGTACAGTGAAAGTCAATGGTCACCAAATGGTTTGGTTATACCAGCATTTTCTTATGTATTCGGCAGAAGAAAGAAAGACAACATGGAACAACATGAGGGTGAGTGACTGAATTTTCATTTTTGGGTGAACTAGAGTATGTAGCACTTGAATAGTAGAGATGTGCTCTACCAAAGCCAGGGTTAGCGTGGCCTGGGTTATCTTGTGCCATACAAGTCTAAAAACAGCTTAAACCAGCCTAATGTAGTTAGCTTATCTCCTAGAATGTGAAAAGCTGGTTTGTTGGATTTAGAGAGGTTTTGGGAAATTGTGAATTGGTCAGACTGGGAGACCAGCTGGCTAACCAGCTAGGTCGTGCTGGGAAACCAACTAAGCCAGATTAAACTAAGCCAGGGTTAAGCACAGCACAAAAAGCCAAAATGGCGACTGGACTCACCTCAGCACGTCGGGAGGCATCTTCATAGACGCCAGACTGATGTGAGTGAGGCTGAATGCTGAACTGAAGAACTGACGGAATGAAGGAAGTGTCTCTCTCACTTTCCTAAAAGTGTGAGAGAAAAGAAGGGGAGACTTTTATCCATAACACATCATACCACACTTCACAAAACCCCGAGCAATACGGCAGAACAAGGGCTCAAAAGAATACCCTCTGGCTTATTATAAAATAACTGGTTTGTAACTCTATTATGTGTTAAACATTTTAACAACGTTCAACATTTTAACAAGCTGTCATTGGACCAAACAAACAATTATTTGGGTGGGCTAGAACTAGATGGGGAAAATGAGAAAAAGAGAGAGAGAGAGAGACAGTCAGTGAGGGATACTGGGGGGCTAAAAACATGACAGTTCATGATAACACTTTTGCGTTTGACAGTGACATTATCATTTAAGAGAGAGAGAGGGAAGAATGTGTGGTGTAAATGTGTTAACAAGAGTAGAGAGTGTTAAGGGAACATTCCTATTTAATATTCATGAGCTCTCTGTCTTATCAGCTCAAACAGATTTACATTGCTGCCTTCACATGGCACTGGCCTAGCCAGATTTACTCACACACACATGCCCACACACCTCTCACGGAGGTGCCCATGTGTGCGGTGGTTCTGTGTTTGGGTGTGCATGTTTCTGCGTGCTTACGTTAACAAGTGTGGGAGTTTAGGTGGGAGTTTTTGAAAGGATGAAATTAGCACTAGGAAAAAGAGGCCATGCTCACTATAGCATACTAACACAGTACTCTATAATAGTGCTGCAGTGTATACTACGTATACTGAGCACAATATGCAATGACCCACTACATTTGCCAAATTTAGAAGGCCCAGAGTGATAACTATAAGGAGAATATATACTTATATTAGCGTTCACAGCAATGCACGATAACGTTAAGTGCTACTGTGCTACTGTTTTGTCCTCTACCGCTTTAAGTGCTCAATCTCTTTAAAGTGGGGTGGATTCTGATCGGCTATCAATGTTTTTATCATTAATCAGCCAGAGAAAAAAATTTCTGAAAGTGATTCCAACAATATTGTTCCTGTGTGACATGAATGATACCAAACGATTACAGTAATATTGTTTCTGTGTCTTGCTAATGGCCCTTTATACAACACAGCACACTGGTGGCATCCAAAATCACAGACTTCTCAACTATATTGTAGGCGAAAAACAGTATGTGACAAGAGAAGTATCTCCGAATTCTAGGGGTGTAACGGTACAAGTATTCGTGCCGAACATTTTCAGTACGGGTCTTTTGGTTCGGTATGCATGTGTACCAAACAAATACTTTGTTTTAACCACTAAACGAGTGGAACTTCATTGGAAACTTCCAGTTTTATATATTGCTATTTTTGATAAGAAACAAAGTCTCATTTTCAAATTATGTAATTTTTTTCAGGAAATGCAAACAATAAATGCCGTTTCGATGCTCTTTGATGTGGCGAGACAGGTCGCTGTATAAACGCCTCAGTTCAAACGGCAGTGCGGAGCGCGAGTGAGTGTGATCATCCGTTCCACTTTACCACTAGTTTTAATGCGAAATAAACATGAATGAACTCATGCCTCATGTAATAGTTCAATCTGTGTTTCAACCACGGCAAGATTTCAATAAAACAGCTTGTAAACAAAATGTCACGTAACATTTCATTTATCTCAGGCAAGTCATCAGTGTCCACAGCTCATTAGTTCGCTAGAGAAATGAAGTGCGAAGAAGAGCATTTTGCGAAATATTAGACTATATACACATCACATTTTATTTTACCTGTTAATTATGCCTTAATTATTTAATAAATAAATGTAAAAAAATGTTGTTGCAACTGAATTTATTTAAAGAAAGAGCAATTTGTTCAGTTAACCACTGTTTAATAAAAAAAGCAGTTTTATGTTTAGTTTTTCCCCCCTGCTGTACTGACACCATACCAAACCATGACGTCAAAACCAAGTTACGTATCGTCATGTTTGTGTACCATTACACCCCTACCAAATTCACAGTACCCAATAAAAAGTATGTGACAAGAGCGTGATTTGGAAGTGTGCATACGACGGACACTTTACTATCCCATGAGGCCACGGGAGAGGATTTATGAATGGCAGTGACACTGGTAACATGGTGAATGTAGTACGTTCAGATTACATTCATACTATATAATAGAACATACAATTTTGCGGACGCGAGTTAATTACTTATTCAAAAAAGCAACTACTCAAGAGTATGCAATTTTGGATGCAGCCACGGTATAGAATAATGTATCCCACAATGCAATGCATTTGACTTTAACTTCCATTTTCTGTTAGATGAATGAACTGGAAGTAATTATGTTTATCTGTTCTTGACTCACTATTTGAATCATACATTTTAACACAGGTCAATGCCGCATACTGCACAAGGTGTTCTATTACACTAACTATTTTCAACAAATATTACATAAACAATATTGCACTACTGTACAGCATTTAGGATGTAGTAATCTAGTACTTCAATCCCAATGCGAGACTATTTCAATCTTCAAACACCCAATAATCTACAAAAACTTATCCCTCTGCAAATTCAAACCCAATTAAGAACAAACACATTTGCAGGAGGTACAAAGGATGAAGAAACCTTCCAATTTGAACAATAAGTTCAGCTAAAATTAGCCTCATTTTTCAGAGAGTTTCTCATAATGCCGTTAACGTGCCGAGAGGGGAGATGGAATTGCTGTTCAGGTTTAGAGGGAGTCAGACAGGAAGATGGATCATTGTATTTCTGTTTCTCCTCAGCCTACAGCTTCTTTTCACATGCAGGCACATGCACGTTTACTTGCAATATCACAGACTTCTGTTGTAAAGCTAATTAGAACTACTAGATTATTGTTAGAATAAAAAACATTGTTTACTTAATTTACGAGTTGTTTTTCCAAATGTTTTTATTTAGCCCACTTTTGGAAACAATTTCGTCACACAAAAACATGTTTTCTTCTGATGCTGTTATAGTGGCTGTATTACCATCTGTGCAGCATGCAGGTCCATCAGCTCTATCTGATCACTCATGTCCCAGTTTAACTCATATTGCATCTCTGCAGGCACTCTTCCCTGCTGGGAAACCCATTAAAAACCAGCCTCTGATGATAGATGAATCCAGCTGGAAAGCTGATCTTTTATGCTTACTAACAAGTCCAAGCTGGTCTAGATGGTTGATCAGAAAAAGTATGAGTAGACTTCTGGTAGGAGCTTATTTTAGTATCAGAGATAATATTTTAGTTTTTATTAATATTTTGAATTAGTTTTTATATTTATGTTTTCTGTTTTCATTTTCATTTTAGTTAAAGTTTTTGTGATTTTATTGTATATATGTAGTTTATATTACTTTTTTGTCTTAGTAGTTGTATTAATTTTTATATCAGTTATTTAAGTACATCAAGTTAAACACAATGAAAATGAGAAATATTGCCTTGGCAACTTACTGAAACAAAATAAGTTTAATGTTTTTGATATTTTATTTTATTTCAGTTAAAATGTATTTTATTTAAAGCTGCAGTCCATAAATTTTTTTTGGTTAAAAATTATCTGAAATTAATATTTGAGCAAGTACATAACCAGCCAGTGTTCAAAACTATTGCCTTACTTTAGCCCGATTCACAATGGTTAGCTTATAATAATGTTTTCTCATTTGAGTGGTACGGGTAGGTTTTCGCGGGAAATCCGAGCATGGCACTGCGTCATTACGTCACGTCTGTAAACATAAAGAAGTTGTCCCGGCTACTAGGCTATCACATGTGAGGATCCTGCAGGTGGCCAATCGTTTATAGCCTTTTCTCACAGCAGCTAGAATAATTAGATGTATCATTTTGATGAAGGATTGTAATCCAGAAAGGATTATGTGTTTATGAAACACATGTGAGTGAAATTTAATTATATTCCAGGTATAAACGCGCTTCTGATTACAGATAGCCTGGGATTACAAAGATTTGTATTTTAAAGAAAACCAGTTTGAAGGGAGCATAATTAGTTTTTTGGGTTAAAATAATTTCTTAATATGAAATTCGAAGAGTATGACAATTAGATTAGACTGTGCAGAAATTGAAATCTACACACTAATGCACACTATACTCATAGTCACCAATGCTGATGTTGTTAACATTAATCATTTGAGAATAAAGTATAACAATAATAATAATTTGAACGGTTTGATGTGAAATGAGCTAACCGATCTTTAGATTTAATCACCAATGGTAGCTATATTTATGGTAATGCTTTTTCCTCAGTTGGTCAGAACAAACGCGGCAGACTTGTTACTAACTTGTTCAGATGACAATATACGGTGAGAATTCTTATTTGGGTCATATTCCAAGATGTCGGCTAGAATCTGTGATTGCGAAGTACAGTAAATATCCACACCAATGCGGTGACTGACTGCCACACATACTCTTCAGAACATTAGATTCATCCGCGCTGGAGCCGCGCCAACTCACAACCCACGCAAGCTAGATAATTCCGCACTCAGCTCCAATTCCAGGTTTTCAAACAGAGATGGCGACAAAGAGGCAAAACTTACAGACTGCAGCTTTAATTATTTTAAATAACGAAAATGTTTTAATGATTTTGGGTTTAGCTTACTATAATAATCCTGGTTCTGTACTTTTTTGTTTCCAATAACAAAAATATATCTAAACATTATTTTTTTTAAAACTATATAGTTTCTTGCAGGGTATATACAGGAATCATGGAGTTAAATTTAATACCTTTTAAGACCTTTTTTAAGACTCTTTCCATACATTTTAAGACCTCATCGCCACTCCAAGTTTTAACCGGTTACATCGGCGACACTTTAACTTACATTTATTATATATTGACTGTAAGATAGCACAACTAAACAGACTTACTTTGTGATAACTCCTTATCAATACAACATAATTCAGAAGGGGGGAACGAAGCACAAGAGAATTGAGTGACTAACCAATGCAACCCAAGAAACCAATAAAGACCAATAAACAAAACAACTGACAAAACTTATTGAGGAGGGAAAATAAAGGGGCAATGAGTTCATGCAGTATATTCAAAAGATGTATTTGTCACATCAACTCTTATAACTGTCTGCAAACCATAGCTGTTTTGTGGAACACTTCTCATGTCAAACATCTAACTGATCAGACAGTTTACCTGTGATTACGGAGTGCTTGATTTGATGCAGACTTGACAGAGTGTCAGAACTGCACCTAATCGTGTCTGAATGATCATGGAAGGTAAAATAATGATCACAACTATTACATCATTTTAACTGTGCATGCCCAAGCCCATGCCAGTAAAAAAAACAGCCCAAAGTAGCGCAATTACCATGTCCCAAATATAAAAATGTAATTTCCATCCCTAAAATACATATTTTACAGTCACTGTTATGCACATTTATCATAAACACAGCTCAAATGCTTCCTACTAGTGTGGCCCAAAACATTTAGCAGTTTTATTACAGGTAGAATGC
The DNA here is from genome assembly GCF_001515645.1 of Sinocyclocheilus grahami. Classification (NCBI taxonomy): domain Eukaryota; kingdom Metazoa; phylum Chordata; class Actinopteri; order Cypriniformes; family Cyprinidae; genus Sinocyclocheilus; species Sinocyclocheilus grahami. Next base: position 923,977 of record NW_015505229.1, read on the forward strand.
AAAATGTTTCAGTACAAGCATTTCAACCTAATGTAATTTATGCAGTATTTCAAACCTTTAACCCACTGGGGAAAATCAACCCATGGCAACAGTTTAAAAGCAGTCCAATTTCGTGGAAAAAACAACAACAACCCTGCATCCAACACGAGCTGCAGAAGTCAGATTTGACTGATCATGGGTCAAAAGTAAGGAGAGATAACTGACAAGATGTTGGAGGATTTGCTCCTCAACAGATCCTGAGCTCATTGACAAACATCTCTTATCGTAAGATGTGCTCCCTTTACACAGTGCGCGCCTGCCACGCCAGATTGCGAAATCGCATGTATATGTAATATTAAACTATCACAAATTATATTTGTTCGAATAGTGGGGTTCTGTATAGTTTATTTATGGAATCCCGCAAGATTTTACGTCATCTGTTAAGGCGCTCACTGACGACTGCGAGCGCTCATTCAAAAGGATGTAAATACCCCACACATTGATAGCGGTGCCCTAATGCGCAAAAATTATATACAGTATTAGAATATTTGTGGGAGCGGACACAAAAATCGTGGGAGCGGATGGGAGCATGCTGTAATGGTCAGAAATTCAGCGAGAGCGGGATCAACAAGCCCCACGCTATCACGCAGCGCCGCAGTCAGTCAGTGAGCGCCTTAACAGATGACGTAAAATCTTGCGGGATTCCATAAATAAACTATACAGAACCCCACTATTCGGACAAATATACATAATGAAAAGATTATACAAAATGGCATTTAAGACTTTTTAAGGGCCTTAATTTTCTCTAAATTGATTTATCAACTTTTAATACTTTTAAGACCCTGTCTTGAGAAGAAAAATATTAGCAAATTGTTTTTCTTGTTTTAAGCATAAACCTCAATAAAAATTTATTTATTTATTTATTTGCAAGAAATTATTTGCATTTGCCATAAGAAAACTAAACTTGATAGAAAGACATATTATCTGAAAATAAGTCTTAATATCTTCAGAAATAAACTTGCATCTGAAGTAAATATCTTGTTTCAAATATGTTTTGATATTTTACTGAAAAACAAGACAAAATAATGATTTTTCTGTGTGAATACCATGGGCATTTTATATACAGTAGTCATTTCCAGCAGGATTCTACTTTTTCACCTTAAGTGCTTCCTGAGGAACTGACTGAGATGAGTCAAACTGATGTGCGTGGTTGAAGCAGGCAAGTTTAGCTCACCTGTGAGGCTGACTCAAACGTGACAGATTATCATGCGAGAGCTGGTGGGTGGCAGTTTAGCTCACCTGTGAGAGAAGGAGTTTTTGGACAGGTTCAAGTAGGAGAGATCGGCACAGCAGCCCCGCAGCAGAGCTCCAAATAACTGAGAGGAAACGGAAAGAGGACACAGAAAACAGAGAGGAAAAAATAAAGAGTGAGGGAAGGAGAGTGGCAGCAAAAGAATGACTAACATTAGTATAATTCTGCAATTTAGGACCATTAAATGTGACAGAAATATCAATATAAAATCAGAGACAAATTGTTGTCTCGCACCCTGGGTGCAATGACATAAATCATGGCGAGTAAAAAGCAGTTTGGCAATAACAAATTCAGAAGGATGAGACACACTGTCAACTCACAGAATCTATGGTACAGTCAGTGCCTGACAGGTCCAAATGCACCAGGCAGTTCGGCTGTGCCAGGAACAGGTACAGATTCTACAATGAGGAAGTGTATTGAGGCTGTTAATAGCAGTGTGTATGTGTGTATTGTCTGCCTGTCTCTGTATGTTGGAGTTATTTTCAGCAGCTGTGTTTGGTCCTCACAAAGACAGCAAAACCCCAAAAAACTTTACGAGAAGCTGCCTAATGGTCCCAATGATGAAGACAATGCTTTATAATCTGAATACATAATCCAGATAATCTAAATACATGTATTTTAATTAAAAAATATACATATTTTTGTCAATTTTTTTTGTATAGCTTATATATATATATATATACATATATACATACATACAGACAAAAAAAATCAATAAATTATGCAAAATTGACACAAAAATATGTAAATACATAAATATCTGTATTTAATGCTGCAGTTCAACTCTAAGCACTAAAACACTACGTTTTCCACTTATATAAGTTATGGTGTTATATAATTACATATTGGCCCCAGTGTATCAACTTTTTTATTAACTTGTTGTGTAAGTTTAACCAGTTTAAATTACGAGTAGCTTGTATCTAGAAATGTAAGCTTATTCATTGCTTCCCAAATACTGCGCTAACCACTACACCACAACTTTAACTCTATATATATATATATATAGTATATATATACTATATATATAACTACAGAATACTAGAAGTAAAAGTGAGATAAAAACTGGTTCTAACCGTTGCATCTTCTCCAGACAGAATCCCTGGGTTCTTACTCAGGTCCAGATGAAGAAGAGAGTTGGAATAGTCATCACTGGAGCACAGGGCCTGTGAAAGAGACGTGACACCTGCGAAGAAAGGCTGAATCACACAGGAAATCTAAAGTCCACTGGAGAACATGCTTCTATTTTGCATGTTTTAAATGTATATTTTTTTTCATTACAAATTAAATTACCAGCACAGCAATTTTAGTGAAATTGGGGGGGGGAAATTGGGGAATGTCTTTGATATTTGCAGCATGTTGACCATTTGCTTTAATGGCCTCATAGGTTTCAAAACCAGATAATCATATTCTCTCGCAAGATTTGAGAATGATAAAACAAGCATCTTGAGCTTTAATGGAAGCAAAACATCTGAGTGTTTGTACAAAGGAGTTTGCATGATCAATGTCACAAATATACGTATTTGGTTAGTGTTGACATTTCTTCAAATCCCTAACATTTCTTTGTATTTCCAGGATTCAATTATATTTCAAATCCCACATTTTCAATGTGGCCTCAGACTTTTGGACTGCACTGTATATGACCACTAAACCACAATAACACACAATGCTCTGTAAGCAGAGTGCATTTTCATTTTGTTTCTGAATACATGAAGAAAATGCTGGTGATTGCCTTTTGTAGAGTGAGACAAAAAGACAGCTCAACTAACTCTGTTAGGTGGCAGCTTGCCAGTGAACTCAGCCAGTACGCTTTCTCACCAGGGAGTAAGAAAAACATCCCATTGCACTCTCTAAAAGGAGGAATTTACTCATCAAAATGTTAACCACCGCAACCTTTCATGATCCAGTAGTCTTCGGTTTTGCTTTTATGGTTGTTGTAGTTCATTTTTTGATGTGTAAATTCTGTTTTTACTGCTGATAGGATGCAGATTTTACTTCAAAGTTCACTCTAAATCCCAACCGGATGTGGCAGATGCCAAAATGAAACATCCCAGTTTGAAATGAGTTGTATTCTCTCATGGCACACGTTCATCTAAGTTCTGTATTCAAAGTTGAAACTTCTGCAATGAAGTTGTCACAAATCAGATTACAAATAAAGATTAATGATGGGAGCTATTTCGAGTGGATGTTGATTCATGGCGCGTGTTAGAAGGCTATCCATCTATCCACTCGGTTTAAAACTGTATTGATTGAAAGAGAAAACCAGAGATGTAGCAGACCCTGGAAGCAGCCAATGATGCTGGTAATTGAGTCTGGGCTCTGTAAGAGAAGACTGGCTCTTTGGTCATGACTCTGAAGCTCTAAAGTCAGATGCAACTAATCCATCGATGATCTTACTGATTTAACAGAGAACAAGAAGCTGATTCTAGATCAGTGGAGTGAGAATCGTTATTTTTACAGCCTGAAATGCTACACAGAGATTGTGTACCAGTGTAAGCTGGATAGATCTGCTATGGCCTGTGTGTGGGATAGACTGGTTTCACTGTTTTGTTTTTGCATCAAGTTCATGGGTGTATAATTAATGGAAAAGAATGAAAAAAAATTTTTATATTTTAGTTTAGTTTATATTTTAACAAGTTATTCTGAGCACACAAACAACCCCTCTTTTATTGAGTACTCAATAAAAATATAATAATATTAATAAATATAATAAGTATAAAAATACAAAACTATATATGAATACACATATAGTTTTATATTTGCATCATACATGAATATATTGTTTAATATTATTATTATTTTTTGTTTTCATATTTGATAATCTTTGTTTACACACACACACACACACACACACACACACACACACACATATATATATATTATATTGTTTAATATTACATATTACATATACATATATTTTTACATGTGTTTTAAGATTTGTTTAATTGTAAGAACAAATATTATTCTTATACTATATATATATATATATATATACATATAAAATGTATTAAATATTTAAAATGTAAATATTCCTAGAACATTATTATAGATATATATAAATGATATAGTTACATAATTATATAAGTTACTTATATAATTATATTTTGAATAAATGTGTATGTGTACACACACATATACATATATATAATATGAAATCAATACCGGTATATTAATATTTGGTTAATTGTACCTACAAATATTTATATATATATTTTTTTTTTTTGTTTTGTTTTGGTTTTTTTTACTTAATAATTTCAATTTTAAGTTAGTGTAGTTATGGCATCTACCAGCAAGGGCTAATTGGACACATGGGCCCGTATTCACAAAACATCTTAAAGGTCTAAAAGTAGCTCATAACTCGCCGATTTGGTAACAAAATCTTAAAAATAATGGGCGTGTCAGTCCTAAATTTTTGTTCTAAGAGTATTCCACAAAGCGGTTTAGCGCTAAAACTAGCTCTTTAATCTGTGAAACGTTAGGAGTAGTGAAGAGGACTCCTAAGTCACTAAAACCAAATCTGAACTATCCTAAAATAGCTGTTGCCAGCAATCTACCTCGGAATATAAACATTTTAGAAACATTTGACGATAATGAGCTTTTAAAAAGGTATCGGCTTTGGTTTGGAGGTTATCCCAACTCCCGCGCTTGGGCTACAGCATGACAGATGGAGGCGCTGTTGCAATCCTTTGCTCTTAAAATACTTCATCATTTTTGGTCATACAGATAAGAGTAATGCATCTTTTGTATCTGTAAAGACTCTACGTTTATTCCTTAGTAAAAGTTTGTCTCAGCAGCTTTGTGAACAGGTTTTAAGAGAAAACTCTAAACTAAAAAATGTAACTGATATTTAGGAGAACTTAGTGATAAGATAAAATGTTTTGTGAATATGGGCCCTGATCTCACATGAACTTTACAGGCTTCTATGTAATGCTTGTTCAGACCTCTAGTGAATGGTAATTGTGGGATAGTTGTTATAGACTTAACCAGCAGAGGGCGCTAAACCTCTAGGGACACATAGCTTCTGCACACACCCTTTGAAGAGAGCGACGTCTTGGAGAGGTTCAGTAGACGCAAGCCTTTACTGAGCCGACACACCTGCTGGATAAGGTTAGACACCCCTGTAAGGAAATATACATTCACAAACATTAGATCAGTCACAGACCAATTTACACACTGCATATTATCACGCACCTTCAGGCAAACACTGACATTGTTGTAGTTACGTTCACACATGGACACTTGTGATGTGAACAGCACTGACATGTGTCGGGCATGATAGCAGTCTGAAAATCTGACACTGATGCATATAGAGGACATATCCGTTTTGGGGAAGCTGCTTCGAAACTGTAGTTAGTGACACCATAAGCTACTGACAAGAAGTATCTAATTATACTGAAGCTAGGCTACATAAAAAGGGAAGTATCATTTATCAGAATACATATATTGTCATGCTATTAATATATAGTTAAGATGGTAGCGTTACATTTACTGTACAGTACATTCAAAACTACACAAAACCGCACACATTAGAAAAAGTAGAGCACACGCACATCTCAAAGAACCCATTTTCAAATCAGCAACAGATACAGCACAATAAGTCAGCAAAGCAGAGACAAGAAGAACAAAAAAACACCCACTCAAGAGACAGAAATAGCAGATGCACATGCTGATACAGAGAGTGTAAAATCAGACAAAGGCAGGTAAATAGACAGACTGGAGGGGAGAGAGAGGTATAGCAGAAAAAGAGAGACTTTGATGCATGTACCTTGGTTGTCCAGTGTATTGTGGGCCAAGTTAATGGAGTGTATGACTGATGCTGGGTTTTCTGCCAGGGCAGTGGCCATTTTCTGTGGGAAATCTCTAAATGACAGAAAGAATGTGAGTAGAAACGGAACCGCAATACAAAGTATTGCACTCTGGGACAGAGATGAAATACGGAGGCAAGGATGTGGCAGGGGAATAAGACTGGGAACGGCATAAAGGGAAAAATGACAGTGACAGAACAAGAAACTAACTTTTAGATGAAAAGAAAGAGAGTAAAATGGTCAAAATGATGAATAACAGAAAGAGAGCAATAGAGAGATTTATAACTTACGCTTTAAGGCCCACATTTTCCAGCGTGAGCTCCTCCAGACTGCTGGATTTACTGACAGTGTGCAGAATCTGTTCTACGACCTCTGAACTCTGTGTGTGTGTGTGTGTGTGTGTGTGTGTGTGTGTGTGTGTGTGAGAAAGAAAGAGGGGGAAAAGAAAAAAGCGTTAGAATTAAATTCTTAGGAAGACCCACCATAATGACTGTAATTGCATGCATACAGACACAGATTTTAGGCAGGAAAATCTATTTATATAGGTTTATATAAAGTTTATAATAGGCTGAATGTATGTGTTCGAAAATACAGTAAAAACAGTACAATTTGAAATAACTGTTTTATATTTTAATACATTTAAAATGTAATTTATTCCTGTGATGGCAAAATTGCATTTCAGCCGCCATTACTCCAGTCTTCAGTGTCACACGATTCTTCAAAAATCATTCTAATATGCTGATTTGCTACAGTTATTGCTTATTATTTGTGCTCAATTATTAATAATGGTTATTAATAACTGTTTTGCTGTTCAGTATTTTTGTGCAAACTGTCATACATTTTTTTCAGTGTTCTTTGATGAATCGAAAGTTCAAAAGAACAACATTTATTTAAAATATTTTTTTCTAAATGTCTTCACACTCACTTCTGATTAATCGAATGCATCATTGCTGAACAAAAGCATTCATTTATTCTTTTTTAAATCTTACTTACTCCAAACTTTTGAATGGTAGTGTATCACGGTTTTCACAAAATGCCGCAAAAACATTGATAATAATAAAAGATCATTCTTGAGCATGTGTAATAATATTTCAAATATTAAAGTTTTTACTGTATTATTCATCAAACAAATGCAGCCTTGGTGAGCAAAAGGGACTTCTTTTAAAAACATAAAAAACCCTAATTACTGGTAATGGTACTGAATGAATACCATATTCATATAGCAAGGTATGATAACAATGTTACTTCAAAGAATATGTTCGTATTACTATCAAATTAGTTTCCAAAACAGCATGTAGGTACAACCCTGATAATACCACAGCACTATTTTGTACACAAAACAAACAAAAACAGAAGAAAAAAAAACAGGACTCTCTGGAAATTAAGAAGGTCATAAAAATATATTTACAATGCGCAAGTCTTTGCAATAAAGTTTGGTGAACCATGAGTTATACGCCATGGCCGCAACAATCACCGCAAGGTCCCTGTGACAAAAAGAGACACAGAAGAGAAAAATCTAAACAAATTGTCTCAGTGAAGTGCTGCAACAACCAGAGGCATTCTCACTTTCCTCATGCAAGCCCTCATAAGATTTCAAGCTCCCCTCAAGACTAAAATAGAGATGTTATTATTCAAGAAAAATGATAGATTCAGCAATAAATGCTCCATGAGAGGAAACCCAGGAGAGGAAGGGAAGGGGACAGTGTGGATCGATAGGAAAACTGATGCCAGGTCAGTGCATTACTCAGTGCAATGTGTCTATAATACAGCTTTTAAAGTTGGCCCTGAGCCTAAAACCTTTTTACCTATAGCCAGAGTGGACCTTACTGCACTGAGAAGGAGAACGCGGAAAAAGACTGCGAGGGAAAGAAATGCAAAAGGGTTTCTCCTGTTGAGTACGGCTGATGGCTGTGTTCTCATTTGCAGCTTCGTCATTTCTCTGTTTGGATGCTGTAGTGAGGCTGAAGGCAGTGTGTACTCAGCTGTTCTCTCCATCTAAATGAGAGTTTCTCTACCTCACCCGCTCATCTCTCTCCCTCTAGATGTTCTAATGGAACAAACGCTTAAAAATCGATGACATAACATCCTCAAGTCAGATGCAGCATCGCGATAAGTGTGCCTGTTGGTGAAATAGTGAGAAACAAATGAACGGCAGTTGGATTGCTCTGCAGTATCAAGGCTTGTTTGCTGATTTACGGTCTAAAATGTTCTTATTTTGCAAATGCTTGATCTTCAACTCAAAAGGCAATACAAATAAACGCTTCCCTTCCTTCATCATGCCAGTGACCACACTTACATGAGCATTATTTTCTGTTGAAAATCCAACTGAATATGGCATATGGAATATTGTTGCTGGACTAGTCTGAGCTGGTCATTAACTAATCCAAGATGGTCATTAGCTGGAAGCTACAAGCTGGTAGAATATCTTGGAACAGCAACAAACCACTACCGGCTGTTCATGCCAGTTTAATGTGGTCACGCTGGTTTTCAGTACATTGTAGTTGGTGATCCAACTAATAACCTGCTTGCACCAGCTAATGACCTGCTACTATATCATATATTATATTATATTATATTATTATTTTATATTATTTTCTTTAGTAAAAACAGTATTTTAATCACATCATTAATCCTCACCAGCATACAAAAGCGCTTTGAACTTCAAAATACACTCTAAATAATATGTAAATCAATCCGAAGGAATTTATAAATCATTCATTATATAATTTATAATGAATAAATAATTTATTTTTCACTATATATATATATATATATATATATATCACGCAGACATGAAAAAAACCCAGCAGATTTTCTCAAAAAATGTAGATTAATAAAAGAAAAAAAAAAGTAATCTGCCTTACTCATATTTCTAGAAATGGTTATATTGGCTTAATCAACTTTTGTTCAAATGTTTACATGAAGCATTTGAAATCTGGCAAATTCCAACTATAAATTCCACATGCATGTAAATGTGGTCAATGATGGAACTCCAAAGCCTTTGCTAAATTACACCAATTATCTGAAAGAGACTAAATAAAACCACTCAAAACTGTATATCTGAAATGACAAGCACTGTCTTGTCAGGTGAAAGCTCTTTTTAAAATTCAAAAATGATCTTTAAGTGGCCGCACTCCCATTAGAGTTTCATCATGTGACTGCCGAAAAAAAATCCTTTTCCTGCAGATAAGCGGAACTGCCCTTGAGCAAAGTGCTCAATGAACCATATCATTTCTCAGAGTCAGAGTATAAATTTTAAGTGCATTTTCTTTTTTATGTGTTAAAGGTGGTAGGGTCGTGCAGCTGAGCATGCAGAGTTGACGTCAATTTTCACAGGTCATATATATATACTTCTCTAAATCTGCTCCAATGAAGAAACAAACTCATCTACATCTTGGATGGGCTTAGGGTGAGTAAACTGTCAGCAAGTTATCATTTTTGGGTGAAAACTCACTTTAATTCCTTTAAAACTCGTTTCAGTAAAATTTTGTTCTCAACTCTAATCCTGAGGACCCACTGCTTTGCACATTTTGCATATCTTCTTTATTTAACACACCTGATTCACATCATCAGCTAGTTAGGAGAGAGACAGATGTTTTTGATTAGATAGTTTTTTGATTGGATAACACAGGTGGACCACACTCAGATTCTTTCCACCATTTACACAGACAATATGACATCTATTTGAATAATATCTGCCAGGAAGTAGGGATGTTTACAGTATGTGCTGTCTTCCAAAAACAAAACGAGATTTAAAGTGTTCTCCTATTGCATCAAGACTGTGAAACAAGACTGTTCCCCTTCGGGAACTCGAGCTGCGTCGGAAAACGCTAGGG
>NW_015505229.1:933915-934765 GCF_001515645.1 Sinocyclocheilus grahami
ATATATATATACATGTAATCCTGTTTCAACAGGAAGATAGTCAAGAACCAGCCTTCAGACTTCAAACACAGACCAACATCAGCAGAAAATACAGAATCTGATCTAGAATCAGTTAAGGAACCTGACACCCATTGGACGGATGTAAAAAGACAGCATGACTCAAACTGAGCAGGGACGCCACAGGAAAGAGGCAAAATATATTATTACTGTGGCAATTCAGCACACATTCAAAGCAGTGGCTGACGTCAGATTGCCTGTGTCAGTCAGTTATCATTGAAATCCCTGTCAATACGAAGCAATTAATGAAGCAAAGAGTTATCATTAGATTAATCCTTCCAAAATGAAGAAGCTTTTAAACCACCAATCTATTGGACACAGAGATAGCAATGGAAGTGATGGCTAGCAATTAGAGGTTGCAGATACAGAACATGAATATTAAGATGAGATGTAAACTTGTGGCTACCCGCTTTCCAGGTGACTGAAGTCCAACAGGTTAAACTCCCTGTTATCCTGCGAATGATAGATGGTATCCACATCCTGAAAGAGCAAAAGAGATAGAGGAAGACAGAGAGAGACTCAAAAAGAGGAAGAAAACATATTTAGAGTGCAATAAAAATCAGTGACACATACAGAAAATGGTCTCTTCTCTTGCAGAGGATATTTTTGTGGTCAATAGGAAGCTCTTACCCACTGCACTTCCTCTTTACAGGTAATGCCATTGTAATCGCACAGAGCTGCATATGTCTCAGAAAAGCCCCCTGAAATGGGAGAAAGAGAAATAATGTGCCTAACAACGAAAAACTGCCCTACCTACACTCATGCACATAAAGGTTTTTCAATCATTGTTAGA
>NW_015505229.1:934775-935368 GCF_001515645.1 Sinocyclocheilus grahami
TTTTTTTATATTCTTAATGTCACATTATAGGTTCTTCATTGATTTCTGGATTCTTGAATTTCTAAATATTAAAGAATACAAAGTTTCTGTTGGATCTTAAAGGAATAGTCTCCCAAAAATTGCTTACAATTTAGTCACCCTCGGGCCATCAAGGATGTGAATGAGTTTGTTTCTTCTTCTCAACCAATTTGGAGAAATTTAGCATATCACTTGCTCACCAATGTATGCTTTGCAGTGAATGGGTGCCGCCAGAATTAGAGTCCAAACAGCTGATAAAAACATCACAAAAATCCAGAAGTAATCAACACAACTCCAGTCCATCAATTAATGAATTATGAAGTGAAAAGCTGCATGTTTGTAATAAACAAATCCATTAGTCAGGCGTTTTAACTTCTGGCCAAAATACCAGTCATTAATCTATACTTCCTGCAGTGAAAAAGTCCATCCCCTGCTGTCTTCTCAAATCAAAGTCTGTTTTGGAGTGTTTGTGTGGATTTGTTTATTAAAGTTAATTGATGAACCGAAGCAGTGTCAATTTATGTGGGTTTTTGTGATGTTTTTATCAGCTGTTTGAACTCTAATTCTGACGGCAC
>NW_015505229.1:936380-936875 GCF_001515645.1 Sinocyclocheilus grahami
AATAAGGAGCGGAGCTTGCGCAGTCGGGGCGGATTGTGTTTTTTTTTTCCCCCATTAAACGCTCCGCTCTCACCGGGCACGCTCCGAGGAGTGTGTCCGTGCCTGTGATCTTGCGATTGCGGTTCCGCTGCGATTGCGGTCCCGCTGCTGCTGAGGCACGGCGGCGACTGAGAACGCGGAGATCGCTCATGATCTAGCAGACGGGTTGGAGACGGCTCTTCCTATCTCCACCCGTGTTCGCTAGATTTAGAGCTCGTTTGTTTGGCAAGGAGATTTATGTTGATCATGTGACTGAATGGCTCGCGCGCAGCGCATATATTACATCATTTCGGTTTTTGATGTGAATCTTACTACACTAGACCGTATATTTACTCGTCTGGTTGTTTGATTGCATTTAATTCTGAGGGATAAAATGAAGTATTTGTCTGACTATGAAAACTTAGATATACAGGGGCTCTGGGGATATAAATTTCTCGAGTGAGAGCACGCGTTAAC
>NW_015505229.1:936942-937521 GCF_001515645.1 Sinocyclocheilus grahami
CCACCGTGTTCCAGCCCCTCATTCTGGGGGCCTCACTTCTTGTACTCCGCAGAGTCTAGAGTCAGAGTGGAGCTCCCAGGCCGAAGGCTTCTAGCAGAAGGCGGGTCTGCGGACCATCATTCTCGCTGGATAGTCTTCATCGTAAATGTCCTGACGCCTAAGGCCTAGGACTTTTTGAGGGCCAACTCCCTCTGGGGAAGAGCGATGTACACCACATTACACGGTGCCCGTCTCTCCTCAGTGCCCTCAGGAGGTCGGTCTGCCAACCCTGCCGTGCTCCAGGACGCAGCGGTCTCCGGCGAGCGCTTCTCTCAGTTACCACCCGGAAACATAGCCATACTAAGAGGCTCGCTACCTCTACGGAGGTATCTAGATGGGTCCTGCCCCGAGCAGGCTGGTGTCTAGTCTTCCTAGCAGACGACGTGGGTCTGAGGGCAGTCTCGAGAGACTGATTCTCTTAGTAGATTATTTAGCAGCGTGGAAGCTACTTCCAAATGTATCTCAATGGGTCCTGCGTACTGCAGAAAGAGGCTCCAGAATCCAGTTCGGTTCTCGTCCGCCTCGATTCAACGGGGTCAC
>NW_015505229.1:938974-949903 GCF_001515645.1 Sinocyclocheilus grahami
TACGTGCCTTAGACATGTGGAGGAAACCTTGGTTCTTGTCTCAGGGCCCGGTGCTGGGAGCTCCTTGTCGCCGCGTATGCTAGCGACGGATGCATCCCTCACCGGTGGAGGTGCGGTCATGAGTGGCCACCCTGCCCGCGGTCTGTGGAGTGGTCGCCATCTGACATGGCATTCAATTGTCGGGAGATGCTGGCCCTGTTTCGAGTTCTCCCAGACCTAAGAGGTCACCATGTGTTGGGGGGGGGGGGGGGGTCTAGGGATGTCCGCTTCTCTTCTCCCGTTAGCAGTGTTGGCACTGTTGGCACAAAATGCTGGGAGGCCCAGCATGGTGCTTGACCCTCTTGAGATGAGCTATTATGGGTGATTTTCCAGTTGGTGAGGTGATATCTAGATGAGTGCACTTCTGTGTGTGTTTTCCCCACTGAAACAACCACTCAATTGTTTCTGAGAAGTGAATATTTCACTCCACAACAGATCTTAAAAAGGTGTTAGTGTAGTTTGTATGCCACTCATGCCACTTTAACACTCCCTCCATCTGCCATTGGTCAGGCTAAACGTTTAACTCCACCCCAAACTCACTCCATTGGTTGAACAAATTTTGCTATGCTGAGCAGGTCGGATTGTTTAAACAAACAGTATAATGTTTTGATAGCACCACATAGCCACAGTGTTTACACTTTTTTTGTGAAGCAAATCAACCTACATAAAGTGTTGGCTTATTTATGATTGACTAAAGTTTAGCTGGGAATGGAGAAAGTATTTTAACATTTAAAAAATGTACACACTTCAGCTTTAAGTTCGAAGCCTGACAGATGCCAAAGAGAACTGTTATTGAGAACTGAGTCAAATTATTATTCTAGTTTATGACAGAGACAAATGGATGCAGTCAAAGCTAATTTTAAAGAACGAATGAGGATTTTTATATATTACAAATTGCAAATGCACATTAGAAGACTTTGTAGTACCTGTAGAGTAGTGTAGCACTCTATCAATTTGACAGTAATATCAAATGTCAAATGCAAATGATGAAACGTTATTCATGCTTTGAAAAGTTTCAGGTGTGGGAGGTAAAAACTTCTGAGTGTCAATGCTTACAGCCATTTAAGGGACGATCGAATCACTCACCAGCATCGCTTGGCATGTGCAGGGATTTCAGACCGACCGCTGCGGAAAATTGGCCAATGACCCCCGAGATGGGTCAGTCCCAATTCACAGATGGCAAATTGCATGGAAGGCATTGATTAATGGGAAAGACACAACTCGTTATAGTCAGCGGTGTCATCCTCGCTCTCTGAGTAGCCCGGGCCCGCACCCTCTCATTCCCCTCCCTCGCCTTTCATCAAGCTAGTGGATGAAATAACAATCTAACAATTGATCTCAGCCCCTGCAATTAATGGCCTTTTTGTTGGCGTAATTTGCAGAAGAGAATAAACAGCAACGTAACTAAGACCCGGCAAATGGAAGTGCGATATACTTGTGTTCATTGGCCATTTAGCATATGAGGTATTTTCTGTTGATTGTCACTCAAAGGTCATTGGGGTTCCACGTATATCAGCACAGTGAGACGACTCTTATAATAGAAGGACGTAGCTATGTTTGTAGGAATACAGTGGCGGTAATGGCTACAATGGCTAGAAATATGTATTGCCCAGTGATATATTTAAAATTGGATATATAGTACATCCAACAGCATGTATATAATACCCTCATGTAAGCGATATATACTATAGCAGATCTCAAATGCTTGATTGTTTATATTGTCACAAAATGGAATATTCAAATATTTAAATCTATCCATACAGCATACTCACATAAAGTGATATATGTGCTATAGCAAATCTCAACTGCATGATATTGTTTATATCGTTGCAAAATGTAAACTATATTATCGAGCAGCTCTAATCTGCTGAATGTGACTATAAAGCATGAAGATATTAAAACATTTTGTTTTGTATTTTGTAAACAATGTGTATTGTGAAAAGCACTATATAAATAAAATTGACATGAATTGATTTACTAACTGTACTCCATTTTCAGGACCATGACAGTAATTTACACTGTCAAGCTACACTGTTATGAAAACTGAAATGAGCTACCTTTAAGAGATCCTAGATAAATTCTATAATATCCTGTAATATCTGTGCCAGTAGTGACACTAAGCAGAATTGTAAAAATATATATATATTTTTTTAAAGTTTCCTGAGCATTCTGCTGTCTACCATTGGTTCGATAGATGGCCCCGCCCACAAACCCACTCCATTGGATGAGTTGTAATACTCAAAGAAACATTGGAAAGTTTTAGTAGCGCCACAGTATATTTTATTTATAGATGTCGCTGCACATTAAGCTGAGGGGAAACATTTTAAATGGAATATATTACATATTTCACTTTATATAGCTACTTTAAAAAAGAAAATTGAGTAACTTACAAAAGTTTGAAAGTAGCTTCCCCAAGAAATATACAAACACTGACTGCGGTGACACAGGTAATGGAAGTACAGACTGATTTATATCTGCAGACCAAACAAAAACATCTTTCAGTCTTCCGAATGTCAGTCACACACTTAGAGAATCGACTCAGTATTAATCATCCAAATCTCTTTCCAGTAACATCTTGTCCAGTGTCCCCTATAAGGAATCATTTTTTTATCTTTTAAAGTGCATGTTTTTTTTAAGGCTGTCATGATGGCAAATTGCCCTGACTGACTCATAAAGGAGTAGGGAGGTCAGCATTATTGGAGAAATATCATGTTTGATCCAGAAGTCTTTCTCGTCTCTAGGCAGAAGATGACATATGGTTCTGACTCACTCACCTGTAAGAAGGCCTCTTCCGTAGGACAACAGAGGACGCAATAACAGTGACTTATGAACAAACATGACAAACTACAGCTCTATTTCTGAAGTTCTTTGGCAATCAGAAGTGCTCTTGAGCAGAAAAATGAAATTTTGTCATTCAATCATGTCATTCCAAAACCACAAATTATGTGTCCTCCTCTTGTGTTCCACAGAAAAATAGGCACATACAGGTTTGGATCATCATGAGGGTAAGTAAATCATGACAGAAGTTTATTTTTGCGAACTGTTCCTTTAAACAATTGGAACAAATGCAGATGATGCATTTTACATCAACTTCATCTCATTGATACACTGTTTTTTTTATTTTCAGTGCTGTAGATCTTCTTGAGCTGACAGCTCTGAATTTGCATATTTTGAGTGGGTATCTAATCCGGTGAAAGCAAATGTAATGTAAGAAATAGCTTGGCAATGTTGTCACCTTCACCTCCATGCCGGGTTTTATCGAGGAGGGCGGAATTTGATTGACACCGTACTGCACCTTCACACATTTGCTCTGACGAAGAATACTGCTGCTCTTCACTCATATCGCCTACATAGATAAAGAACAAAAAAGCCTGACTGAAACAAGGTGAATGGCGTCTCATCTCAGTGACAATTCAAAGACGGTGAGTAGAACTAAGCCACACAACCTGTGTAGGCTTGCTGTAAGTATGTTTTTGCGGAAAAATAGATTACTTACTGTATTTCTGTGACTTGTGATTATCTCCAAGTTAAATGGATTATTGAAAAAGAAAAAAATGTAGGGTGAGGTCTTTGTTCAGTTTATTGGTCGTTGATTTGATGCACTGTAAAAATTATTTTTCAAATAAAACAAAGATTATCGGAGTACAATTTATACTAGAAACGCTATTTCAGTCTTTCTACTTCAAAATGTTATGTTTATTTCAATGTTACTTGCCATTTCTTTGTAAAAGATTACAAGAAATTCTTTGTAATTGTGAAATTTACTTGCGGTTTCTGAGTGAAAATTGTTTCTGTGATGTATTCAAATAAAAGGGATATTTTATGCATTAAATTGCAAAAAAAAACAACAACACACATGTACTTATATACTATAAAGTAATTAAAAGCTCTCTTACCTTGTCATAATCCCTGGTACAGGCCTCTGTAGTTAATTTTTCCTCATTTAATTGCAGCATGAACACAAACCTTGAACCAGAACCACAGAAAAGCTTGCTCCACCATTGAACGGCAGTTTAAGCTGTGGTGAACTCTTCACCCAATGTGTTTAAAGCCTCATTATCATATTAGCAGAAAATGGCTAGCAATGACAAAACGGGGCCAGTGTTCTTGGATTAACAGGAGCTGGCGCATTATAGTACAAGTGAACAGCTAGGCTTCTTGAGGCTTGTAAAGCGGAGCTAGACGTCCTGCTGTGAAGGTGGAGTGCTAAGTCAACTGTAATCCACTTAAGATGGCTCAACATCATGAACTGCTCAAGGCGCATAGAGCCTGTTATTGCAGTTTCTCACACTTAACTCCCGGAACCCTGCTGTTTTGTTCATAATTGTTTCATTTACAATACTGACAATATTTTTTTGAAGAATCTTTTGTCACTTTTAAATCCCTTTCGGGTTCAAATCCCTTAAATAAGCTAAGCTACATACTAGTTGTTGATTTTTAATTAGTGGTGCTTGCTAAACATTTTTATTAAAATGGTTACCTCAAATTGTGCTGCTTCAAATTAGTTTTTTGAGTGGTCAGTTAGCAAAGCACTAACAACCAGTTAGAACCCCCAGCAACAAAATAGCAACACATTAACGGCCAATCAGAACACCACATAGCAACCGTCTGGCAACCACCCAGCAGCAGCTTTGTAGTAGTTGTGAGAAAGCACTATTAACTTTTTTTTTTTAAAGTAAAAATCTAGTTATTGATCATATGTATATATATATATATATGTGTGTGTTTTTTAACCATCTCACCTAAGATTGTAGTATTTATTAATCATCTACTCTTCAGCATATTTATTTATGAACACATTAATGCATCGTGAGATATTTTAGCGGAGTGCTGAGTCATCTTCAATAAAACTTGGCTTAATTTGATGCTGGATGGTGGCCAGATCTCCACCTCTGCTCAATATATCATACATGTATAACCACAACAAGACTATGCGCATAACACCATCTATCTATCAGCATGGACGAGAGCTGCCGCCCCTCCTCTAAGTCTCTGTCGGTGAGTTGAAGATCCTGTAAATAATTTATTTTATTTTGCAGCAGATTTTTCATTTTGCTTGGCAATTGGGTTATTTGTCTTCAGAGGGGTCCTGAAATACAGGAACCTTGTCCTGGCATACCCCTGGTTTTGTTTTAACAAGTTTATTCGCAGCAGTCCTGGTGTTCCCAACTCTCCAAGCTGAGGTTTTGTGAGCAGACAGCTTTGATATGGAGGTAATGCATTAGCATGATGAGAGTAGAAGAGTTCAGGCTCTAACCTCACAGTTCAGGCCGTTGAATATTTTAAAAGTATGATGATATTTAGATATCTGCTCATAAATGTAGCGTAAACCATCAAACAAACAAGCTCCCAAGGATATGAATCACCGTTTGATATGTTTTACCATGTTTGATGAAGAAATGTTTAGATCAGGTCTGAGCAGGACAATGGTTATTCAGTTATGTGAGTATGTGATTTTACACATAACCAAACTCTGAAGTCACACAGATTTGGCATTAAGTCATGTCTCTGGAGTTCATAAAAATTCTCAGTGAATATTTCATTGTAGAATCTGTTTTTCCGTTCGAAATCATATAGGAGTAAATACATCGGTAAACCCATTTGTCTGACCTTGGAGAGGGATAAAAAAAGAAAAAGAAAAAGCAGGGGAAAAATAACTTGCAGGAAGGCTGTAAACTTCGCTCATCTTCCAAGTGTGCCCCTGGTGTCAAGTACATTTCATCACTGTTTAAAAGTTGGGCAGGACTGCTCCGGATAGCCAAAGAATAAATTCTCCTCTCGGCTATATGGAGGGAAAAGCAGCTTATTTGTGATGCAGTTCGTGAGAATGAACCAAATACACTCTGTGGAAAAAGTGCCTTGGGATAGAGAAGTGTGTAAGATGCCACAGAAACTTGTGCAGGTTTATCTCCTTACGTTCTGTTGAGCATTAAATCTTCCAACAACTTCCTAAGAATATTTTCTCTAGGACATATATATATATAGTTCAGTCATGAAACTCTAGATGGCGCAGGCTGACAGGGTGTTAACGTAACTGATGATATTCAGAGAGTTAAACGACTTGGCACAAGCTGATTGGTTCATGCTGCATTGCATTTATATGGCTGGCTAGCATTCACTTGAGATTCCTGCAGCGTGCTTTCAGAGTTTCTCTGAAACCCCCCACCTTCCCCAGCTCCACCTAAGCAGTATGTCTTAAATACTCATGGCACCGTATCGGCATATGCATTGGCAGTAGCAAGTTCCTGTACTTGCTTGCAGCAGCAGCAGCAGCAATAATCTACAACTACAACAATAACCAACAGCAGCAGCAATTCAGCAGCAGCATAGCAGATCTGTTCCACCAAGACCAAACACATTAACATTGTCATATCCATCACCATGCTAAAATGTTCTGAGAGTTGTCATGATTGAAATATATATATATATATATATGAGTATTCCTAGGAAAGACGTGGGTCCTCGATCTGCAAACAACATCCAGAGGGCTTGACAAGAGGCGTAGTCCGATAACGTGAGCAATAATCCAGACCGGAAACAAACTGAGCGGTGAAACAAGGGTTAATCCAAGGAACACGGGCAAGAATCAGGAAACAGGAAACAAGGCAACATGAAATGACAAGACTAAACTAGAACGAGACTTAATGAAACTCTGAAAGCACGCTGCAGGAATCTCAAGTGAATGCTAGCCAGCCATATAAATGCAATGCAGCATTATATGGCATTAAATTGCATGAACAATACTAAAGACCAAAACAGGAAATAAACACAGAATGGCTTGGTAAAGTGGCTAACACTTGGTGAGTGATAAACGCTAGACAATACTCGGCGATCTGAACAGGAACTGAATGGGTGTTAAATAGAGTGTGTAATAGCTCTCGGGTGAGCGTGTGATTAGTGACAGCTGTGTGATCAGTGCATTCAGCTGTGCAATGGATGATGGGAACTGTAGTCCAGTGTGACGTGCAACAATCTGTGTGGTGCGAGAGTCAATATGATGAAAGGGCGAGCATGTCACTTCCAGATGTCAAACTTAAAAAAACTGAAGAAAGAAATAAACTGTACGTGTACATTCTATAGCAGAATTGTTCAGTTTAATTTGGCACAATATTTTCAATAATTGAGCTGTTTTTTCTTGCAATGCACTTTTATGCACAATGCTTAAAAAGATGATTATTTATATTTTATATTTTTATTCTAATTAAAGTTTTAGGAAAAAAAATAGCGATACAACATATTATAAGTTTTTTGTATAATACATTATGCATTCATTATAATGCCTTAATAATACTCTTATAATGTCTTATAAATATAGGCTTTATAGAAAGTGTTACCAATATTATTTTACTGCTGACCTCAATAGAACAATCATTTATAATAGTCTTATTCACTTATAAAAGTGCCAAAAGTACTATTTTATGGTTAGGTTAGGGTTGTCACAATATCAAAATGCACATTCTTAATTAATACAAGGGATATTTAATGATCCTCAAAACCACATTTATTTGTGAAATATTAATATAAATATTAACAAATTAAATTTAAAACAATGGTAAATGGCCTTCAAGTATTTAAAAAAAATAATAATAATTGCACAGAAAAAAACAATTTCACCTAAATTAGCATTTTGACCAAGCAGAACATTATATTAGTATCACACAAAATTATATTAGTATCAATTTGGTACAAATGTACCATTACTGTTGGCATTTCTAGTTAGTGTTAGTTCCTAATTATGACTATATTAATACTTAAAAACGTCATCAAAAATGGGGTGGGTAGTGCTTTGACACATCATGCAGTGGTGATTATGTGTGTCATCTGTATCTGTAAATACTGCAGAATCTTAAACATGTTTTAAACATATTTTAAGGTCCAACTCTCACTATAAACAAACCATTAACTACGACTTTTGCCTCAAAAAATGTATTATGTGCTACTTATTAATAGTTAGTAAGGTAGATGATAAATTTAGGTATTCGGTAGGATTAGGAATGTAGAATATGGTCATGCAGAATATGTGTTTTATAAGTTGTAATAAACAGACAGTATGTTAAAAATAGCCATGCAAATAAGCAACTAGTTAATAGTGAGAATTGGTCCCTATAGACTAAAGTGTTACCGATACGTTTTTTTGTTTTAATTCTTTCCAAATCTGTTTATTTCCAAGTGGAGATGAAAAACAAATCCCAGATTTGAGATTTTTTTTGCATCCTATTGCATGTACAAACTAAGTTGTGTGGCCTGTAATGTGTACATACTGCACAGTTTGATTGGTGAAGTTTATTCATGTCTTACCAACTGAAAACTGCCTTCACAATGGACAAGAAGTGCCATTGCAACTAACCGTTCTTAAACATGGGAAAATACTTACCATTTAAAGCAACTTTGAAAAGGTTTCCACTCTTACCTGAGAACCGGTACAGTCCTGAATCAGTCTAATTAGCAGCGATGTTCGCCTGGTCAGATTAAAGGTCAGGCAGTTATCTGAAGCATGTCTCCTGCAGTCCCAGCCACGCAGGTGTGAGCAGGTGTCAGACGCAGTCAGGCAGAAGTCTGTTCATGCTCCTTAAGGCCTGGGGGAAAATGAGCAGCATCTGCTGAACAGGGTCATCTGTTGTAAAACTGGATGGCTAAGAAAGAGGAAAAACAGAGACAGTGACTTGTTTGATGCTTCTTCAGTCAATGTTTGGGATTGACAACTGTATTTGCTAACCGGTGTGACTCAAGAATTGTCTTGTTTATATGGTTTACAGGAGCGCGCTAGTGCTTTTCGAAGGAATAACCAAAGACAAGCTGCTTTTCAGTTCTCCTAGTCATTAAGCATAATGCTTGTAACCATACTGATAGTGACTACTTGTCATAATATCTAGTTCTAGCTAATCAAAAGTGCTTTTTAAGCAGTTAGTGCTAATCTAGTAGTAGGCTAAGCTGTTAGCTTGCTTACTGAAAACACAAAGAAATATAAATGTTTAAATTAGCTTTGGTACGTGATATGCAATTTAAAAGACATTTAATTAACACATTTTATATACTTAAGCAATATATTTCTTAAAACTTATTTTTCTTATTTCTGTTCAGGCACAAAATACACTAGGCCTACCACACATGAAAACATATAGAACACACACAAAAGCAAGTAGATACAGACAATTAATTGTCCAGGCATTTGTCACTTTCGTTTACAATAAAATGTTTATAATTCTCCTGCTGTGTGAACCTCTGCTAATTTCTACAGTATCTTGATTAAATGCAGATTCTCTTTGTTGTTGTTTTTTTGAATAGCCACAAACAACTGAAGAAAGAAAGGTATGCAAGCTTATAATTTAAGCGGTAAAATGAAAAACAGATGGAACAAATAAAAGGATTACACAACAGATACTGCTGCTAGGAAAACTCAGATAAGATGTTAATTTAGTTGTCTGTAAGAGGAACCAAGGGACTCTGTTTTTGAGCTTCCTTCCACTCCTAACTGTTTTGTATTGATCGACGGTGCATTTTTGAATAATGCTCAGTGTTTTTTGGCGGTGTTCTCCCAAAGTCCCTGACAATCTGTTTCAGCTACGCCTCGCATCCCCTGAAAGTCCTACAGGACCGCCGGCTAACTTCCCCAGCTCAGCACAACCAAATCAGATCAGAATCTCTGCGGTGAATTTATGTAGTCTTTGTTTTTGTTGTCACGTTGCCGCTTTTTGTCTCTCCCGTGATGCAGATGCGCGTTTGGATGAGGAAGAGAAGGGATGAACCCTCTGACTCCTGAGGGATTTCTGCTGAGGTTTACTTTCATGGCACTGTCAATAGCAATTACCGTGCAAGGTTTCTCCCAAAGCAGGCCTGGGAAAGATGTCGGCAGCCTTGTGCTCCGTCATTAATAAGACTTTGAGAATTGTGTCCGGTAAACACTCAGTAGGATAAAAGAAGACACTGATGGAGACGGAAACCTATGCAATGGTTTTCAAACACGGATGCTCAAAAGTCAGAATTGGTTCCTTGTCAGTTCTTGAGTATAAATTTGAATCGAATTAGACAGGAAGTTGAATTGGAATGAGAGGAAGAGAAATTTACGGAACTGTAATTGAAAGAAATTCAAATTGAAAGAAATTCAAAGTTTTGCTTTGACAAGCTTTGCTTTTTTTTTAGTCAAAAATTACTTGCATGAATTTCTCTGAATCCAACTCGTTTTAATTCTACTTTCTTACATTCAACTTTTTGCTACTTGAATTCAAATTGGAATTGAAAAACAATGTAATGCACAACCCTGTTCTCGCCTGGTTTTTCCAGATGTTTCCATCAAGTGAACTGCATAAACCAAACAATATGCAAATGTGCATGATGTAGGCTGAATAGGAAAACTGACCATTTTATAAATGCATAAACTACATCAGAAATATGATATACACATTTTTGGGTCATGACCCACCAGTTGAGATCCGCTGATGTGAAATATAGCTGTCAGAATGCTGTGGGACATTGGCTGGCGTTATACGTATAATTACAAAAAACACTTTCCTGCACCAGCCATGGGACCCACATTTCACCCACTGTTCAATAGCCACAGCTCAGTGAAATGCATCCGTCAGCTTGGCCAGATTGTCAGATGTTTTGACGGCATGACTTTCCATGTCAATAATTAACAAACGTGTCTCAATAACAGAAGTGTTTAAAATGGTAATTCATAAACGGTTTGTCCAGAACTTGCCTAATTGTGGTGTGTGACGAGAGGGGCGGGGCCGAGAGCCGTGGGAACGGAGCGAGGCCGGTGGAGTAATTGCGAATGCGTGACACCTGCGCCACTCACCGGTCTCGAGTCTCACGGAGGAGCTCCGGAAGGATACAAAGGAGGAGTGACGACAGTGAAAGACGAGAGAGGGCCAGGCCTGGATTTTATTT
>NW_015505229.1:950795-951486 GCF_001515645.1 Sinocyclocheilus grahami
TTTACAGGTTGGTGAGCTGTTCTCCCATTGTCAGACGACTTACTGCACCACGTCCTCTCGAGCAACTATTGTGATCTGAATGAGTCAGTCAAGACGTTTGAGAAGCAACCCTGCTGGGACATTTAACTAGAGTCATTATCATTTGTCAAAGTCATCAATATATATCAAGCTGGCACATATTCGAAAAGACTCAAGAAACAGGCTCTATTTTGTACTGTTCCCCATGGTGTCGTTTGACTCCACAATAATAAATTGTCAAACTCTCGTTTCATCTTGTTTTATTAATGTTTACATTGTCTTTTGTTGCTTGACTAGTCTGTATATATCTCTCCTTGTCCTTTTGTCCCTTATGGGACATTGAAGAACCGCAAGTCATGGTGGCGTTAAGCAAACATGCCCGAAGCGTGAAGCATAACTGTCCCGTCCTGATTGCAGACCAACTTAATAACCTCCATCATATGAGCTGGCATTGTGAAACCAATGAACTATGACCAATCATTCACATGATTGGACTATGGGGGGCTAGGCTTGGGTGGCCCAATAAAAACAGTTGGTGCTGAGTCGCAGTATTTATATAAGGTTGGGACAGATGGCTGAAAACTCTCAAAGCCCTCACAGTTCATTATTTTAGAGGTCTCCTGTTCGCCCCCAACTGTGTTTGTTCAATATATAGACAATAAACAACAGTCAG
>NW_015505229.1:951496-979738 GCF_001515645.1 Sinocyclocheilus grahami
CCGTCATTAATAAGACTTTGAGAATTGTGTCCGGTAAACACTCAGGAGGATAAAAGAAGACACTGATGGAGACGGAAACCTATGCAATGGTTTTCAAACACGGATGCTCAAAAGTCAGAATTGGTTCCTTGTCAGTTCTTGAGTTTAAATTTGAATCGAATTAGACAGGAAGTTGAATTGGAATGAGAGGAAGAGAAATTTACGGAACTGTAATTGAAAGAAATTCAAATTGAAAGAAATTCAAAGTTTTGCTTTGACAAGCTTTGCTTTTTTTTTGTCAAAAATTACTTGCATGAATTTCTCTGAATCCAACTCGTTTTAATTCTACTTTCTTACATTCAACTGTTTGCTACTTGAATTCAAATTGGAATTGAAAAACAATGTAATGCACAACCCTGTTCTCGCCTGGTTTTAAGAGTCATTATCATTTGTCAAAGTCATCAATATATATCAAGCTGGCACATATTCGAAAAGACTCAAGAATCAGGCTCTATTTTGTACTGTTCCCCATGGTGTCGTTTGACTCCACAATAATAGATTGTCAAACTCTCGTTTCATCTTGTTTTATTAATGTTTACATTGTCTTTTGTTGCTTGACTAGTCTGTATATATCTCTCCTTGTCCTTTTGTCCCTTATGGGACATTGAAGAACCGCAAGTCATGGTGGCGTTAAGCAAACATGCCCGAAGCGCGAAGCATAACTGTCCCGTCCTGATTGCAGACCAACTTAATAACCTCCATCATATGAGCTGGCATTGTGAAACCAATGAACTATGACCAATCATTCACATGATTGGACTATGGGGGGCTAGGCTTGGGTGGCCCAATAAAAACAGTTGGTGCTGAGTCGCAGTATTTATATAAGGTTAGGACAGATGGCTGGAAACTCTCAAAGCCTCCACAGTTCATTATTTTAGAGGTCTCCTGTTCGCCCCAACTGTGTTTGTTCAATATATAGACAATAAACAACAGTCAGTGTGAGAGTCCCACCCTCATGTTTGCCCTTTAAAGCAAAATGTGCCATACAGATGTGGCAAGACTCCCGGTGCATGCAGATGATGCTACCGAGGTGACTTCAAATGGACGTAACTGCTTAACAGAAGGCCTCTTATGAGAGTGTGTGATTTATTGTTGTAAGTTAATACTTTAGGGAAGGACATGTGTGCGTGGAGGGTGGAAGGTACGGGTCATGGCATAAAAGCAAAACATGATGACAGGAGCTCATAATGCTAATAGCTGGATTAGCATGAACACATTATAGATAAATCCAATTACCCTGTAATGCTCACCGACTTGCAGATTTATGTAGTTTAGTATGCACATTTTCTGCCTCAATGCTGCCGGTCACAGTTATTCATTGCCGTTTGCTTTGCAGGCACCAGAACTAGCTTGCCAGATAATCTTGAAAATACCCTTTTTTCTTTTTCAAAAACAACACACACACACACAAAATCAGTTTGAAAGATCATTGGTGCTTTACGTTTTGGGCTTGAGTGATTATTTTTCAGCATTGATTTTGTGTCTTGCCTTTTTCATTGATTCAGTGTCATCTTTTGCTTCTTTGACTTGTTTGTCAGTACTAATGATCAGGATGATGTTTGTGAACGTTAAATGTTCATATTATGGGCGTCTCTGAAAGGTTTGTGTTTACTGTGTTTTTTTTCATATGGTTAATGATGTGTTTAAAGAATAGTTCACCCAAAAAGAAGAGGTCTGTCATAATTTTTTTGCGTCTTATTTTCCCTTCCACATTATTGAAGATTTGAGATCTTGATACCATCTTGATCTTTGATATCCAGTGATTCCAAAAGCTCTGTGTTTAAAGCAAACTTGATGTGCAGTTTAACAATGAGATGGAGAAATACAGAAGAGAATATTCTAAATAGCTGAAATTTCTTTACAAATAGATACTGTATGACTTTAAAGATGTGGACTGTATAGGAAACAAGTGATACGGACTACTTTTTTGGATATTTTATGGTGTTTTTAGACAGCTGTCATCACTATAAACTGCTGTAGATGATGTTCCACAGAAAAAAATAACTGCATATGCATTTGTAACAACATGAGAGTGAGTAAATGATAACAGAATGTTCATTTTTGGCTGAACTTTTTGGTAATTTTGTGGTGTTTTGTTAGTCCTTTTCAGACAGCTGTCATCACTGTGAAATGTTGCTAGTTATGTTCCACAGAAAAAAATACTGCTTATGCATTTAGGACAAATAAATAATGACAAAATATACATTTTTAAATGTTAAGTTACAGTAAGATTTATTATAGTGTTCGTATGAATGTTCTGCAACATAATTATTACAATAGCAGGGAAGACAGTAAATAGCAAATACATGCAGTTCCACTAAATATTTTCATTATAAGCATGTTTATTAATATTGCTTGGTAATTATTCACGTAATAAGTTTTAGCAAACACCGTATAAAAGGTAACATTGGTTTGGAATCCACTGGTTAAACTGACTGTGGATGATAATAGTTATTGTGCATATAGAGGTTTGAGGCCCATAATTTTCAGCTTGTTTTGTCACATAAATTGCAATTTAATGTGTTTTCCTTACATCAGCACTCAAACCAGCCATTAAAACATAAAAAGACTACACAAGGTCACAAACAGAAGCATCCTGGAATAGTCAAACAAACTCTCATAATCAAGGGTAACACTGCGAATCTTGACTGATTCGGTGATGAAATTACACATCACCGACCCCCTGCTAAAAATACATCTGATTGAAATAGACATTCCCCATGATTCCTAGTGAAACGGCGTGGTGAAAAGGCCCAGGGTGCTTTTTCTTCCTTTTCAGCTATTATGGGGTGTGATGAGGGCAAAGGCTGATTTGAGTCAAGAGACCTGTGGATCACATGGTGTCATCTGATATTCTCCGGAAGCCTGAGGACAGTGTCAGAGAGTGATTCCGGCCCCCCGGGAGAGAACGGGCCCTCCGCTATGTCCCGATGTCCTCTCAGACAATAGGAAGGGTAATGGCCTCCCTAAGGCCTTTCCTATTCAGTCTGATTAGACCACCTGCATCAGAGGAGCCCGCCACTACAACAATTAGCTCCATTTATCAACCTCACAGCCTTGAGAGAGGGGCAATTGGAGAGAGAGTGCGAGAGAGAGAAAACAAAAAGAAAGTCTGAGTGGAATAGAATGAAGAGAAAGTCAGGGAGAAGACAGGAACAGAGACAATGGTGCAAAAATTGTCCAAAGACAACGAGGATAATGAAGGCTGACGGGAGAGTTGTTGCATAATCGTCCCAAAGCCAGAACATTGTCTCGTTTGTAAAGGAAATGCGTATTTGCACAAACTCAGTGAATGTTAGCTAGTAAACAAAGACTTTCTGGACGCAGCTTTTCTGACAATATACTCTCATTTTAAAGTCGACCCAACATGCACAGCAGGTGAGTTGGATTAATGCATTTTTTATGCAGGTTTAAATAGACCTAAACTGAAAAACATAGTTTTGAAGTCTTATTCCCACTCTTCCCAGCATGCATTGGGGAATGAATAATTCATATGGTTGCATCCTTTGATCATTTGACAGTTTCATTTGTACAGATGGTGTTGATTCTGTTGTCACATTTAGTAACTTAATGATATTAATATTGAAATAATGTAAGAATGTAGAAATTATAAGAAACGTGCATTTGAAAGTCTGAATCTAAATAGGTAAATGTTTTTAACTGATGGCAGATTTTACATCAACGTA
This sequence comes from Sinocyclocheilus grahami, assembly GCF_001515645.1. Classification (NCBI taxonomy): domain Eukaryota; kingdom Metazoa; phylum Chordata; class Actinopteri; order Cypriniformes; family Cyprinidae; genus Sinocyclocheilus; species Sinocyclocheilus grahami. Next base: position 955,222 of record NW_015505229.1, read on the forward strand.
ACATTTAACATATGTTAATAACATTTTAAGTTCAGTCAAGATGTACTTTATTATAAATCGACTCATTCGTCAATAAAGCAAACAAAATGTACAATATTTTTTTTGTCACAAAATATTTAAATTCTGTCTTCTGTTACTGTTTTCATTACTGAACATTTATTTATTATTCATGTTAATTTATTCCAAAACCATTTTTGTTTACATGCTAGAATTGATTGGTTTGATTAAATTATATATATAATCAGAGAAAGATAGATATTTCCCTTGTTGGTGACTTTAGTGTAGCTGCTAATTTTTAAAAGCTACTAATTTCCATAACATTAGTATTAGCACGATATGAATTTAGCACATGCTCTTTGAATGTAGCTAGTAAACAAGAGTATGCTTGCTAATTGATACTTGCTAACTTAATCTACAATCAATTGCTGGCTCTCTGATTTTTACAGTTTTCAGTCCATGTATAATTTAGCACAAGTTCAGGGAAACAAAATCTACGGCCTATACAACTATTCTGTTGTGGAAATACAGATAGATGGGCTAAGCCAGCGAGCTGGGGTACTTCATCTCGGCAAAAATGAGTTCTGAGCGGTGCAAGTGCAGAGCACAAATATGAGAAATGTGTGTAAAGATTTTGGAGTAAACGTTGTTTAAGGACTAACCTTGACACCGCTGTGCTATAAATGTGAGACTTAATAGCTCAGAGTAGATGTACGGCAGCGATGGGCAATTTCTCTCTACAGGTCTCCAGAGAGATCCGCAACTGAACTGAGAGGAGACGCGACGCAGAGACCTCACTGTTTTCTCTTGGCTAAATATAATATGCTATATTTTTCATCGTGCTATAATGTGCTTTTAATTGAACAGGAGGTATTTTTCATGAAAAGAAACGGATATTACAAACCAGGCTAAAAATCTACCAAGTGGTGTCTTGCCACAAAAAAATGGATCACCCCCTCCAAGACTCCTTCAGAAACTCTTCCAACTACTTTCCTCTTGAGGTCAGAGCCAACTTGAGACTCTGCCGCATATGCTCCAATGTGCCAAGCAGGAAGAAATTATGGCGATCTTATTTCTCATTGAGAGTTCTAGTACCGCCATTTACCCAATTAAGCCGTTATTGGTATTCCAGACTGTATATGGCCAAGGTAAAGCACTTACAATGCGTCAACATGAGGACTTCGCTAATTATCCAGCCTCTGAAGCCGTACTTCATAAGGGAAGGTTTGCGGAGTGCAGGGGTCTCCAATTCCCTCTCGGTCATCGTGCCCCCAAAATCCCCCGTCTCATCACTGTTGTCAGCAAGACAGTATATCCATTGCCTGGAACCGTGGCCTCCACAAAGTCCTTAATTAAGTCCTGATCACCCTGTCCTCCCTCTCTGGCATTAGTGTGTTTAATTTCCTGCCTTCATATCTCGAACCCTCGCCAACATTTTATTAATCAAGTTTCGACTCGTGGCTGTGTTTGGAAAGGGCCGTGTTCTCTTCCTCTTGCTTCTACTACCAAAAAATTATGACAGTAAAGCTCTATCCTTTGATTTAGCCATTAAGCAAGGCTTAAGCTGAATAATTCTGTTGAAACATTGCTCAGGGATTCATTTTGGTAATAATCAGATAACATATATATGGATTAGGCTTTCCAATCTACAGGTGCCGATTGGGTGTAGTGGATGTCTATGCTGTTTTTCCACAAATAAGTTGGGAACTTGAAAGGTTAATCTCAAGACTGCTGGTTTTCAGGAGGTTGTTTGTTCTCTGAATATAGAATGAAACAGATTTTGACTTTAAGTTTAGTAATCAGTGTTTTGGGAAGATTGACCCCCTAAACCCCACAACAAAACTATCAAGTGGCTAGTTTTTTGTTTTGTTTTTTGTTTTGTTTATAATTTTGGATTGTTGCTTTTCATTGCTATGTTTTTGACTCCATTATGTAAATACACTACTGAAGGGATGGCTTCAGTTTACATTGGCTTTTGGATTACTGCAGAAAATAAGCTCAGTGACCAGCAAAAGTTTATGATTCCTACATGTTTTGTTAATCATGATAGTCTACAAATGAACACCACTTTTATTAATTTTGAAGAATAAATACAATCAGCAGAAGAAAAAAGCTAAACATAGGTTATAAACCAACTACACCATGGTCACGTGACATCAACAAAACCACCATTCCGACAACTCTAGAGTGAATTGATTTGCAAAACCACAATCATAAATTGGTCATAAAAATGGGTTATTACTGATGTGTTTAATGTTATAGAATATAACATGAAAATATATTTAGTTTGTGTAAACCACAAAACTTATTTCAAGCACTTAACCAAAAGTAAAAAAAACAAAAAAAACATTGACTTCGAGATGATGGAACTGGAATTTCAAAAAATTATAACTTGTTTTATGGTTTTAGCACTATTATTAAAGTAAATGTAGGTATTTTCTTTTTAAGTAGCTTTAGTGTTAAGGCCAAGTTTTGTTAGCAAGTTTGAACATATAAATGAACCTTTGTATAAGCTCTGTCACATGAAAATGAGGATCTGCTGTGTCAGTCTCACTATACTTACTTGACAAAACTGCCTGTGTTAACTTTTAAGCTTTTCAGATTCAAGGATTCTGAGAACACCGACCTCCCCTCACTTCACATTTGGAGCTAGACAGCTAGTTGTATGATAAAACACACAATAAATCGTGTTTCTGAGCATCGTGTTTCTAAGAATCAAATATGTTCTGATTAGCTGAGATTTTGATATTTTGAAGAATGTTTTAACAGTTTTTGCTTATCAAAAACTGACTTTCATTGTTTGGAAAAAAATAACACAAGAGACATTTTTCTAAATAACTTACTTTGTGTTTCGCAATATAAAGAAAGTCATAAAGGTTTGGAACTACATGAGGTTGAGTACATTTTTGGTTGAGACAAGCATTCATTTCAGAGGTCCTTTCATCAAACTTTAAGACACACTAACAAATCCGCTCTACTTCTACCTACCCGGCATATTTGTTTTCATACATCAGGCACGACGAGTACCTCTCGCAGACTGAAAACAAACGAATGCGGTACAGTATTTGAGCAGACTATAAGACAGCTCTGAGTGTGTACAAGCACTCTATCAAATCTCAAAACCAACAGGGTGCAGAATTCACTTCCCCGTCATACCAGCCCGCCATGGAAGAAATAGAGATCTCGACATCTTGTGATACACAGCATCCACAGGTGGCCCCAGCGGCGCTCTTTCAATTCCGATTGCATGACTGACATCCCTCACCATTTGAGAGAAGGACAGGACTGTGATTTTCAGGAAGGTCGACCGAAGATGGATGGTTTACGGCACAGGAGTTCTCAGAACAGTGTGGGCTCTAATTTCACAGCTGAGCTGTGTTCAGAGGCGTATTGGACCGGGGTTCAGATTGACATGCCTCGCTGACGGGCTCTGACCCAGGCAGAGATGGTGTCAGTAAGTATTTGTTGTATTTGTTCTCTTTTTACACCTCTGCTGTCAGAATCATTACCTTAGAGACATCTATCTTTTCAATTTGACAGCGCATATAACAGATTGTCATGACAAGTATGTTTTTAATTTTTTCCCAATGTCAAAGCAGATGGAACTGTAATGTGAGACGTATGTCATCTGAAAAGACAGTTATGATGCTATTATTCCAGTCACATATAGTTTTCTCAAAATAGATGGTAGCATGAGGGTAATACGTTAACAACTGGCATACTTGGCAACTGTAACCTTGTGAAGATGTGACTGCAATATTTATGTCCTGTTAAAAGTGTCTTCTTCTATTTCTTTCTTTGCAGTGGAGCAGTGCACTTCAGATATAAAGATCTTAAGATATTTAAAGATCTTATCAGATCTTACAGTATATATGATGGTTTTCGATTATTCATTCAATCGAACGGGCGAGAGGAAAGGTTCTCATAACGTATATGCAGCTTCAAGAAGAATCCTTGAACCTTTACACAGAAATCAATCATTGGACTGGGTTCTTGAGAAGAGATGTTCTGAATCTTGGCCTAGGGATTTCTGTAATTCATTGGATATGTCCGAAAAGCTGAAAAATTCTAGTACACAGAGTTAGGAAGGTAACAAGGCATAGTCAGACTGTTTAAGTAGCATCCTCTTTACTCTATATTGGCTCCATCTGGTCTTCTTATCCCAAAACATACCCTACTGTATACTTCACAGAGCCTGTAATATCCTGAAAGTTTGGTTCAGCAGTTGATAAAATGAATAAAAATGCCATCTTTAGTTTATAAATGTCAAGTCACGAACTAATATTATTTATTTGAAGTAACTGCTATATGTTAAATTTACTACATTTTATTATAATGTAATATAATGTATATAATGCTGTTATAGTATTATTTTTCAGAATTCTTTGATGAATAAAAAGTTCAAAAGAACAGCATTTATTCAAAATAAAAATCTTTTGTAACAATATAAGTATTTACTCTCACTTTTTATCAGTTTAATATAGCTTTGCTGAATAATAAAAGTATTAATTTCTTTAAAAAGGGGGGGGAGGGAAACGTACTGACACCAAACTTTTGAACAGTTGTGTATATTGTTACAAAAGATTTCTATTTTGAATGTCAAGTCACGAACTAATATTATTTATTTGAAGTAACTGCTATATGTTAAATTTACTACATTTTATTATAATGTAATATAATGTATATAATGCTGTTATAGTATTATTTTTCAGAATTCTTTGATGAATAAAAAGTTCAAAAGAACAGCATTTATTCAAAATAGAAATCTTTTGTAACAATATAAGTATTTACTCTCACTTTTTATCAGTTTAATATAGCTTTGCTGAATAATAAAAGTATTAATTTCTTTAAAAAAGGGGGGGAGGGAAACGTACTGACACCAAACTTTTGAACGGTTGTGTATATTGTTACAAAAGATTTCTATTTTTAATTAATTCTGTTCTTTTGAACTTTTTATTCATCAAAGCAGCTGTTTAAAAAATTATAATAAATCAGCATTTTAGAATGATTTCTGAATAATCATGTGTAATGGGCATCACAGGAATAATTACATTTTATATTATATTAAAATAAAAACATTTCAAATTGTAATAATATTTCACAATATTACTGTTTTAACTGTATTTGTTTTAATTGTATTTGTTTTAACTAGACATACAAGACCACTGATAATCTCCCTTGATCTGGGGCTCCACGCAAGATCTCACCCTGTGGGGTCAAAATGATCACAAGAACTGTGAGCAAAAATCCCAGAACCACACGGGGGGACCTAGTGAATGACCTGCAGAGAGCTGGGACCAAAGTAACAAAGGCTACCATCAGTAACACACTGCGCTGCCAGGGACTCAAATCCTGCAGTGCCAGATGTGTCCCCCTGCTTAAGCCAGTACATGTCCAGGCCTGTCTGAAGTTTGCTAGAGAGCATTTGGATGATCCAGAAGAGGATTGGGAGAATGTCATATGGTCAGATGAAACCAAAATAGAACTTTTTGGTAAAAACTCAACTTGTTGTGTTTGGAGGAGAAAGAATGCTGAGTTGCATCCAAAGAACACCATACCTACTGTGAAGCATGGGGGTGGAAATATCATGCTTTGGGGCTGTTTTTCTGCAAAGGGACCAGGACGACTGATCTGTGTAAACGAAAGAATGAATGGGGCCATGTATCGTGAGATTTTGAGTGAAAACCTCCTTCCATCAGCAAGGGCATTGAAGATGAAATGTGGCTGGGTCTTTCAGCATGACAATGATCCCAAACACACCGCCCGGGCAATGAAGGAGTGGCTTCGTAAGAAGCATTTCAAGGTCCTGGAGTGGCCTAGCCAGTCTCCAGATCTCAACCCCATAGAAAATCTTTGGAGGGAGTTGAAAATCCGTGTTGCCCAGCGACATCCCCAAAACATTACTGCTCTATATGAGATCTGCATGGAGGAATGGGCCAAAATACCAGCAACAGTGTGTGACAACCTTGTGAAGACTTACAGAAAACGTTTGACCTCTGTCATTGCCACCAAAGGGTATATAACAAAGTATTGAGATTAAATTTTGTTATTGACCCAATACTTATTTTCCACCATAATTTGCAAATAAATTCTTTAAAAATCCTACAATGTGATTTTCTGGATTTTTTTTTCTCATTTTGTCTCTCATAGTTGAGGTATACCTATGATGAAAATTACAGGCCTCTCTCATCTTTTTAAGTGGGAGAACTTGCACAATTGGTGGCTGACTAAATACTTTTTTGCCCCACTGTATAAATGAACCTTTGTATAAGCTCTGTCACATGAAAATGAGGATCTGCTGTGTCAGTCTCACTATACTTACTTGACAAAACTGCCTGTGTTAACTTTTAAGCTTTTCAGATTCAAGGATTCTGAGAACACCGACCTCCCCTCACTTCACATTTGGAGCTAGACAGCTAGTTGTATGATAAAACACACAATAAATCGTGTTTCTGAGCATCGTGTTTCTAAGAATCAAATATGTTCTGATTAGCTGAGATTTTGATATTTTGAAGAATGTTTTAACAGTTTTTGCTTATCAAAAACTGACTTTCATTGTTTGGAAAAAAATAACACAAGAGACATTTTTCTAAATAACTTACTTTGTGTTTCGCAATATAAAGAAAGTCATAAAGGTTTGGAACTACATGAGGTTGAGTACATTTTTGGTTGAGACAAGCATTCATTTCAGAGGTCCTTTCATCAAACTTTAAGACACACTAACAAATCCGCTCTACTTCTACCTACCCGGCATATTTGTTTTCATACATCAGGCACGACGAGTACCTCTCGCAGACTGAAAACAAACGAATGCGGTACAGTATTTGAGCAGACTATAAGACAGCTCTGAGTGTGTACAAGTACTCTATCAAATCTCAAAACCAACAGGGTGCAGAATTCACTTCCCCGTCATACCAGCCCGCCATGGAAGAAATAGAGATCTCGACATCTTGTGATACACAGCATCCACAGGTGGCCCCAGCGGCGCTCTTTCAATTCCGATTGCATGACTGACATCCCTCACCGCGTGAGAGAAGGACAGGACTGTGATTTTCAGGAAGGTCGACCGAAGATGGATGGTTTACGGCACAGGAGTTCTCAGGACAGTGTGGGCTCTAATTTCACAGCTGAGCTGCGTTCAGAGGCGTATTGGACCGGGGTTCAGATTGACATGCCTCGCTGACGGGCTCTGACCCAGGCAGAGATGGTGTCAGTAAGTATTTGTTGTATTTGTTCTCTTTTTACACCTCTGCTGTCAGAATCATTACCTTAGAGACATCTATCTTTTCAATTTGACAGCGCATATAACAGATTGTCATGACAAGTATGTTTTTAATTTTTTCCCAATGTCAAAGCAGATGGAACTGTAATGTGAGACGTATGTCATCTGAAAAGACAGTTATGATGCTATTATTCCAGTCACATATAGTTTTCTCAAAATAGATGGTAGCATGAGGGTAATACGTTAACAACTGGCATACTTGGCAACTGTAACCTTGTGAAGATGTGACTGCAATATTTACGTCCTGTTAAAAGTGTCTTCTTCTATTTCTTTCTTTGCAGTGGAGCAGTGCACTTCAGATATAAAGATCTTAAGATATTTAAAGATCTTATCAGATCTTACAGTATATATGATGGTTTTCGATTATTCATTCAATCGAACGGGCGAGAGGAAAGGTTCTCATAACGTATATGCAGCTTCAAGAAGAATCCTTGAACCTTTACACAGAAATCAATCATTGGACTGGGTTCTTGAGAAGAGATGTTCTGAATCTTGGCCTAGGGATTTCTGTAATTCATTGGATATGTCCGAAAAGCTGAAAAATTCTAGTACACAGAGTTAGGAAGGTAACAAGGCATAGTCAGACTGTTTAAGTAGCATCCTCTTTACTCTATATTGGCTCCATCTGGTCTTCTTATCCCAAAACATACCCTACTGTATACTTCACAGAGCCTGTAATATCCTGAAAGTTTGGTTCAGCAGTTGATAAAATGAATAAAAATGCCATCTTTAGTTTATAAATGTCAAGTCACGAACTAATATTATTTATTTGAAGTAACTGCTATATGTTAAATTTACTACATTTTATTATAATGTAATATAATGTATATAATGCTGTTATAGTATTATTTTTCAGAATTCTTTGATGAATAAAAAGTTCAAAAGAACAGCATTTGTTCAAAATAGAAATCTTTTGTAACAATATAAGTATTTACTCTCACTTTTTATCAGTTTAATATAGCTTTGCTGAATAATAAAAGTATTAATTTCTTTAAAAAGGGGGGGGAGGGAAACGTACTGACACCAAACTTTTGAACAGTTGTGTATATTGTTACAAAAGATTTCTATTTTGAATTAATTCTGTTCTTTTGAACTTTTTATTCATCAAAGCAGCTGTTTAAAAAATTATAATAAATCAGCATTTTAGAATGATTTCTGAATAATCATGTGTAATGGGCATCACAGGAATAATTACATTTTATATTATATTAAAATAAAAACATTTCAAATTGTAATAATATTTCACAATATTACTGTTTTAACTGTATTTGTTTTAATTGTATTTGTACAATTGTATTTGTATCTACATATTGTTCAGTGTTCTTGATATATATCAAGCACATTGAGCAATATGTTTTAAAGTACTATTTTGAACTATAATATATAAAGATAATATATAAAGATCTTTAGATTTCTGGGAAATTAATTCTTTCACCCTGTCTGTCATCTTGTTCCCTTTCAGGCTGACGTGTTGGTGGCACAAACCTGTGGACCTTCCAGACCTACACGCTTCGGTAAGTCCAGGTGAGTCTAACCCATGTAACGAGCCAAGATTGTGGCATGCCAAAGGAAGGGGCCATGGGGGGAATCACAGGACATTTACTTCCTTTGTCTTCGTGTCTCTGTTTCCTCCACCGCCGTTATATGTGTCAAACAGCGGGTCATTTTTTCTAGCTTGGCCAGCTCACCCCTCTGCCCGGCCCAGGCAGGCACTCCCTGTGGTGGCTATCACCTTGCTGACTGAACCCTAGTCAGTACAGTGGGTATTTTTCGCCAGCCCTTCGGCTTCAACCCGACATGCTGCAATCTTTCATGTGGACGCCGCTGTGCCACATTCTTAAATAAAGGCAATGCATCACAGGAAGGAAAGGTGTCAGTTAAAGAGAGGGAGAGAATGGGGCTAATGACTCAAAAAGAGGCGTGAAAAAAGTGGCACATGAAATTCAGCTTTCAAGAACTTCAACGTTGCAGCAATGCACTGTAGTGTAGAGATGGGTGCACAGATATTATATATTAAAATTATGGAAGATGCTGATTAGCCAGAAATAATGTATAGCCAGAAATCATGTAATAATGCATTGTGCGTACGTTAAGTAAATAAAACACTAACAACTACAAGTGAATTTAAGTGTCGAAATATTATAATGTACAGTATGAGAATGGATTTTCATTCTGAGAGTTGCTAAAGATTACATTTAACAGTATTATTAAAGTTATTCTTTTTTTATATTATTAAAGTTTTTAAGTAGTATGAATACACAATAATATAATAGAAAAAAAATACAAATATGTAGTTCAAATATACTTTCTATAATTATATATAAAACTAATATTTTGTAGTATTTGTTGTCACTATATACTTTTATATTATTGTTATTATTATTATTATTGAAATCTATACAGTATAAATAAATATCTCTCTCTCTCTCTTTATATATATATATATATATATATATATATATAATTGATTGTAATAACTTATATTGTTCTATATCAAGTTTGAAATCACTTAAATTTGATGTATACATACATGTATATATACTTTATATTGTGTATATATAATTATAAATATTAAAATAATACAGTATTATAATTTAATTATATCCAGCCAGACAGTATAAATACCACTAAATAATAATAATAATAATAATGGACAATAACTGATACTCTCTCTCTATATATATATATATATATATATATATATATATATATATATATATATATACTGTATATATTGATTGTAATAACTTATATTGTTCTATATCAAGTTTGAAATCACTTAAATTTGATGTATACATACATGTATATATACTTTATATTGTGTATATATAATTATAAATATTAAAATAATACAGTATTATAATTTAATTATATCCAGCCAGACAGTATAAATACCACTAAATAATAATAATAATAATAATGGACAATAACTGATACGGTACTGATATGTTCTGCATATTAGGTCATTTTCTAAGTGTATAATGGGGAATTTGATTATACATTAACTTTTTATATGTTTTTGATTTCATTTAATGGTAAAAAACAAACAAACAAGAAGATGAAGAAGAAAACATGCCAAGAATAAGTACTTCTCAGAGTTGTTTTAATGTAGAGCTCTTTGGCTCCAGTGATTCTGCTTGATTTTGAATTTTAAGGATATTAACGAGTCATAATACAGCAAAATATCTCCAGGTTCTATGACGTGGTAACTTAGAATAGATTTCTTCCAGCTGGCTGAGGGTGTTTTTGTGGGGATGTCACACCTGTACTAAAAGCTTATGCTCTGACCATCCATGCCAAAGCAAAACCACAAAATGACATAATATTCTGTCACCAAACGTGGTAAACTTGTATACGCATGACAATGATGGAGCCCCGGCAAATGGGCTTTCACGCCACATTTGGTAATTTGCACACCTACCTGCACTTCAGAGCAGCACAATTACTGAGTGTCTCGGGGGCGGCTGGTCTCTCCCATCTTCATTGGCAGGCTAAGGCGCACCTCTCCGGCCCTGTCCGGCTGTGGCTGCCACGCCGTGAAATGGACGTTAATTCTCTGCGCTATCTGTACCATGCAGAGACTGTTTTAAAACCTACATATGATTCTCGCTCACTCTGCTGCTACAATCATCCAAAGGTGGAGAGAGAAAAGGAATGGGTAAAAATGAAAACATCAAACAGACCTGTGAAATGCAAAACAGCACAAGGTTTGCATGTGGTTGTTTCCATCAGTAGGGCTTAATGAGAATTTCACCTTCCAAGTTTTAAGGTAATGGAGGGGAAAAAACAGCATTGAGTTGAACTATATTATGCAGTTAGGTAACTCTACACTAATGTAAGGAACGGTCAGTTTTCAGTGGTGCTGTCCAAGGTCCTGAAATCAACCTTTGGCAACCCTTAAACGGATAGTTCACCTTCAGTTGCTACTCCCCATTGACTTCCATAGTATGAAAAAAAACACACTATGCAAGTCAATGGGGACCAGCAACTGAAGGTGAACTATCCCTTTAAGACTAGCTACTCTAAAGCAGAGGTTTTCATTGTTTTATTGGAATGCACCAACAAGGTTGTACAGGGGGCATGTGTGTATATATTAATTGTAATAGTTACTTAGCTCATCTTATTGCTCAATTAACTGATACATTTTTGTTTGTTGGTTGGTTTGTGAAACTTCCTAGCTGCTGCTGTGACATTTTGTCAGCTTTTTTGGCTAGTCTCTATTTCTGCCATTATACCCTAGCGGTATGAAAATGAATATTTAAATGTTTACATTTGTTCATTATGTGCAAAATGTTTGAAAACTGATTTCGATATAGTTTTCAGTACACTCGTTGTAGCTGAGACGTTTGGGTCAGAAGGGCTGCAATTTCAAATCTCTGCTGCAGAGAAACAGCACTGACCTTTCAATTCTGTAATCAGTAACTCACTTAAGTGTTTGTTATTCATTGTTATGCCTTGTGATTAATTTAATTCACTTTACATCTCAAATGTTAATACTTGAAGAATGAGTTGTTTTATAACCGCACAATCATCTGAGATGAAAGCACAACATCAAGCACTTATCAACGCATTCAATAGCATGAGCCTTGGATATGAAGCATATGAGCAGGATCCAAGCTGCGTTCTCTCTTCCTTTTTACCCTGTCAACAGTAAATAGTCCATCAGCTCATTTTTGGCATCCCAGCAGTCAATGCAGAAGATGGAGAAGCTGACCATACCACAATCCTGCATACATCCACAATGATTTGATGAGCATTGGCACCTGTCACAACAAGTTACTCAATTCTCAAAAGTGAACACCCTCTGTCTGAACCAGGTCTTCATTTAAGTGTAAGTACCATGACACCGCTTGGAAAGTGGAAAAAGAGCGCACACACATACCCACCGACTCTGTTCCTAACAGATGGGACTCTGTCTGTTCTATGAGGGCCTGCCGGCATGTTATAGTAAGTGCTCCCTTGTTACAGAGAGCATCGGCGCATATGCAGGGCCTAAAAGGCCATGTTAATATGTAAAAAGAGAGAAGCTCTGTCACAAAGAGACGCCTGAGCCCACCACTGGAGCTCCTGTGAGATTCCTCGTATTGTCGTAATCAACTTACGTAAAAATACGATAATACCCGGCTTTGAAGTATTAAACGGCTCTCCCTCCAAACTGTTCTCCCAACCATCTGATGTGCACACATGCTTCTGTTTTTCGATCGCCTTAGACAAAACAAACAATAATAACAGAATAATCGTAATTTCCCCCGTTGAGGATTGAAATGAGTTGGTGGCTGAACTAAGGCTCCACACAGTCATGCTTTGTTGATTTGGAACACTCTTTGTTTTGTGTGTGGTGAGACTGCATCAGGCGTTCTTCCCGCTGGCTTTGTTGAACAGAAGCGCTATGTTTCCCTCTGCTGGATGGGTTGGGAACAGCATTGTTGGGATGAACTGAAAGGCATTCGTGTTGCTGAGCTAAAGAGAGACGTCCTAGAAAATAAATCACTCCTTTGTCAATACCCTCATCCATGCGTCTTGTTTGAGAAAAAGTCTCGAGAATACTGGAATCCATTGCTGCAAAGTGATTCAAATGGATTGATTTTTACCTCACAAACCCACACATGCTTATACACCTCTAAGCAAAGACACAGCTAGTGTGCCTTCCTGAACATGAGTGCATTTTCTGAGGTTTATTTTATTGATAGGTCGCTCGAGTCTGATATCCAGACATAGCAGGTAAGGCCAAACATACTTGACTGTGTATATTCATGATGTTTCCTCAATGGCCCTTGAGAGATTATTTTTCCCATGTAGCCTTATGTTTCCCATTAGATGACAAGATTCACTAATCACAAAATCTTTGTTATTGAGAAGTCACTGAATTTATAAAGTTTCTTGATGTGGACATGGATGACAGTTCACATGGAACCTCAAAAATCAAGTTCACCAGCAGTTGGGAAGTATTAGTCAAAAAATAAAACTTTTACTGGAACATATTCTATTTATTTCATAACATTTCCTGATGTGAACACAGTCAAAATTCAAACATTGAAGGCAAGGCCAACCAAACTGCAATGTCTGCATTCCTCAATGGCTGTTGAAAGATGACAGTTTGCATGAAGCCTCAGTAGAAGGCAAGACCAACCAAACAATACTGTCTATATTCATGTTGTTATGAAAATCGTTTTCTCTAATGCAACAATTCTCTCTCAACCTTCAGAAAACCTCCAGAAAGGATTCTTCAACAGCCCTCGAGAGATGACAGTTTCCATGGAGCCTTTCAAGTTCCCCAGCAGCTGAGAAGTTGGAATTAATCAGACAAGCAATATTAATTAAATGACTGATGTTTTCAATGAATACAATTCTCTAACACATTCGAGTTCTGAACATGCACTAGTAGCAAAGACTGCTGTACTCTTTATCTCAAAGTCGTTCTTTCCCATTCAGCAACACTCCAACCATGTAAAAGCATTCAGAAGGGATTTCCCGATGGCACACGCCCCTCGAGAGATTACATTTCCCATGGATCCTCTGGTGCTAAATCAAGTTCACCAGCAGCTGAGAAGTTGAGAGAACAATCGTTGTGAAGACAATCATTTTCGTCTTTACACTTCTCAGTGTGACCATTTTGCTGTAGGCCTTTCAAAAGCAAGAGGATTTATAGAGCTCAAGTGAGCCAGTTCAAGATTTTTAGTTTTATTTGATAGCAACTGATGGGTTGACGTAGACCGAACGAGTGCATGAATGAACTTCAACCAGAACTCCATCAATCCTTGAGTCATCCAGTCCACTCCAGTGTGACTCAGAATCAATGGGAAAACCATTTTTATTGGGTTGCCTCGACATTTATATACCAATTCATGCTTTCCTGACATGGGCACGCAGACAGTTTTTGACTTTGACAGAATGATAATAGCACGAACTTACAGAGAAAATGTTTCAATGGTAAAATATGTGTTTGCATTCCGTGAGCTCTTTATTTCTGACCGTGTCCACAGGAAGTCCTTGAGACCTTGTGATGGAGTAGGTTTGAGATGTGTTTATTTGTGAACTTCTTAACCTTTGCTCTTCTAAAACAACACTCTCACCACCACGGGTGGATCTCTCACTTTCCGGGCAAAGGGGGCGTCCTGCTGGGCCAGTGCTGACGCTGGAGTGCTTTCATAAGGGTAAGGCAAGCTAGGTCATACCCTTGATCCTTGAAACTGTGGAGCCTGTGGGGAAACTCTTGCTAATGGTTTCAACTCGTGTGACATAGAGGAAGACGACCCTTAACTCTTATCAAGGACCAAAAAGCTACTCTAGAAGATGTGACAGCTAAACTCTGAGCTGCAGAATAAAAGCCTGTTCACCATCAAGGACAATAACTAAAGCTACAGTTTAAAAAACCCTCTAAATTTAAAGGAATAGCAGAGTTCACACCACAACTATAATGATAAAGGCACAGAGGAAAGTTTTTTTTTTCAGGTGATGAACAATAAAACATTGACAGCCAATCAGAATCCATCCTGCTTTAAAGAGCTCGATAATTCATAGCGGTAGACGATGTAACTTGCAGTGAGCTTATAATAAACAGGACGTTATCAGGCATTGATGTGAACAGGCCTTTAAGGGATTCGTCTTGCAGTCCGAGAGTTCACAAATGGTGGAACCAATGGCACTGTCGACCATAACAAATATCCAGGAGAGAAAGATGGAGAGACTGCGACCATAATGGCACAATGAATTACATTCCGTTTGTGTGTACATGTGTGAAATATTAGACGGTAGGCTGTTAATCTCATGATTTTCTCACATCTTTTATGCGTAGTATGCTCTAGCAGTCTCTCACCTACCATCAACAAATGAATTCTAATAATCCTTTGAAGGCTCGGCGTCTCAGTGAGGGTTCTTGTTGGAACGGGGGAGAGGCATTAGTGTGAGATGAACAAGATAATAGGGGTGGAGGGAGGGAGGGAAGGAAACGTGTGAAAGAGAACGCAGAGCGCTAGCGGTTTCCCGTGTTATTTGCCCTCTGATAAGCCTCATGGTGCGCAGCAACCAAGACTTTTTTTCTCTCCTTTCCATTCTCTTTCACCTTTCTTCTCCCGTTCCCATCTCTTTCTATTACTCCCTTACTATCTCGATCTCCCTTTCAAGTAGTAAAGCAGCACTTTTCTGAGAATGTTCAATCAGAAAGAGGTGAGAAAGCAGTGGTTTGGAAGACAAGGTTTTGGGTTTAGTACATGGAGTGAGTCTATTAAAGCATGTGACTGCAGTTGTCTGTGAGAATAACCATTCTTGCGTTTCAGACTGAAATATTTCCCTCTTTGTTCCCATGTTGAAAACCTGATATCAAAAGTG
Source organism: Sinocyclocheilus grahami (assembly GCF_001515645.1). Classification (NCBI taxonomy): domain Eukaryota; kingdom Metazoa; phylum Chordata; class Actinopteri; order Cypriniformes; family Cyprinidae; genus Sinocyclocheilus; species Sinocyclocheilus grahami. The sequence goes on from NW_015505229.1 coordinate 970,829, forward strand.
TGTGCTGTTGAATGGGAGTATTTTAACAGATGGAAGATTGTGTGTGTGTGTGTGTGTGTATTTTTGTTGAAACCATGAAACAAAGGATTCTTTGATGAATAGAAAGTTCAAAAGAATTTTTAAAAAAGCATTTATTTCAAATAAAAATATTCTGTAGAATAAATGTCTGTACTGTCACTTTTGACCAATTTAATGCATCCTTTCTGAATAAAAGTATTCATTTTGCTTCTATTTTACTGAAAACTTTCATGTTTTTACTGCTAATGGTCGGAGCCTTACATTTTGCAGTACACCACTGGTGGAGGTAGTAGTTATAGCTGCTAATATTATGAGTGCCATTTCCTGTAGTAATAGCAGTAATGTCATGATAGTACTGGTTGTCATAGTAAATCACAGGCTGTAATTGTTGTTTCACTGAATTTTACATCCATTAGTGGCAGGACAAGGGCCGTTTGTCCTCCAGCCCCTGACAGCTTCATCAGTGAGGCTTTGATGATGCTGATGATGCATTAGCCAAATCTCATACGAGGATTTCATCCCCTCCAGGAAGCTCCAGCTAATCCATATGAATTTCCATCTGTTCATGGTTTAGATCAACCCGATTTGGTGTTTTTCTGCAGGTGAGAGAGGCGAATGGAAATGGAGAAAATAGCCTGGATTAAGCTGAGGTAATAACACTCATGCACTGCCTTTTGTGTGCGCAGCATCTGCAATTTTTCCGGGACGCCATACAAGTTAATTTTTCACTGCACCAGGAAAGGGAATAAGATAGAAAGAGTGGAATAAAAGAGAGAGGAGAGAGAGAAATGCTTTTTTCCCCCTTTAGATACTCATTTCACCATTTGATTGGTTTCAGCCAATCAGCTCGTGTCGATGTGGCCCGGTAATGAAGTGTGATGAGCGAATGAGCTGTGGTGGTGTGAGATGCTTATGCTGGAGCTGAACGAGAACTGATAGCCCACCCCTCCCTCGTTGCTTTCCTCCTCCCTACAGCCCATTCTGCACGTGTGTACGTATGGCCTATTTTTATGTGTTCAGTTGCTCAATATTCTTTTCTCATAAAGAGCTGAATGGATAGTTGAAGACTGTATTAGATGAGGACTCAGTGTTACGGATGAATACTGTATGCTGCAGTAACGACAATGCAGGGATCACAGCAGGGCTAATTTTTTTTATATTTTTGTATTACCAAAATCTTATGAGTATGTTTATATTGCAGTATATATTATTTTGTGAACCTGATTTTTTCTTCTTCTTTTTTTGACAATACTTTACTAATGAAAGGTATACTTGAATGACATTTGTTGCCTGTTATTTGGAACTTAATGAAGATTATTTACCACTAATATATCTGATATCAATTCAAAAACTTCAAATAGCACAGCATAGCTGTAAATCAAATTCTGCACATTAACACACATTAGTAAAATTTAATGCACATTAAAACCTGCAGAAGGGTGCATTAAATTCTACATAAATGGTCAGTAATGTGGTCATTAATATAGAATTTAATGTGCATTTAATTTAGAATTTCATGTACATTAATATTATTAATGTTTATCAATAATTATTATGTATTAATTAATATGAATACATTATAATGCACATTGAGTTCTACAGTATATTAATTTATATTATACTGTATATTCATTCACATGCATAAATTCTATATTAATCTATATTAGTGCACATTAATGTACTTTAAATGTTATTTTTATTTAAAGTTTTTAAATATTCTTTTCTCATAAAGAGCTGAATGGATAGTTGAAGACTGTATTAGATGAGGACTCAGTGTTACGGATGAATACTGTATGCTGCAGTAACGACAATGCAGGGATCACAGCAGGGCTAATTTTTTTTATATTTTTGTATTACCAAAATCTTATGAGTATGTTTATATTGCAGTATATATTATTTTGTGAACCTGATTTTTTCTTCTTCTTTTTTTGACAATACTTTACTAATGAAAGGTATACTTGAATGACATTTGTTGCCTGTTATTTGGAACTTAATGAAGATTATTTACCACTAATATATCTGATATCAATTCAAAAACTTCAAATAGCACAGCATAGCTGTAAATCAAATTCTGCACATTAACACACATTAGTAAAATTTAATGCACATTAAAACCTGCAGAAGGGTGCATTAAATTCTACATAAATGGTCAGTAATGTGGTCATTAATATAGAATTTAATGTGCATTTAATTTAGAATTTCATGTACATTAATATTATTAATGTTTATCAATAATTATTATGTATTAATTAATATGAATACATTATAATGCACATTGAGTTCTACAGTATATGAATTTATATTATACTGTATATTCATTCACATGCATAAATTCTATATTAATCTATATTAGTGCACATTAATGTACTTTAAATGTTATTTTTATTTAAAGTTTTTTTTCAACTTCATTTACAGCTTTGAAAAATATATTTTTTAGAGTGTAATATAATTTAAAGTTAAATTGATGGGTGTTAATGTGCATTAATATAGAATTGTATGTGCATTAATGTCCATTTAATATAAAAATCTATGCACATTACTGTGTAATTATTTGGAATTTATGTTCATGAGATGTGCATTAATATAGAATTGTGCGATAATGTCCAATAACATCAATTTTATTGCGCACTGCTAGAATTTTATATTCATTCATGTGCATAAATTTAGAATTCAAAGCCCATTATTTAATGTGCATTAAATTCTATATTAATACACATTAAATGTTATTTTAATGCAGCAAGTTTTGAGCTCCCTTGGTAATTGACAACAACCAACAAACTAAACTCTGAAAAATGGATAAACTCTGAAGTGTATGCTATTGTTTATGCTTAGTGTGATATTTTTTAAAGTAATAACGGTACAGCGAAGTCTCTACCAATCGCATCACATTTCTACTAATATCTGGTATAAGTGGTTGTACTGTACCTTTCAGTCTCGGTTCTTATTGACTCGAGGTGACATGTTTGTTACTATTGCAGTTGCGGTTGTCACAAAAGAGTGTTGAGTAGTGCTAGATTAGAGCTTTATTTTCAGACCTGTCTGTTTTTCTATGTACCCCAAGTGAGGGATTTTTGATTATGCAGGTCACCGGTAATTGATTGATCAGACAGTAAATCGGTCCAAACAAGCTGCTGAAATTCATTGTTGGGGTTTAAAGGATTGACGTCAGTCTTGACCAGGGCACGGGAGTCCGTCTATGATCTATGAGAGCATGATCTCTGGATTTCAAAGGTGACGTGTTGCATTTTTTCAAAGAGCAGCCCCGAAACTACATCTCGAAATCTGCGGCAAGACAAATCCCAGTCAAGTGGAAGAGACTGTGTATGGGCACTTTGATGTGGTGGATAACTAGTCAGAGTCTGCCAGCCCTTCTGCCTCAGTGAGCCATCAAGCTATTTTCTTTTAACTGAGAAACTAGTTCCAAAAGCTCTACAAGAAACCAGAGATCTGCAGGCTGGAAGGTTGTTCGCTCCTCAAAATGTGTGTGTTGGTCTTGAGGAAGTTGCCATGGGACTCCACACAGATGGCATAGACCACAGGGACCGGATAAAAGAGCCAGATTAGGAATGGCTGCAGAGACCCTGCTGGGTTCCTGGTTGAGTTTTCCATCTCTCTCTCTCTCTCACTGTCTGTTTGTCTGTCTTGTTTATAGGTTGGTGCGTGTAGAGAGGCTCCAGATTCTCTCAAACTCATTTACTGCCATTTTACAGTTCATTCGGGTCCAAGTGAGCAGCATGCCAGCACCTTTTCCCAGCTCTCTGTGACCCACTTTCATCTCAGGCGGACCAATGGAAACGCTCAAAAGAAGGACAGATGCATTTGACCGCGTCTGTTTTTAAGGTTACATACTTGCACCAAATTGCATCAAGATGTGTGGGCTATCTCTAGTTCACATATATAATCTCATTGGCCCAGAGAAAGGTATTGCTCATGGTCTGATGTGAATAAACAACAGGAAAGTATGAAATATTCACAATTTTTCGCACCAAAACACACAACAAATTCACACAGAGCTTAACGCCAGGTTGCTCGGAAAAAGTTCAGATCCCTGAAAGAATTGTTCAGTGTCCAGACAATTAAAAATCACTGTCTGAATTAAATGTCATGTTATTGCAACATAATATTGTGCATTGCAATATCGCAATATTTTAGTGTGAAGAAGTATGTAGTGATGCTTTGTTTTGTTTTGGAATATTTTTTTCAGGCCAAAAATTCAGATTCCATTGGAATAGACCTTTAGAGAGACTTTCCTGAAGGAATATTATAAGCCCTCAGGTTGAACATGCAAGCTTGTTTGAGTTTAATAACTTGTGCTAACAGGGTGTTTCTCCAAATGTGGGCACTTTTGTATCCCAGGAGTTTGATGCTAGCAGATTTAGCCTTTTCTTTCTTTTATTAAAACTTTATTGTAATCTTTCATGCCTTCATCATTTATATTTGTTATTTTTCAAATTAATTTTGTTATTTTATGTATTGTATCATCCAAGACTTTCAAACTTAAATATGAAAATACAAAATGAAATATAATTATATTTTTAAAACTATGATAAAACCAAGTGAAATACATAAGCCATTTTAATATATTGTTATTGTTGTTTTTTATTACAGCTGTCAAGACGTGACGTGTGAAGACAACAACAAAAAAATAAGGTAAATATCACTTAACAGAATATTTTTATTTGTGTAATTTCCAATCAAGCTGTAATTATGCGAATTATGCAAAAAGTGTGAAAATATTTTGTGCATAAAAGACAACCATTTTATTCCCAAAATGTTTCAAATGTCATCTCTGTCAAAGAATGTTATCAAACACAATTACTTAATTTGAGATCCTATGACAAATTGCTTGTGATGTGCCTCATTTGTAATTGCCTGGATAAAAACATCTGTTAAATGAATAAATGTAAATGAGATGGAGTGGAAATGTTCTTCAAGAAAGAATGTGACTGACAAAATGTCCCATTGACTACAAAATGTTTTCCCATCATATTCTTGATCTTTTCTTCTAGCTTTTTCTCTATACATTTCCTTCTATTTCCATCATCCACTTGTTTATAGATCAGTTTCTGTGTGTCCACTGCCTGAGATCTTTCATCAAAGCAGGGCCAATATTACCGTTGTCTTTCTTTCCAGCTTTTCTTGCCTCTCTCCTGTCCCCCAAGCTTTGGCACACTCCTCACAGGCTGATTTAAGGGTAAGCATTACGGTGCAGGAAATGAAATGATTTCATTCCTCTCCTCCACTGCTCTATTCCTGCTCTCGATGGGGTCCCCTGCTGCTTCAGAGGCACGTGGGGAAAGACGTGTCCTGCGTAAGAAGCAGCTCACCTCTAACATGCGTTTGACCCTTCGTTCCTGCGGCAGAGGGAGCGGCTGCTTTCAGCATCAAATGATTAGTGATCTGGGGCCCTAGAGGCGTGGAACTGAGCTCAGTATACGCTCAATTTTCTGCCATCAGTGAACAGTTAATGTTAGCCTGAGTACCAACACACACAATGGGACAAGGCAACCTCATATTCTCAAGGCGGGCATTTTAATGGGCAACTTTGATGCAAGAACTGAATTACATTATCAGAACTGGCCCCAAGAGTTTGTCAGAACTGATAATAGACTGTTTTGTTTTCTTTATTGATTAAACAAAATGACATTGACAACATTATATTCCTTAACTGAATGGAAAAGACAGAGAGTACTATTCACAAACTTTATTAAATATATTCTAAATTTAGGACCAACTCGAAAAACTCATTTAAATTACATTTATAGTGGCCTTAGAATCATAGAATGTCTTACAATTCTATTGTATTATACTATGGGGCAGTTGAATGCTTGAATCTGATTGGCTGACGAACGTTCTAAGGCGTGCTATTATTTTCAGGGCAAAAGTAGTTCCAGGCAGGTCTTGACCGCATTGCATGTCCATATCACTTCGCCAAATTATTTCAGTTATTTCAAAGGTCCTTATAGTTTACAACAGCGAAAGAACCAAAAAGAACCATTAAGCATTTTTCATTTAGAATTGTCCTTATTTTATTTAATATTAGCATGAGGGAACATTGACAGAGAAACTTTTCATTGACAGTTTTTCACAAAGAGATAGCTTCGAATAACACATAAGTCATATGGACTGCTTTTATGAAGCTTTTTTTTTTTTACAGCTCAACAGCCCTTGGTTCCAATTATAGAAAATAGCACGATAGACTTTTTGTAATATTTCTTCATTTGTGTTCCACAGAAAGAATGGATGGACATGAGGGTGAGTAGGCTAAATGATGACAGAATTGTATTTTTAGGGTGAACTATCTCTCAATTCTTGGGTTCAACATACTCAAAATCTAGAGAATAATAGAGTTGGTCCATTACATAATATATTAAGGGAACGAGCAGTGGGACACTGACATTTTATTTCTGAAAGCAATGTCTAGTACCACAGTTCCATGTCTTTCAATCTATCAACCCCTCATTCCTTATTAAATCCTACTTGTAAATGTTTGAGTAGTGTGAAGGGGCTCTCCGCTGGGCGATAGAGCTTGTTCTCTCATAGATTCTGGCCTGCTCGGATCACAAAAGTCTCCCTGTGAAACTCCCACCAGCATTTGTGTCTCCCTTTCTCAATATATCCTCTGTTCTCTATCTCTCTCACTATCTCTCTCTTACACACACAAATGCACGTTCCTCATGGCTGACTCCATCATTATTCTGTGGAAGGGCCAAATTAAAGATGCATCTCCACGCTCGTGACTCAAAGGGAGCGATCTGATCCTGGCAATAGCTGCTGAGTTATGGAGACCACCAATGAAGAAGTTTGCCTTTGATCTGATTCAGACTGTCTCACACACGTTTTCTCTGTGCTTTTCTCTCAGGTAGGACTGACAGACGCAAGTTCTTCAAAGTACAGTGATAAAACAACAACATAATTGTATGATATGATCCCCACCACTTTGTAGTGATTTAAAGTGATCATCACACTTTACCTCCTCATTTTACACCATTTTGAGTGGCAGAGGTTGAGATGGGTCATATCTGTGTATGCAGAAGGGAATGCGAGTTTCAAAATAGGTGTCATTTGTCACATATTAATAATATAGTGAGGTTGTGTGATAGGTTGGCTCGAGAAACCTCTCTTTCTTTCCTTATAATCTTTACACCCGATTTCCACTCTTTTTCTCTGATTATCTTACGGCCCGGTCTAAAATGACACATCATAATAAGCAATAATGACCCGTATTTTGGCCATTTAGGGAAATTGCTCCTATCCTGTTTGATTCCCAGCTCCTACATGTCTCATACTGTGCTCAGATTTGCAAAATATAAAAGATTTTAATATGAACATTTATTCTGACAACAGCTGTCAAAAAAGGGTGAAAAAGATTACGTTATTTGTTCCAATGTTATTTACATAAAGCGATCATAAACGGCTATGAAGAACCTAAATATGAGCTACAATAAACAGTTTACAGTATTTATAGTTACAGTTTTGCATGATTTGTTTCAGTTCAGCTGGAGACTCATTCTGAACGGATCGTTGAATTGGCGAGTTGCTGACTCGAGAACAGCTGCAGTCAGATGAGTCCAATACAATTTGTCAATGAATCATTCAGTGCAATTTGGGAAGTTGTCAACATATTCAAAAGAATTCAGTTGAAAAGAATTAGCTCAAAAAATTATTTGTTTACGAATCGGACATCGCTTTTGGGTCTCAGCGTGGGCTTTAAACTAATTTCGAAGTAACGATGAACAGGAGTTTTTTTATTAAATGTAGTAAGACATTATTTTTATGTTATGATTTTTATACTCTTTTATCTTGTTTTATAGTAAAAATATCTAAACTAATCTTTTACTTAAGAAAGAAAATTGCTTAATATAATGTTTATGCCTTTCTGTTTTCAGATATTATATCGTGTATATTGTTCGATTTTTAATATAGCTCTATTTTTCTAAGTTCAATTGTCATTTTTAAGGATAATTGGTCATTTTTTTGTCATTTATTTTTATCTTTAAATTTATTTTTTAAATTTGTTTTGTCAATATCTAGACTAATTTAACTTAAGAAAATGTCTTAATATAATGTTAATGCATTGTAAGTTTAATATATTTTAATATAACTTTATATGTTTTCTAAGCTTATTGTCCATTTTTCTTGTTTTAAGCATAATAATATAGTATTTATTATTTTATTTTTTTTGTTTATAGTGACAATATCTAAATTTACTTAAGGAAATTGCTTAATATAATGTTTATAATCTCAGAGATTATATATTGTGAACTTTTCAGTATATTCTTATTTCTTAAAACTCATTATCATTTTTTCTTGTTTTAAGCATAAATCTATATTTATGTTTTTTTTCTTTGGAAAACCATGCACCAATGAATCACATGGTAATTGAGTAATTGGGGTCAGTTTACTTTGAATTAATGTCGACTTTAATGCACTGAAGCTGTTGATAGCAGAGGGACAGAGATGACTACAGACAGGTGACAGACCGTTTCAGCCACTTCTGTCTGTGTCTTCTAATAGGTTGTCGTGGGACTACTTGATGACAGTTGTGAGTTGAAGGTGACCACAGCAGCAAAGGCGTACAGTTACTGCCACCACAGACCTAATTAGAACCTTTCCCCCATGTCCACACTCTCAGATACAAATGAAGTCGCCAGCAATAATGACCCGTATTTTGGCCATTTAGGGAAATTGCTCCTATCCTGTTTGATTCCCAGCTCCCATTGTTACAGGGTCAGATGCAGTGTGTGTGTGTGTGTGTGTGTGTGCGTTTGTGCATGTTTATGTGGTTTATGAGGACACAATTTTGTATAATAAAATGGGTTTTACATAGGTATTACAACGAGAAGGTGATTTATGAGGACATTTTCAGTGTCCCCGTAATTCAAAAGGCTT
>NW_015505229.1:979748-983756 GCF_001515645.1 Sinocyclocheilus grahami
TGTGTGTGTGTGTGTGTGTGTGTGTGTGTGTGTGTGTGAAAATTCTAAAAGAAAATGAGATATGAGATATTCTCTGCAGTAATCAGTTTAAATGGAGAAAAACACTGTAGTTTTACATGTCTCATACTGTGCTCAGATTTGCAAAATATAAAAGATTTTAATATGAACATTTATTCTGACAACAGCTGTCAAAAAAGGGTGAAAAAGATTACGTTATTTGTTCCAATGTTATTTACATAAAGCGATCATAAACGGCTATGAAGAACCTAAATATGAGCTACAATAAACAGTTTACAGTATTTATAGTTACAGTTTTGCATGATTTGTTTCAGTTCAGCTGGAGACTCATTCTGAACGGATCGTTGAATTGGCGAGTTGCTGACTCGAGAACAGCTGCAGTCAGATGAGTCCAATACAATTTGTCAATGAATCATTCAGTGCTATTTGGGAAGTTGTCAACATATTCAAAAGAATTCAGTTGAAAAGAATTAGCACAAAAAATTATTTGTTTACGAATCGGACATCGCTTTTGGGTCTCAGCGTGGGCTTTAAACTAATTTCGAAGTAACGATGAACAGGAGTTTTTTTATTAAATGTAGTAAGACATTATTTTTATGTTATAATTTTTATACTCTTTTATCTTGTTTTATAGTAAAAATATCTAAACTAATCTTTTACTTAAGAAAGAAAATTGCTTAATATAATGTTTATGCCTTTCTGTTTTCAGATATTATATCGTGTATATTGTTCGATTTTTAATATAGCTCTATTTTTTTAAGTTCAATTGTCATTTTTAAGGATAATTGGTCATTTTTTGTCATTTATTTTTATCTTTAAATTTATTTTTAAATTTGTTTTGTCAATATCTAGACTAATTTAACTTAAGAAAAGGTCTTAATATAATGTTAATGCATTGTAAGTTTAATATATTTTAATATAACTTTATATGTTTTCTAAGCTTATTGTCCATTTTTCTTGTTTTAAGCATAATAATATAGTATTTATTATTTTTTTTTTTTGTTGTTTATAGTGACAATATCTAAATTTACTTAAGGAAATTGCTTAATATAATGTTTATAATCTCAGAGATTATATATTGTGAACTTTTCAGTATATTCTTATTTCTTAAAACTCATTATCATTTTTTCTTGTTTTAAGCATAAATCTAAATGTGTTAGATTTATGCTTATATTTATGTTTTTTTCTTTGGAAAACCATGCACCAATGAATCACATGGTAATTGAGTAATTGGGGTCAGTTTACTTTGAATTAATGTCGACTTTAATGCACTGAAGCGGTTGATAGCAGAGGGACAGAGATGACGTAACTAAGCAAGAATAGATACAGGAAGATAAAACACATGCTGACATAATATAATACCAAACATGCCCTGATTCCTAATTACAGACTCTCTTATATTAGATACATAACACCCAACCGGCATCAATCATAATGTTTACAGTCATGCTCATCCTTTTGTGCTCGTACAATGGTCATTTATTTAGCCGTCCATCTGTGTTTGTTATAGGGGTGATAAGGAAGTGGGGGTGTGTTCTAAATGAAAGCCGAGCAGCTAATGTAATTGTTTTCATCTGCTGTGAGTGTGTGTGTGTGTGTGTGTGTGTGTGTGTGGTTGTGAGATCGCAGAGATGGATACGATGAGTGTATGAGGTCCTAAAGTCTGAGACTACTTTGTTCTAATTTAATTTAAAAAGAACATAATTACAAATTATGGCAGAAAGCCTGACTGTCTGTAGCAGTTTTAATCTCATAAACAAATAATTACTGAAATTACTGTTTAAATATTTCTTGAAGTATTACTGACCCCTAACTTTTGAACAGTACAGCCACTGACTTCACTATTTTAAAGGTGTAGTTCACATTTACAGTGATTCTTAAAAATTAAATAATAATTATAAACAACCAATTAAAATAAAAAATATTGAATAATAATAATAAGTAGTTCACAATTATGGCATAAGGCTTTTTAAATTATTTTTTACATGATTAAATTATTAATTACTACTCATAAAAAAGCAATTTATCAGCAGTTTCTACCCAATAGAACATTTTAGTTTGATTTAACCAGAAAAAAAAAAAAGAAAAAAAAAAAATATATATATATATTAAACAAACTTCCAAAATTTTTTAAAGATTTGCTTAATTTCCATGACTTTTCCAGGTGGAGAAATATAAAGAAAAATATTTCTTCAACAAAGAGAAAATGAAAAATGTGCATTGAGATTATGATGATTTAAATTATTTAAATTATCATTATTTGAAAAAAGTCATTTTAATTATTAAATAATAACACTGCAAGCTATTAACAATGCACTAACAATGTTTTTGTATAAGAAGAATAATCGACTTTCAAATAATCCACTCATAGTCAATAATGTCAATAATGTTAGAATCAAAAATGTTAATATTTGGTTTAATTTAATTCTTATTAGCAAAATGTAAATTTTTGTTGACAGATGCCATTTTAGTCAAAGTAAAAGTGCCTAAAATTAATATGGCATGATGAAATAATATTGACTTAAAGGTGACATATCATGAAAATCTTGGGCCAGAGCCTTTGAGCTCGGTAAAGCCGCATTTGACAGCTTATGACAGCCACAGTCTAATAGATTAGCCCTTTAGATTCAATATGAAACTGTTACTAAAGCAAAACAGCGATTATAATGATGCTGAGGATGTGTGGTTTGAAACTTGTGTAATTTATGTTGGTGCAGGGCACCGGTGTTATCTCTTCTACTCGTTAGTGCCATTTGTCTAACCGTTTCTCCTCCTACTCTGATCCAAATCGCTATAAAATATAGCATTCTGTGTAGACTCGTGCATGTGATCCGTTCTGTGATATCGTGTCTCTGGACCGGATCAGACTGTGTGCGTGACACAACGTGAATCCAGACTTCTTTCGACCCAACAGTCTAATAGAACCCTGTCTGAATCGTTCCTTATTCCCCATATAGTGCACTACGTGCCATTCAGCGTACAGAAAATACTAATTCTGTGAACAAGTGACCTATTTTAACCGCAGTTTCAGCATCTATTTATAGTGTAGGGGACGGGACATTTCAGATTCTAGAGAGCATTTGATTAGACAAAAAGTTGGATGAGAAGCTGAAGTGAAGGGTGACATCATCAAAACAGAGTGTTTCTGCTTCCTCTCAAAATAGGCATTATCAAAAATTATATAATAAATGATCTGTGGGGAAGACATATTCTGGGGACACCTGATACTTATATTACATATTGTAGAAAGGGGCATAATATGTCACCTTTAATTTAGAGGGTATTTTGTCAGAAGATGTTAAAGGGGACTAGGAAAAAATTATTATTATTTAATTTTAATAACATTATGCCTAAGTACTGCAACTTTGGAAAAGACACAGTATAAATAAAACATTATTTATTTGTTTGTTTGTTTGATTAGTGATCTAAATATTCTAAGTGACCTAAATATTCTAAAAACTTTTCTTTGTTTTAAAACGTTCAAAATCCTAAAACTGTGGTTTTGAATCTTATTTTCAATGTGGACTTTTTTGACCCCACTGTACATGTTTATGTGTGTGTGTACATGAACGCACATCTCCTTGTACCTCTTCGAGTGTTTATGAGTCTTCGTAATCTATACTCTATCCCCCTGGCTCTCTCTTTCTCCATCCTCCTCTAAAACTCTTCGTTCATTTAAAGCTTAATCTCACAAAGCTCCACCAAGCACATATTTTTCATTTGATTACCAGGGCCCACCGAGAGAGATGGGCGCCACAGATAGTACCATTGCCACAGTGATAACATCATCTCTAGGATGATAGAACCATCTCCACGGCAACCCGATCAAGTTGGTGGCTGGTAGGTAAAGGTAAAAAAAAAAGGCTATAGGTACCATTAAATCGTCTGTGGTAAAGCATAACACTAAAACATGTAATCAAATGTTGAATTCTGGCTCAGTGTGTGCTGTTAGATTACACAGCTGACATCAGAGCTGTTTGCATATACAAA